>NW_028227274.1:17760000-17790000 GCF_978045245.1 Mus caroli | reverse complement strand
TGACTTGTGTAATTAAGATTAATATGAACAGCAAACACTTGTTACACTCTTAAGTGTCAGTTTGTTTTATGAAAACCTATTAGAAAAACCAACAACTGAGATAGCAAAGCAAAGACAGTGGCAAGCAAAGTCCAACCAAAACAGTGCCCGTTTCACATGCTGCACTGTGGAGCCACGGTGAAAGTCTAGATTTTAGGTTTTCTATAAACCGTGTGGTTGGGGCTGAAGACGTGGCTCAGTGGTTAAGAGCATTGGCTGCTCTTGCAGAGGACTTGGGTTAGGTTCCCAGCACCCACATGGTGGCTCACAAGTGTCTGTAACTTCAGGTCCAGGGGATCCAATGCCCTCTTCTAGCTTCTGTTTGACATTGCACACATGTGGTAAACACACATTCATGTGGGAAACCACTAAATACACATAAAATAAAGATAAAAACAAGTGGTTATGTTTAAAAAATAAAATAATAAAAGACACGGTGCTAGATAAATGAAACAATTGTCTTTGATTCTATAGCTGTATTTCTCTTATAGACGCCCTTCGCATATACGATTGGAAAGTTGAAGATCAACCTTGGATGCAGGTGAGTTGACATCTATATGATGTTTACTGAACAGCCCCTGCACATGCAGGACACAGACAGGACTGAGCCCTAAGGACTAAGACCCCTGTGGAGCTTCTATGCTAATGAGGGAGGCAGATAACAAGCTGGCAGTGTCTGGCCAATGTCTAGCAGTCAAATATGCTGTAAGCCAAATTCTCACAGGATAACAGGACAGAGAGAAAAGAGACTGAGGTGGAGAGGAGGTGGCACTTGAGCAGAGATGCAATGATAGGAGGAGGGGACAGTGAGTGCTTAAGGTAGATGGCAGTAGGAGTGAACTGTGGCCAACTCAGAGGATGCAGCAAAATAGGGGGTGGGAATCTAGGACAGAGAAAGGCCAAGGCCAGCAGTCCTGTGAGCTCCCACAGACCATGTTGGGGGCTGTTTATCTTTTCAGAAGTTTGCTCTTGCTAACTGCAGAGAAAGGGCTTCGTGTGGGTGAGGATTTGACAAGCGTGAAATCAGGAAGATGGGTGAAAGGGCGAGATGATCCGGACTCAGGCATAGGGACTGAAGAGACGAGGGTGGCTTGTGCTGTATTTTGGGGTAAAATGGATATTAATTGCTAGAGGATTTTTGCTTTTCTGTTTTCTTTTAAACTTTCCATTGTGGATAGGAGCAGGGTCCATGAGTTCCGTGCTTCCTGAGGGGCTCAGGACTGTTTATGATTGCTGGAGGAGATGGTGTCTTCTAATGGTGTAGTCACTGCGGACAGTGTAGGAAGAGGGAGCCAGAGGGTGGAGGGGCGGGAATAACAAACACTACAGATATGTGTAAAGCTGTTCAAACAGAAAGGATGTTTAGTAAGATGCTGAGCTGATGACCTAAGTGCAGTCCTGGAACACACATGGCAGAGGGAGAGACACTCTCACTGTTGTTCTCTGACCTCCACACGAGTGTGAAGCCTCCCCACTAAACCAATCTGAAAATAATAAATAAACACAGCAAAAAGGAAGAAAGAAAAAAGAAAGAAAGAAAACATAGTCCTGTTTTTCTCAACCACCCTAGTGCTGCGACCCTTTAATCCAGTTCCTCATGTTGTGGTGACCCCAACCATAAAATTCTTTTATTGCTAATTCACAACTGTAATTTTGTTACTGCTATAAATTATAATGTAAATATCTGTGTTTTCTGATGGCCTTAGGCCACACCTGTGAAAGGGTCATTCAACAATCCCACACCACTGACCTAGATGGAATTACAGTGCTAGTCACGGAATTGGTCAGAATATAAAGAACAGATTTAAATAGATCAATACGAGGGGTTGCAGATCCAGGTTTGTACAGCTAACTTCACTTTGGGATTTAGAACACTCCATGTTAGTACTGCCATGGACTTTATTTGAAAATTGGAGTCCTCTTGGGGGGTAAAGAGAGCTGTGAATCACTAATTCTAAAAGACAGGCATACAGGGCTGTCCCAAGCCGAGAAGGACATATTGTCATAGTCACACTTCCTCAGACCTCAGTTCCTGGGCGCTGCTTGTTTTTAATGATATTATCCTTTTTTTTTTTTAATATTGTAAGGTTTTTTATTAGACTAAGATTAACACATATCAGATTCCTCAAGTTGTAGCTGAGCCAACTCCTAAAATCATTATTACTGATGCTGTGTCTTCTGCATTTTCTGTTAAAAGGTAAGCTCCAGGGCACTTTCAAACACATCCTGAGTATTCTAAAACCTTGCATGTACATCACCAGATTCTCTTTATTTTGGAAAGTGGACCTAATAATTTTTATATGCCACAGCCTTAGCCACCCCGCCAACACCCTTGCCACATTCTTCTGTAGCTGCTACCTTGGCAATCGGGTTCTTTCTGGACAGGTCTTCTCCCTCCCGCAGAGCCACAGGGGCAGTGATCCAGGCCCTCTTTTGACGAACCAAGTGAGTGTGCTTAGGGAATGGTTTGCCTTCTCTTCTTGCGCTGAAGACCTGTTAACACAATTACCTTGAGTTATCACATACCCAAAGCTTTGGGGAGACATTTGGTAATTTCCTATACTTAAAAGTAGTGTACACATTAAAGTATAAGTTAAAATAAACCCGGTTCAAAAACAAAATAGTGCAAAACAACATACATTTTCAAACTTTTAAAACATTTATTTAATTTTTATTTTATGTGCATTACTACGAGGGTGTCAGATCTCCTGGAACTGGAGCTACAGACAGTCGTGAGCTGCCGTGTGGGTGCTGGGACCTGAACCGGGGTCCTTTGGAAGAGCAGCCAGTGCTCTTAACCACTGAGCCATCTCTTAAGCCTCCCACATCTTGAAGTTTTTGAAGCTTCACTTTTACAAAGGAAATGTATGCATTCTACTAAACTCCACAGGCACATGAGGAATGGCCTCCGAGATGTTAATGTGGCAGGGTTTGCTCTCCATAGAACAGATTTCCAAAGTGAGGCTGACAAAAGGCAGACAAACACCCTAGCCTCTCACAGGCTAGAGACAACACCAGTCAAGGGCTTCTCTTTCTCACTAGCTGACAACTGATATTCACTTTCTGTGATGGTTTTGGGCTGAAGATACACACCTGCGGGTGTTGGGACTTACTCTTCAGAAACCACTGATATAAATTAGAGTCTTCCAGGCAAGGTTGTGCTTGCTGGGATTTTAGAAATGGCTCTGTGCCAGCCAGTTCTTCCACCCTTCTACCCGTATTGTTACACTAAGTAAAGGTGTGCTTTATTTTCAGATATTTATGCTGTCATTCATTTTTATTTGTTTCTATATGATTTTTTCTCAATATAATATGATTATAATTTAAAACATTTTATCAATTACAAATTTTCATGTACTTTATTTTGATCATGTTTCCCCCTCCCTCACCTCCTCTCATATCCTCCCCACTTCCTAACCTCCCAACTTCATGTTCTCTCTCTCTCTCTCTCTCTCTCTCTCTCTGTCTTGCTTTCTCTCTGACTCATGCTAAGAAACAGATCATTAAAACTTATAATGTAAAGCTGGAGAAGTCCTATTCTTTACTAAGTCCTTGTTAATGGCTCAGGGAAAACCTTCCATGATCTCCAAGTTCATACTCACGAGTGAAAGAGCTTTCAGCTTACTACATTGACCAGGTTGGCTTCCAACTGACACAGAGACCCACCTGCCACTGTCTCCTGAGTGATATAGAACCAAAGAAATGAGCTATACCAAGCCTGGCAAGACATTGATTGACTGACTGATAAAATATGTATTGAGCATTCCTTGATGTGTGTTCCTCTGTGCTTATTTAAATGGGAAGGTCCAGGTTTAAGGCAGTGTAGATTTCCAATTTAGTAAGGCACAGTTAATTTGTTCACCAAAAAACTAAGGTACTGAGTCCCCCAAATCCCCCTTAGTTCCTCACCTCTAAGTGAAGTCCATTTCCAAAGTCCAAGCAGACCTAAAGAACAAAATTATAGACATTAAAAACAAGAGAAACTAACATCAAGTTTTGGGAAAGGAAACAAATTGTAATGTTCTCCCTTGCCTTTCAAAAACCAGATTCAGAGGGCAGAATCTACCTCCTTCTTCAGTCCACAAAGTCTCCTTCAGAGAGCAGCTAGTAATTAACATATGTGTGTGTGTATTATAAGTGTATACACAGACAGACACACACACACATACATGCATTTACATATATACAATTTATATATATATGTGTGTGCATATCACATATGTATGAGATAGCATATACATTCATACATATGTATATGATATATGGGAGGCCATGCACAGGATGAAGAACCTAAGAGACTCTTTTCATGTGGTGCCTGGAGATTGATCTCAGGTTGTCAGATGTGGTAGCAAGTGCCTTTACCTGCTGAGCCATCTTGCTGCCCTGAGACCAATTAGTATTTTAACAAGCAAATATGTCTAGGGATGTGGCTCGGGGGTAAAGGTACGTGCTGTGCAAACCTGGCTACTCTGAAGTCCTGTGAGTATCTGCAAAGCCAGCACTCCTGGATGAGTGAGAAGGGAGATGGGAGGCAGGGTCGGGGGAATCTCCCAGAAGCTGGGTGCTGGCCTGTCATGGTAAAACAGTAAGAGAACCTGCCTCAGCTAGTGAGGATTGATTCCCAAAATTTGTCCTGAAACTCACATGCAAAATGCATAAACAAAAATTAAAAACAAAATTGTTTGCCTCTTGACACCTTAGACCTCTTCAGGCCATTTTCTCCTCACCCTGTGTCTTTACCTCATGCTCACAGGGGCCTGGGTACCCTTCCTCAGAGCTGTGCAAACGTTTGCTCCATTCAGACTACAAACTACGCTCATTGTAACTGTGTCTCCTTCACTGTGCCCCCACCATTGGCATCTCGAACTTCCAAACCCGGGAGTCATGATGACTTGGGACTGAGTCACACTGGACAGAGAAGTCATGTATAATCTGAGACTCCTCCCTCCTCTTTCCCCAGACAAGACTTGCCCTTTTCTAACTTAACTACCAACTGTGTACTTCGGTTGCCACTCTTTCTCATCCACACTCATCATTGTTGGGAATCCCGGTTGTTTGGCTAAGCTTCTAGTTACACATGTTCATTCTATGTGCACTGGCTAGCCAGACAGACTTTGTACCTTCTTTGTGCCAGCTAACACTGCTTTGTACCCCTGTACCACTAACTCCAAACTGGAAGTAGTTTGCGAGGATGGTCTTCACTTCTCCATGTATGTATGAGTTCTCTGTAATATGTCCTCAGCCTGAATTTCTGTAGCCTTGTTTGCCTTTCCCATGTTAGGAAATAGATCCATGGAGTCCATTCGAGGTGGGAATTAAGCTTTCTCTGAGAATTTGTTCTGACAGCCTCCATATTGCCTTGAAGGGTTCCTTGTGGAGTCTGTTCTTCCTTGTGCAGTCTGCTCTTCCTTGTGCAGTCTGCTCTTCCTTGTGGAGTCTGCTCTTTCTGTGGATACTTAGCTCCCCCTTCCCTTCTTGCCTCATCTAAAAGAAACTCAAGGTCAGTTGATATTGCAGCTCTAGGGTGACTGGCTGGGCAGATAGAAGCTTTGGTGGTTTGCATGAGATGTCTGCCATAAGTCTCTGGCATCTAAACACTTGGTCCCCAGTTGGTGACTGTTTGGTCAGGATTAGGAGGTGTAGTCTTGCTGGAGCAAGTATGTCAGGGGTTGGGGGTGGGACTCAGATTTTGAGGTTTAGAAAGGATAGATGCTGTTTTGAGTTAGCTCTCTGAGCCTCCTGATTGAGGTTTGTGATGCGAGCTTGACTTGAGGTGTTCTAGTTGCCTGCCACCTGTGACCTCCACTCTGCCCTCATGGATTCTAACCTTGAGCCCCAAGTAGATTCTCTTGTATAACTTGCCTTGGTTATGATGTCTTTGCAAATAGAAAAGTTAACTTACGGCAGCCTCAGACAATTATCTATGGACTAGGTTATAGCTATTATTTCTTACTTTTTAAAAATATTACTTTAACTAAGCAAGATGTGCTCTAAAATTTTATATTCTCAGTAACACAGTGGCTGTTATTTCAACACCATGTTGAAATAAGTTTCGTGGCTAGGAATTTTTGATTATTGCCTGCATCTAAGATGGCTCAGAGTCAATCAGCCCAGACAGTCTCAAATTAATCCTTCCTTTCTGCCTTCTACCAATCTCTCTTTGATAATTATATGGGCAATTTACCATTTCCCTTTAAAAGATTTTTATTTGTGTGTATATGCGCATGCTCAAGTGCTGATGCCTGGAGGCCAGAAGGAAGGGGTCAGAGTCGCTCGGGGTTAGAGTTAGAAGTAGTGCTGGAGACTGAACCCAGCCAGGTTCTTTGCCAGGGCAGCACGCACTCTTCCTCTTGGGTCATCTCTTCAGTCTCCCATTTTTATTCTCCTCTAGAATCTCGTTAGCCCTAGCAAAAAGGGCATAATTAAACGTTACTATCACTATATTATTCTGACCAAGTTGCATATATTTTACTTGATAAAAGGAAGTGATGTATTACTCAATTCATCACGTGAGCATTCGTAGTGACGTACTGAAATCTGTTTCCTAGATGATTGCTTAGAAATACAGATTAGGGGCTGGAGAGATGGCTCAGTGGTTAAGAGCACCGACTGCTCTTCCAAAGGTCCTGAGTTCAAATCCCAGCAACCACATGGTGGCTCGCAACCACCTGTAATGGGACCTGACGCCCTCTTCTGGTGCATCTGAAGACACCTACAGTGTACTTAGATATAATAATTAATAAATCTTAAAAAAAAAGAAATACAGGTTAGATGGAAATAAGGCATACCCAGGTATGGAAACAGACATCTCATGGGAGAGCAGCCGTGACTCACTTTTCTTAGAAGGAACTTGATGACAGATAATGTCACATGCAACGCCTGGATGAAAAGTCGGCTTCTATGTATTTAGCCAAAATAAGGTTTTTAGATGAATCAGAAAAAAATCCTTCAAGAGCTTCCTCACTCCATAAAAGTTTAATCAAATCTACTATTGGATCTTGTGCCTCACATAAAAATTGGCCTTCCTGGTAAGGAGCAAAAAACCAAAACAAAACATTCAGCAGCAAGGAAGGCCAAATAGCACTGAGAAAATGCAAACAGTGTACCCGCTGTTCTCAAGTTCAGTAACATGAGAAAGGCTTTCCTGTTTTGAGGCTATTTTGATAAATGTCACCAGGACTCTGGAGGACTGGGTTTAGCTGGCTGACCTCTGCTCCTGGCTGACAGGTTCTCTGAAATCTTCTTGTTCCACTGCTGGTGACCTTGAACTGTCTTCTGTGGGCCTATGTTTCCATGGTGGTTGACCCTTAACTTTCAACATCTCAGACTAATATCTTCTACTGAATACTGAGTACAGGAAGTAATCTCAAATGCTGTCTCAACTTCATTGCATGATGATGGTGTAATACTTCCATTCTAGTAGAGATGTCTAGGGAGGGTGAGCAGTATAGTCAATGGGAGAGTTTTAGGTTCCATACAGGGCTAATCTAGCATGGCAGGTTGTTCTTTAAATTCAGATCCTCTCTGTGTTGGCTAATATTGTCAAGTTGACAGGATCTATCACCCAGGAGACACACCTCTGAGAATGTCTGTGTTTCTAGACTGGGTAATTAGGGTGGGATAATTTACCCTCATTTGAACGGCAGCGTTTCATTGGCTATGGTGTCTGACTGAATAAAAGGAGAATGGAGTTGAGCTCCAGCATCCACCCCTCTAGGGCCTCCCACCTGCAAATGCAGCATTGTAGCCAACAGCTTCAACCTCTTGCCTCCAGAGCCTCCCTCTGTGGGGGCTGTACTCTCAGACTGTATGACTCTCAGAGTCAACCTGCTATTCTAGATGTGTGTGTGTGTGTGTTTATGTATGTGTGTGTGTTAGCAATAAGAAAAGTAACTCCTATTAACTTACAAAACCTTTCTAGAACATTCTCACTCCACTTGTCTAACCATGAAAAATGCTCCAAAAATTCTCTTCTTTCTTTCTTTCTTTCTTTCTTTCTTTCTTTCTTTCTTTCTTTCTTTCTTTCTTTCTTTCTTTCTTTCTTTTGTTTTTCGAGACAGGGTTTCTCTGTATAGCCCTGACTGTCCTGGAACTCACTTTGTAGACCAGGCTGGTCTCGAACTCAGAAATCCACCTGCCTCTGCCTCCTGAGTGCTGGGATTAAAGGTGTGCGCCACCACGCCCGGCTTCCAAAATTCATTGTTTCTCCTTTGGGCTATATAGAAGGTCGAATCAGGCATCAGGTTGAGGCTCCTTGGCTCTGCTCAAATCCATTCATAAAATGGGTTCAACTTTGGGTGAATTAACAAGTAACCAAGATGAGATACAACGAGCACTGGATGTCACTGGTTTGTTTCTTCTGGTCACATGTCCTGTCTCCCTGTCTGTATCTACAGAGCTGGAAATCTGGCTCCTGGATGGGTTGGAAGAAGGTTCCAGAGGGTTTCTCTGGTCACAAAGTCTTACATGGCTGGCAGAGTTTGGGACTTGGTGATGTCTGGAGCCCCATGGTTTTGAAGTACTTCTTTGACAATTCTGATGTGGACCATATTTATACTGGAATTTAACATGCCATACAGTCTTCTTAAGCTTTTTTTTATTTTAATTTTTATGGAGAGAGGTTAGTCTTTCTTTGTATTTCTTACTTTATAGGTAAATGTTACAACTTAGTTAAAAAATACTAACTTTGGGCCAGTGGGATGGCTCAGTGGGTAAAGGTATTTGTTGTGCAAGCCTTCTAACTTGGATTCAATGCCTGGAACCCAGGTAAAAGAGGAAGGAGAAAACTCACTTCATAAGGTGGTTCACTAACTTCCACATGTATGTCATTACATGTGTGCTCCCCAATGATGATGATGATAATAATTAATAATAATCAGAATAAATAAAAAGTCCCACCAGGCATGGTGGCACAAGCCTTTTATCCCAGCACTCTGGAGGTCGAGGGAGGAGGATCCCTGTGAGTCTGGGGCCAGCCTGGTGTATATAATGAGGGGCCAGCCTGGTGTATATAGTGAGGGACCAGCCTGGTGTATATAATGAGGGGCCAGCCTGGTGTATATAGTGAGGGACCAGCCTGGTGTATATAGTGAGGGACCAGCCTGGTGTATATAATGAGGGGCCAGCCTGGTGTATATAATGAGGGGCCAGCCTGGTGTATATAATGAGGGGCCAGCCTGGTGTATATAGTGAGGGACCAGCCTGGTGTATATAATGAGGGGCCAGCCTGGTGTATATAATGAGGGGCCAGCCTGGTGTATATAGTGAGGGACCAGCCTGGTGTATATAGTGAGTTCTGGATCAGCCACAGCTACACAGTGAGACCCTGTATCAGTAAGTAAGGAAATAAATAAAAAACCCCAAGCAATCTAACTTAAAACTTCAACTTATAAATGACCCAGATATGTACAGGGCCCTCAACAGCTGGCTTAAGTATGGTCTTCATGGTTGCTAACTTTGGAAAATCCTCAGTAGTGAAGGGAAGCAGGACTCTGAAGTCTGCTTTCACGTTTATGAGCTCTGCATTTGAACCCGGTAAATACCAGATGGGTGAGAAGCAGTGTATGATTGACATAATCTCCTGCCTGCTCTCCAGATCACAGGTTAGTCTCAAAGTAATGACCATGACTTCTGGTGAATAATCACCCATTAAAGTTGGCTCCGACAGGAAGGCTTCTGCACGTTGCCATTTTACAGACTCAGAATTTTGAAATATGAATTGAGACATGCTGGGTTACATCTAACCTGTCCCATCCTTTCCTGCAAGGAATTTGCATTTCCTGAGAAGTTCTTTGTCCTTATGCAAGTTCATAGAAAAACAACCCAAAACCTTAAAAAGTCAAGATTAATTTTTATTCATTGCTGATTTTATTAGCACCCCTAAGTCCCCTCTCTAAGATTCATCTCAGTGGCTAACAGAGGCTGGCTTTCAGAGTGTTTAATCTTCTCTGTCCTCAGCTTTCATCGTACAGAGATGTGCACGAGGCTTTCCACATGTTGGTGGGTTGGCTCTACCTGATCACTTTCTGTTCACTAAGTCTGGAGTGGGGCCCAGGAACATGTATTTCTATTCACTTTCTGGGTAATATTGATGCTTCAGGGCTTGCAAGGTCAGTTTCCAAAGGCACTGCCTAAAAATCACAGGGTAGCAAGGGAAAGAGAAAAGATGACAGCCTGGGCCTGGGCAAGTTATAAGCCAGATAATGAACACTTTGATGCAGATTGCTGTGTGCAGACATGACTTCTACATGATGAAATTTAAACACGGTGAGTTATACAGGAAGATATTCTCATGATAAGTACCAATTATGTGCCATAGGATGTGTGTATGTGCGTGAGTGGATGTGTGGATGTGTGGATGTGTGGATGTGTGTGTGTGTTTGTGTGTGTGTGCGTGAGTGCACACAGAGGCCAGAAGGTGTCAGATCTCTTTAAATTGGGGCTACAGACAGTTGTGAGCCCCACGTGGGTGCTGGCAACCCAACTCTGATCCTCTTCAAGAGCAGTACTCGCTCCCCACTGCTGTTCCCTCTCTCCAGGCCGAAGTCTGCTTTAGGTGACATTTTCCTTCTGGTTTCTATCTCTCCTCAGGTTTACATGTTACACTAATCCTGGATATTTATCAAGAAAAAAATTTACTTTATCACTTTATCGCCACATTTTTCTAAAGGCAGTCACAAATGCCTTTGAAATCAGACAAGCCAGAAGTTAACGTATACATATATGTGCTCCATTTTATTTGACATTTAAGAATAATGGGTGGTTTCCATTTTTTTTAATTTTTTAATTGCAGCACAATTATCTCTGAAAAATTACACTTAAAAAGTACAATGTGAGAAACTGGACCCTCTTCACTGAGGTTTAAAAATTCAGCCTTCTTCCACCCCACCCCCCACTAGATGGCACTGGTCTGCCAGGAGGACAAATAGCAGGAAGCACTGGAAACTGACCAAAATTGTCTCCAGAAAAGTGGACTGGCAATATGGAAGGGTTCGGAGGGCTGCAGGAACACTTTTGCAGAATTCTGGCCATGAAATTAGGTAAATTACGTCCACATCTTGTTGCAGCACCATGAACTGGCATAATGTGCCCTGGTAGACACTGGGCATTCTCTATGCAGCTACACAGACCGTTACGTAAGGATGCTATACAAACATCAAGTTCTCTTGCTAACACAGTCTTTCCCACTGTAAGCTCCACAATCATAGGAGAGTATGAGTGCAGCCAGAGACTGCTTGGCACACACATAACTCAGGACGGTGAAGTGTGTAGGAGTCAGGCATTTCCTAGTCAGTCTATCTGGGCACTCTGTTTAGGCCTGCCTGGTTAGCATGCAAAGGAACGGGCGCCATTGCTATCTTATAATATGTGCACAATCTTGCTGGCTTCCTCCCAGGCCCAGTTCCTTCTTCCTTGTTTACCCCTTCCCTCCATGTAGCCCCAGACGCTGCATTTATGACACACCTGACAGTTCCCTCTGCTTTCCTTTCCTGCTTTGCTTAGGCCTCTTCCATCCCTTTTATAGCCCCACTTTTAAAAACTTTTGTGTTCCACACAAATATCATTTAAATGAAGATTCCATGTGTGAGAGGCGACAAGGGATTTCATCGGACGTTGGTCTGTTTTGCTTACCATACATAATTATATCCAGTTTTATTCACAGATTCTCCAGTGCAATTCAGACGGCTTTGCTGGCTTCTCAAACATAGAAAGAGATGAACTGATTTGGAAAGAACAAATTCCTGTGTCCAAGGAATTTAATGAGTTTCTAGGCATATGCAATAAGGATGTCACTCTAGTGACTATCAGAGCTTCGTTAGGAGATAATAAGGAAGTTTTTATCCCTCCCAAGAGGGACAGGTCCTGACCTCTGTATCTATGAGATTATTATTTACATAACGATACCGACAGTGTTGTAGCTTATAAGTTAGGCATAGTAAGAGACGCATAACAGCTCTAATAGGAACAATCACAATGGTTTACGACCATGAAAGTTATTTAAATTTTATGAATTGTTTATACCTTGAACTTATCATGTTTTTTCTACCATTACTGACCATGGTTAACCAGTAAGAGCTATGGGGGAAAGTGCACACCACCGAGGGAGAGTCCTAATTGTATGAAAACCATAGGCAAACACTTTCTGTGGAACTTGCAAGAGGCGGAAGGTACTTCCTGCTGGGAGGGAGGAGGTGCAGTGGGCGTGGCTTTGGAGAAGGTGAAGATGATAGGAGAAAGGAGAAAAGCCACAGATCAAAAGACACAGAGATTTCAAGACAGGCAGAACCAACGCTGTGTCTAGCATCTGGGCCTTCCTTATGATGGTGGCAAGCAGAAAATCAGACAAAGTGGGAAGGACCTTTGCTGGTCATGAGGGAGCCACCTCCTTCGAATGGGTAATTTGCCACTGTGTTTCTGAAGGATTTTTTTTTTTGGTACTACAAAAAAGGCAGGAAACAGTTTGAAGATGAAAGGAATAAGTCAGGAGAACTGGAAGGAGAGGCAGGCAGTCCTAAGATAACCAAAATGGTGGAGGCCCATCTTTGGCAGTGCCCTTGGCATGGGGATGGCATGAAGAAGCAGAGGAGGACTAAGGCTTACAGGCAAGTGTCTGGATGGCTGAGATTTTCAGATTGCAGCTATGTTTAGCTAAGATGCTGAGGAAACCAACTAGGAAACAACAAACAGTGGGGGTGCCAGGTCAGTGATACCCAGCCTGGCCACTGGGTGGCTTCCCAACCCTCTTATTCATGACTCTGGCCTCTGTATTCCCTCGGCTACTGTCACCTACTCCCTTCCCAGCTTCTGGCTCCACACTATGTCTCCTAGTGAAGCACCCACTGAGTACTATCCTTTTAACCTGTTTGCTCTAAAAAAGTGCCTAGGAGTTTCCTAAATTCATTCTTTTTAATAGCTGAGTAGTACTCTATTGTGTAAATGTATCACATTTTCTGTATCCATTCCTCTGTTGAGGGACATCTGGGTTCTTTTCAGCTTCTGGCTATTATAAATAAGGCTGCTATGAACATAGTGGAGCATGTGTCCTTCTTACCAGTTGGAACATCTGGATATATGCCCAGGAGGAAGGAGTTACAGAGACAAAGTTTGGAGCTGGGACGAAAGGATGGACCATCTAGAGACTGCCACACCCTCAGCCTCCAAATGCTGACACCATTGCATACCCTAGCAAGATTTTGCTGAAAGGACCCTGATATAGCTGTCTCTTGTGAGGCTATGCCGGGGCCTGGCAAACACAGAAGTGGATGCTCGCAGTCAGCTATTGGATGGAACACAGGGCCCCCAATGGAGGAGCTAGAGAAAGTACCCAAGGAGCTGAAGGGGTCTGCAACCCTATAGGTAGAACAACAATGTGAACTAACCAGTACCCCGGAGCTCTTGTCTCTAGCTGCATATGTATCAGAAGATGGCCTAGTCGGCCATCATTGGGAAGAGAGGCCCCTTGGTCTTGAAACTTTATATGCCCCAGTACAGGGGAACGCCAGGGCCAAGGAGTGGGAGTGGGTGGGTAGGGGAGTGGGGGGGGGAGGTATGGGGGACTTTTGGGATAGCATTTGAAATGTAAATTAAGAAAATACCTAATTAAAAAAATGGGGTGATGTGTGGAACCCTCTGGAGCCAAGAGTCACAATAAATCATTCCATCTGTTCGTTGCTTCTGTTGGCAGGCTGTTCACAGCACTGTGAAGCTAAGCAATGTGCCTCCCCCAAACTCCCACTTGGCAAGGAGACTTTTTGGCCTCTTCTATTAGTTTGGAGTCCAAGGGCTTCACATCTTGTGTTAAGGCAATGAGGACTCTTCTAGTTCCTCCAAAGGATAGGCCTTCAGGCCTGTGAAGAGTCCTCTGAACCTAGACCCCCTCCTCTTCTTGCCATCTCATCAGTTTATCAGTAGTCTCCTGTGCTGTCTGGGACACCCAGGGCTGGTATAGTTGCTCTGTCTGTACTGTGCCGATCACCACTCTTCTGTGTACCCAGTGGGAAGTTAGTCATTCCATTTTGTAGTCATCCCATTCTGCCATTACGTGTCTGTAAGCATCCTGTGGGCAAGGTACGTCTGCCTTTGCTACAGACTTCTTGCATTGAGAACACTGCCTGGCACTCAGTGATTATACATACGTAGTTTTCTTTTCTTTTCCTTTTTCAAGATTTATCTATTATTTAATATATATGAATACACCATTGCTCTCTTTAGACACATCAGAAGAGGACATCAGATCCCATTATAGATGGTTATGAGCCACTATGTGGTTTCTAGAAATTGAACTCAGGATCTCTGGAAGAACAGTTGGTGCTCTTAACCAATGAACCATCTCTCCAGCCCTAGTTTTATTTTTGTATAGGCATTTCCTATCATGACAGCAAGGTATATATCCTGGCAGCCCAACTTCCCGCATACTAATTATCAAACTTACCTATAAAAAATTAGTTTTAAAGTAAAAATGTTTAGTGTCATATAAGGCATACTTCTGAAATGTGAGCATGAAGGAAGGACAGGGAGATGTCTTTTATCACCCACAGAGCATATGGTTAAAAAGTGCTTCAAAGCACCTAAGCTTTGTGGCACCCCTGGAGAAAAGGCTGTAATGAGAGGTTAAAATACATCTAGAGTTCCTTTGTGCTCTTGAGTTTGGGGGAGTGGAGATGGCTCAGGGGCTAAGAACACTTGCTGCTCTTGCAGAGGACCTAGATTTGGTTCCTATTACACATTGTGGTGCTTCACAGTTGTCTGTAATTCCAGACCCAGAGGACCCAACACCCTCTTCTGACTCTGCGAGTCCTGTATGCATGTGGTGTGTATACAATGCACGCAGGCATAACACTTGCACACAAAGTAAATAAGTCTTTAGACTCAATTTTTAATAGAATTTGACTGTTTTAGAAGTATCAATTCAGGGGCCAGAAAAGACAGCTCAGTGGTGCAGGTATTTGGTGCCAATCCCAGTGTTCTGAGTTTGACCCCTGGGACAGGCATTGTAGAAGGAAAGAATGCTTGACATTGTTCTGACCTCCACATGCAAACTGTGGCATATGTAGTCACACATACAAACATACACATACATAGAACTATTTTGAAGAAAAATTTAAAGGTATCAATCCAAATATGGCTATTTATTTATTTATAGACAAGGTCTCGATATGTAGTTCAGGTTCATCTGGACTTTACAATTCAGGCCAGCCTGGAACTCAAGACCCTATTGCCTTGGTCTCCCAAGCACTGTGTGTGTGCACATGTGCTATGCCTGGCTCTATTGTGTTTCCCCCATGTAGATATGGGTATACTTTCAACTGTTTTGGAAAACGTAAACCACTGATGCTCATTCTCACACTAGGGTCAACTGGAGTTTCTATAAAAGCATCTTTTGACCTCAGCCTTGAAAATTTGAATTTGGCTTCTGAAATTGGTGGTAAGGGAGAATTTAGATTGACATCCCACTTTTCAGGTAAAGTACTTGACTTAAATTTACAGCTAAGGAAAACTATCACAATTGGCATTTTCCCACCTATTAATTTTTAGAAACCAAAGCACATGAGATATCCATTTCAAAATTCACAGATATCAGATTATTCTTATGAGCAGCAATGTTTATCATGCAGTTTCAGTTTGTACTTTATTCTTAAATCTGTGCAATTTAGTGGCCTAGTAAGCACAATTAACTAATTGCTGGCCATGTGTGCAGCCCTCTCGTTACACTGTATCCCCTAAAAGGAGGTGTTGAAAGGTAATGATTTAGAAACAAGGTTATTGGAAAAAAGGAAACAGATTGAGGCAAGCCAAGGGGAGGCTGGACCTTACTCAGTGTAACTGGTATCCTCAAAAACCAGGACACACACACACACACAGAGGCCTGACAACCATAGGTGACAAAAGAGGAGCTGTCATGTGAAGATGGGAGACTAGAGTGACACACACACATGCACAGGGTGCCAGGGACAGCTTGTCAGCTGTCAGACGCTGGAGGGAGGCATGGATGGTTGCAGGGAGCAGGGTCCTGCTGACTGACTGGCTACCTCAGCTCTAGAACTGGGAGATGGTTAACATCTGTTGTTCTAGACCACCCATTAGCACTTTCTTTGAGGTCTGGCAAATGAACATCTATTATATATGTCAGCTCAGGACTAAAGGCTGAATTTCAATCTGTAACGTGAAGTTTGACTTTTATTTAAGGCAAAATTGAACGATCAGAAAGTCTCTCCTCCTCCTCCCTTCCACAGCAGCCTATTCTTCTTAGAATGGGTTTAAAATGTGTACAATACATTGTGTTCTAAACCCAAGTATATTAAATAATCTAAACTTGTTTCAGAATTTAAGAACTAAAAACGTTACAGTAACTTCACATACTTTGCTACTGAAACACTTAGTGTCTACTAAAGTCTATTAGTGATATTTAAAATAAGTGGTATTTTGAAAAAACAAATATATTAAAGTATTGAACCATACTGTGACAATACCACATGTTCTGCTAACGTAGTCACATCGCCACAACTTAAAGAACTGGGAAATCTCAGGTAGAGAGTAGTGGGAATACATGTGTGTATGAGCCTCCAAATTTGGGAATACATGTGTGCATGAGTCCCCAAAATTCTAGATAGCACCTGACCTCTGCCTGTGGCTACCTTTATGGCAGAGGGATTCTAGATGAAGATGGCTCAAAATGAAAGACTCTCAGGTTTATTCAGAAAACTCTTCTTGTCACTTTCACAGAGTTGGCCTAAATGTAAGGGATATTAAACAGTTACTTTGTGGTGTGCTAGAGCAGGGACAAGCCAAAGACCACCAACAGCTCCTCTGCAGGCACAGGGCTCAACACCTGGGTTCAGGCACTCTCAGGTGAGCACCCCTAACTGAAAGGTTTGGGACCTATAGGTTTCAGCTGTTTACAAAATCAACACATGCGTAGACTTTATTGACAAAGCATCTTCAGTCCAAAACTGCAGCCTGAGACCCTAACTTCGTGGGCTCCACTATGCTCAAGAAGCTTAGGCTCTGAGAGCATGTCAGGTTACGATGCACCACCTGGACCCGTGACACTTGAAGGAGCCTGAGTTTCCGCTACTTTCCCACAGGGGTTTTGTCATAGTCAGTCATATTCAGCCTCTGGTGTTTAGTCTCTGGATCTGTGGCTGGCCAGGCGAGGTACAGACATGTGTCTTCTTATGCATTCCAGTCACAGTGCTCTCTAGACTGTGCAAGGGACACTCTGGCTCCTGTCCTGTGACCACAGGTAAGGCAGTAGCTCCCTCAGTGCCTGGGACTGTGACTTTGAAATTCCAACAGCATAAATTGGTGTAGGCTTCCTTAAGACTTTTACTCCATGTACAGTCAAACTATAATGTTCTGAAATAAATCCCTTTTAATGTGTGCTCCTATGTGTGTGTTTGTGTGCGTGTGCTCGCTCACACTTCCTTGCTCGAGCAAGCACGTGCGTGCACGTGCGTTAGTGACTGTGTGTACACTTGTGCAGGTATAGAGGTAAGAAGTTAAACTCCTGGACTGTTCCTTAGGCCCCACCCACTTTGTCTTTGGAGACAGGGTCCTAAGGCTGGAGCTTGCCAAGCAGGCTAGGCCACCATCCATCAAGCCCCAGAGACTCCGCCTTGCCTGTCTCTGCCTCCTCAGCACTGGGATTCTAAGGGTGGACCTGCACATGAGTACTTTTACGTGGGTAGTGGGAATCAAGCGCAGGTCCTCCTGCCCCTGGGGTAAACATTTCAGCAGCTGAGCTCTCTAGTTCTAAATCTTTTTTTTCCCCCTTCGGATACAGACTAGAGTAAATGCTGTTATGTGGGGCTGAACTGACCAAACTGCCTACAATTTACATTCCTTCCTATGAAGGACCTACCATTTCTCATCCTTTACAGAAAGCACGGCTGTGAACCTGTGAACCTCGTACAAACTGGGACCAGAATGCTGAAATGCCTACTCTTCTCACTAGGTTGCCACACCCTATCAGATTGAATAGGGATACTTAGAGAGTAGCCTGAGGATTCTGCTCCTTTTGAGAGGAATAGCCCATCACAGTCTAATTAAGTAAACACACACATAAAATGCTAAAATGGAAAGCCTAAACTGTTCCTGAGTCTGTGAATTGGCTTGTTTGCTATACATGTGGAGTTTTACCTTAAAGGGAGTTTCTTTTCTTCAATGGAGGGAATTCATACTGAACCATGTACCCAGGGCTGTTGGCTTGGGATTCCCCTTAGCTAGGAAGCAGCAAGAGGAGGGGAGAAAGGTAATCCTCAAGTCAAAAACCAAGCCCAGGATCACGTCATAGAAATAGCATATGAAGAATGACCTCAACAACACGGGCAAAGCAAAATCAGACAGCATTACACAGGCTGGACCAGTGGCCGGCAGTTCCTTGTTAGCAAGCTGCCTGTGGAAAGGGAGTCATGGAAATCTTTGGGTTGAATATACTCATTATTCTTCTGTGTTTCCTTACAAACACAACAAAACAAAACAGAACAGAACAAAACAGAACAAAACAAAACAAAACAAAACAAAACAAAACAAAACAAAAACCCTATAGTTTTTCTCACTCTTAGCACCCCAGTCCAGGATCTCGGTCCCCATTTCTCTTTCTCCTACCTTACTTAAGTCCTCTCTACCACTCTGTCTCCTGCTCTCTCTCCTCTCCCCCAACCACCACAGCTCTAAATGCATTGTTTAGAGGAAGAACTTCCAGTGGAGCAAATATGCTTACCTTTTAAATTTCAACCATGATGTAAAAAAAAGGGAACAGGGCATCATTTTGTATCTAATCTCTCTGAACCTATTTGTGAAGTCTTTGCGATATGATCCCACAATTTATCAAAACCCAGTTGGCAAATCTCGGTAAGTGACAACAAGCATTCCTAAATTATATGCAATTTCGTGAGCAAACAAACAAACACAGCCATTTAAAATCCAAGTAAACCAAATGTATGAAAGGAATCTAGCCCTTGGGTCTGAACCTTGCCTCTAGTGTGGAAAACCCTTTCTTTTAAATAGGCCATTTCTTTGATGATGGTGGCTTCGATTTCCCTTCTAAATTGTAAACACTTTTACATAGGTTTATTTCAATACTGGAGAGTACTAATAGCTCAGGAAGGTAACCAAAGCACCTTAAAAGCAGAACTTTAAGCTCTGTAGACCATACTTTTAGAGTAGGCGTTTTTTAGTTGTCATTATTCACTCTAGGAACCAGGTTCTTCCTGGTTTCCCGGTTCACTGACTACCGGTAGCTACAAGAGCTGGAGGCTGCGAGAACTTTAGCCAACTTGCAAGAGGGTTAGCATGGGGCTTCCCACTGCCTCCATATTTCTCAGAAGGCTCCAAACAAAGCCTCGGGCCCCTGCCCCGGGGCTCACCTCACCCACAGATTCCAGTTAGGAAAGGTCACTGGGACCTGAGTGTGACCGTCATGGGGAGAGAGTGATAGCGCGCGCCGATTCTGCCCACCCTGCTCCCCCGCCGCAGGTTGGGCTCTTCGCTGTCACACCACGGGGACAGCGGCGCTTACAAGGCTGGGGAACGGGGGGTCACTGCACTTACCATCGCCAACAGTTGCACCACCAGCAGCAGGGCGCACCGGCCACCCGGGCTCCGCGCCATCGCCTCGATCCGCCGCGCCCTCGCCTCCGGGCCTCGCCGGCGCCCCGCGGATCCTCCTGGGCAGGTCCTTCCCGGGGCCGCCCTTCTCTGCCTCTGCCCGACCTGGGGTGCGGTTCCAGGTGTGGCCGGGTCGGAAAGGGTAGCCGTGGGCCCGGCCACAGCCTAGATGGAGGAGGGGAACGCTCGCTCCGCGGGGAGGTACGAGGCAGTTCCCGCCCTCTGCACCTGGGGCTGGTGACGTCCCCCGCAGGGGACCTTGGGTGGCTGGCCCCTCCCCGTCGTGTCCCTTCCTCCTCTGGGATCACCTCGATTGGAGAGCCTTCTAGTCACTGTACAGACCCCAAGATCTAAGGAGCGGGACTCATGGAGCCCGCGATCGCAAGGCTGAGGTGATAAAGGGCTGGAGTTGTGGGAATGAGCGCAGGTGCCGACCTGGAGGCACGCTGGCCAAGCGGCTTGGAGCCTGCTGTTGAGAGCGAGGCTTCAGTAGTGTCTCTTCTGTTGCCCCTTTCAGCAGGTTTGCAACTTTTCTGGCTCAGTGAGGAGACAGTAGAAGACTCACAGCAGGGCAAAAGAGAAGACAGGTCCTTGATCTGTCAGAGATCAGAGGTCAGAGACGTCCTAACACTGGACTACTGTACGAATAAAATTAGAAAATCTATATGAATTCTGCAGTGGCCAGCACTTAAGGACTCAGTGATAGCTGTTGAAATTAAAACAATATTTTTGCACGAGTGAGTAAACGTTAAATTGAACTCTGTTGTTGTTGTTATTGTTATTTACACATAGTCTCACTTGGTAACCCAGGCTGACCTTAGACTTGAGATCCTCCTGCTTCATCCTCCTTTCCTAGTTCTGTGATTACAGATGTGCTACCAGGCCTGGTTAAAGGGACTCTTGAAAAGCAGACACTGAATGTGGGTGTCCAGACTCTGGAGTCAGCCCAAGTTAGAAAAATCCTCTGTTGCATGTAAAAAGAAAAGTGTTATGGAAAACAGGTAAAATTTAACATATATGAATGTATTCGTATTAGTTATCTGCACAAGTATATTTGGAATGAACACATTATAGCATCTAAAGAAAGGTGTTTGCCATAATCGTTAGCTAGTGGGGGGTGGTCTTTTAAGTTTTAATTTTCCTGTTAACATTTCTGCTTATTTCTGGTTGATATTACAGTAGTAGAAGACCCTCTGTGCCACAGGGGCCTTACAGGAAACAGGCAAGACCAATTTGTCACTAAATTTAGCTCAACTAGCTGAGTTGTGCCTCCATTTCAAGCTGACACATTTTTCTAATTCAGTACCATCAACATCTCTGATATTGTTAGCCCTTTTCTCCCTGCGTCTGCAAAGGCTCGCTTTGAGCTCAGAAGCATAGCCTCTTGTTTGGAGTTTAGTCACTGGCAATCTTTCTGTTTTTTACATGGTGGCTGGTTGGTAAACACGCTGGGGACTAGGCTTGGCTACCTATGTGCTGCTCGGTGTCCCCAGCAGCGGATGCACCCACTCTGCTCACTCCCACAGCTAATGCAGAGGGAAGACTGTCTCTTAGTTTTCACTCCTTCCCCTTGAACCAGGTGTGGGTGCTAGCATAGCCTGTTGGTAGTTCCCGTTCCTCGAAATGCTGGAAGATCTCCTAATTCAAGACATCAGGATTTACCAGAATGTGTTTGCAAACCTTCCCAGGAAGCTTTCTCTATATTCCACCTAAAAAAGTGCTCTCGCTTTTAATCCCTGAAGACACATATTTATACTTCATTATTGAGACTTCAGGAGCTGTTTCGTAATGAAGATAATTGTAGCTTCCGGCATAAGAAAGAGCTAATAAGATTTTATTTCTGTTGAATTATTCACCAACCTTGGGGGGACTGTCAAAGTCATCTTCAAGCAGTGTTCCTTCTATAAGGTGTCTGTCCCAGGACTTGAGCAAAGGTGTCAGTCAGAACCTGGATCACATGATGTCCTCAGGTTTTATCCTTGCATAAATAATTTCCTCTTTACCAACTCTAAGCATAGGGATCAGTTGAAGGGACTTTCTGAGAATCAGATAATTCCTTTCTGCCTCCTTTGTCTCTGATTTCTTAATTCTGGGAAGAGGTTACACTTATTGAATAAATCTCTGCATATAGAACCAAATGTGGTCATTTCCAATGAAGCAGTAAAAATAGTTTTGTGATAAATGGAAATGTTGATAAGCTGCAAATATTTTAAGTTCTAGGCTCCCCACTTAAAGTAGTTTAAGATTGGGATACACACATTTTCTTTTCTTTAGATGCCTACAACTCATTAGTTCAAAACATTTTGTTCAAATAACTGTATTCAAATATATTAGAGCTGGGTTGGAGAAATGGCCAGTGGTTAAGACTTCGTGTGGTTCCTGCAGAGGACCCATGTCTGTTTCCTAGTGCTTGCATGCTGGGTCACAACCATTGTAAATTCCAGTTCCCAGGGGCCCATCTCACACTTCTGAGCCCCACAGCCCCCGTTCACTGACAGACAAGGATGTCTCTGTCATGTTGCCACCTCTCTAGAGCAAGTGTGTTCATTCCTCACGTGTCACATACATGCCATAGTGAATGGTGGCCTTGTCACTTGGCTACCCAAGCCAGACCCGAGGTATCATCCTCAAGCTCCCATTTTTCAGGTCTTTCCACATTCTCTGTGGTTGTAATCATAAAGAATCACATGCCCCATGTGCAGGATCAAGCACTGTGATTTATAGGTATTTCATCCAGGTCAACTGCTGTACCCATTGCTCTGTCTCAAGAATGTAAGCTCCATACATGTAAGGACCGTTGGATATCTGTGGGCTCAGCCCTAGTCTCAGGTTCATACTGGATGATCAATAAACTTTTGTTGGACCAAACCTACATACCAGAAGGAATTAATTATAAATGAAAAATGAGCATTATGGAGGAAAACGTTTTGAATATTCATTGTGAATGAATTGATAGATCTAGTCAGAAAATGCTGGTCTGTGATGTGTGTTTCTTTTGTGTGTGTGTGTGTGTGTGTGTGTGTGTGTGTGAGAGAGAGAGAGAGAGAGAGAGAGAATGCATTCACATGCACATGCATGTGATTTGTGTATGTGTGTTTCCATAGTAACTCTGCAACAAACAGAGATAGCAGGTGTGAGTCAGGCTGTGGAGCATCCTGGCTGATGGTTAAGAGATTTAAATATAGGAACTTTCAGGATAGCCTTTGAAATGTAAATGAAGTAAATACCTAATAAAAAATTGGAGAAAAAAAAGAGATTTAAGTATCCAGTATATATATGGAACTGAGTGTGGCTGGGAGGGGAGGGATAGGGTGAAGCTGGAAGAGTCCAGGAGCCAACTGAGAACAGAGTTCATCACCCTGAAGGTAGAGAAATTAGACAGAATTGCCCTTCCCCTCAGTTCTGGGGAAGGAGCCATGTCCTGTGCACTGGAGGCCAAGGTATGAGTGTCAGATATTGATAGCTGGATCCTGAAGTGTCTGGATTCTCTAGTTTGTTGGACAACAGCCAAATGCAGGTTAGGGAGTGAGAAGAAAACAGTGATAGGTTAAGGGACTAGCCTATAATGGCGAGCTGGGCAAGTCCTGTTGCTTTCTGAGTTAGTGTCAGAGTGGTAAAGCCAGTGGGCTGCATGTACTTGGAGCAGTGCACTATTGATACATAGTCCCTGTACCCTGAAGGCTGGCACAACCCTGAGCACTGTTGAAGGCACCAATATTTTGAAGAGAGTGATACAGCCTACCACAATGAGTCAGTGTCTCACTGGACAATTACCCACACGTTCTTCTGGGTGAGTCACTGCACTGCCTAGGACCCATGACTGTGGGTACATAGTCCCTGAGCCTAGATGGTTTAAGGAAATTGTTGGTCATGAAGTAGAGAAGAAATAAAAAACGGTGTCGGGGGGGGGGGGAAGGCAAAGAGGGATTTGAGCAGTGTGAGGGTGGGAAGGAGGCAGAGTCTAGGCTCAGAGTAGAGTTTCCAGTGTGATCAAAATGTGACCATGCTGTTTTGAGGTGTATACAGAAAAGGCTTGGGAAAGCCCAGCAAGGTGTTGGTACCCTCCTAGTCTGGTGCTGCCACCCACTGAGTCATACGGGGGGGGGGGGGGGGAAGGGGGAAAGCATTTGGCTGACGGCTCCCTTGACATCCACTGAGTGTTGTGGGAGCTTTATGTTCTGTTGATCCATTGTCCATGATCTGCCTGTGGCTCTGCCACCACAAATATGGCCCCCTACCCCCACCTCAGAGCTTTCATTCTCAGTGTCCCAGTGCTCTTTGCACAATTCTGTCCAAAATTTGTTTCCTCATTCTTGACTTTCTTTGTTCTCATACTTTCTCTTCTACCTGAAGTCCTTCCCTGACCCATGGCTTGACAGTTGTCACTGCCCCTCCTCCTTGGTCATCACATCTTAACAAACTGTATGGAAAGGGACTTGTAGAGAGGAAAGGAGGTTCCCAGTAGTGGGAGGGAGACCGTGCAGGGGAGGTCTCAGGAGTGAGGAGAGCCATTGTATATATCCACAAAAATGAAAAATAACCAATTTAATAAAAAATTAAATAGACTTACTCACTCAGTAAATATTAGGTAAATGTGTGGAAGGTGTGTGTGTGTGATGTGTGTGTGTGTGTGTGTAATAAGGGAAGGCTTATGGTTGAACCTAGTTCAGTTTGTCAAAATTCTCTGATGTCCCCATTTTTTCAAAGATGGCTATGATACTGGAAACCTAAGAGGCCACCAGTGTGACGGTTAATTGGCATTGCCCACTTAACTGGACTTAGTATCACTATGGAAACACACCTCTGAGTGTGCATTCGAGTGTTTCCAGAAAGATTTCACTGAGGAGGAAAGCCTCACCTTGAATGTGTGGGCAGCACCGGTCCACAGGCTAGGGTCCGGGACAGAACGATAGAGAGAAAGAAAGCGGACACCAACCTTCGCCTCTCCACTCCCAGCCTGGGGGCGCAGTCTGGGCAGCTGCCCCACTTCCACACCTGCTGCAGTGCCTTTCCCACCGTGAAAGGCTGTGAGCCAAAACAAAGCGTCCTTTAAGTTGCTTCTGTCAGATATTTTTCACATTAAAGAGAATGGTCACTAATACCCATGAGGACAGAGTGAGAAAACTGGAAAATCCCCCTTCCCTCTGGGGCCAAGCAGAAAATTCATTGACAGGAATTCACTCTTGGGGATTTTATCCACTCTTGGGGAATCTGCGGCTTTCATTTTGTCCTGCGATTGTTTATGGGAATTCTTAGAAAGATAAAGGTACCAGCCATGGTCAGGAATGAGATGGGAGGAGGCTGTCCTTGGCTGCCGACAGGAGCCTGGAATCCATCTGTGAAGTGACAGGGTGTGCAGGGGGTCATGGGAAGCCAACTGCAGTGTTTACAGAAAGCACCAAACAGAAACCACACTGACTGAAGGTGACTAATAGAAAGAAACCACAGAGGACAGAGAAGTCATTTCTCGGCTATTTCATTTACTTCACACAAACGAGTATAACAAAACCCAAAGCAACTAGTCAACCAACAACCACGAAAAGTAAAGAAGAAAACCAAGAAGCCAAAGCACTACAGCAGACATGCAGAATCTCAAAAGAAATCCACGTAAGGATTTAAAGAAAATGCTTATTTTAGTCCACTTTAGAGACAATTTAGAAGTATGTAAATATGAATGATTATCTAATAATTTTCATGCCATCTGAGTTGATATAATGATTTTCCTGACACTGGCTGACTTTGCTAAGATGTCTGGAGGACAGCTAAAGCCATGCAATACTGATGCTTCTTCTGGGGACCTAACAGTACTAGGTGTGTGCCCCATATGCTCCAGGTTTGAGTCTAAGTGCTGAAAACAAAAAATGTCACTGGCTTGCGTACTTGGGTGGAGATAGGAGGTGGATTCCACCAGGGAACATGAGAGGAGCCTCTGTGTGAGCTCGTCTTTGGGAGGTCAAGCGCTTGAGTTTCTACAGAGAAGACAGTAGAAACCAGTGCTACGGAGGTCATATGCATGAGCTGTTCTGAAGGAAATGATACTCTTGACTCCAGTTAGATATTGTAAATGGCAAATTATCCCAACTCAGGAAGTCTACTTTTGGAGCAAAAGTTTTGAAAACATCAGAGCAGGGAAGTAGTAATTTAGTCAAGTCCACTTCTGTAATAAACAAGGGACTGGGACCGCAGAGTCAGCCTTTCATGTACCGTTAAAGAGGACATTAGAACCTGTCCAGCATTTCAAAAGATTGTTTATAAACATGTTTTATTTGCACTGTTATGGCTTTATTTTTGTGAGCTAGTTTGGTTTTCATTGCCTCTACTTCTTTCTCAAGGTAGAGATTTTATTAAAAGGAAATATGTTGAAATGTAAAGCAACCAGTGAAAGAAAAATTTGATTCAGGGCTAGTGGATGTAGCTCAGTTGGAGACCATTTGCCTAACATGCAGAGAGCCCCAAGTTTGATTTCCAGAACCACCCAAACCTTGTGACTTGGCCTGCACTTCAGTGATAGAGTCAGGAGGATCAGAAGTTCAAGGTCACCCTTGACTACACTGCATTCCTAAGCTAGCCTGGGATACGTGAAACTTTTCTAAAACAGTCTGATACAAAAGACATAAACGAGATAGCTTGCTTTCAGTGATTTACACTTAACCATCACAATGGTGCTTACTAGCTTGTGTGAGGATATCGTGGTTATTTTTTTGACACAAAATGTAATGTTTACTCCAAACATGACTGTATACCCTGAAATTCAAAGAGTCATTTAGCTGAGTAATTGTCAGTTAATTTTCTGTGTAATTTTCAAACCCCCACACCCCACTGTCCCTCTTAACTTCTGCCGAAGCATTATCTAAGTGATGGCAGACTTTTGGAGTGAGTCCCAGCAGTTGCTTGCGAATTCAGTCACAATAAACCTAAGCCCTTCAGCAAACCCCTCTTGTGATTAATTTTCCAATGGCAATGTAGGGGGAAAAAAGTCTGCCATTGTTTTTTCACTTCTTAACATTGGGATTAGAACTGTCATCCTAATTAATTGATGTCAAGTGAACAGGTTAGGCAGAGCAGTACTCCAGGGAAGCCTTGGAGTTGAACAGACTGAAATCCACTTGAGGCTGTTTGTGAAGGACTTCTCTGTGGTCACTAAGAGCAATGAGATGAATTTCCATTGATTAGCATTGTGAGACAATCAGCCTGTCTCAGATTTTTCAATAGATGCTGTCTTGAGAGCAAAATAAGGGTGTGCAACAGAAGACAATAGTTGCCCTAGAATACACACCCTGGAATTTCACTTTAGAATTTGGGTAAGACAGCAAAAATGACCCACTTCTTCCAATAGTGAAGTCTGCTGCCTTTATGTCCCAGGCTCTGGCAGCATTCAGCCAATTGGTCAGAATGTGAGAGCCAAGTTCCAGGTATTCATTTACATAAAGATGATCCTATATAGATAGATGTCAAGTATATGATTTATTTGCTTTTTGAATTTTGAAATACTCTCTCTATTATATAGCTTTGGTTGTTCTGAAACTCACTATGTAGACTACATAGACCAGGCTTGTCTCCAACTCATAGAGATCACCTGTCCCTGCCTCCTGAGTGCTGGCATCAAAGGTGCAGCCATCACTCCCAGCATAGGATTTTATTTTGAGGCAGGGTCTTTTGTAGCTCAGATTGGCCTCAAATTCAATATGTATCTGAGGATAACCAGTTCTTAAATCAACCATTGACCAGCAAGTTGTTCCTCAGACTTATTTTGAAAACACACACACACACACACACACACACACACACACACACACACAATCAGTGCCTGGGTGGTGATGGTGGCTCTTGGCTTTAATACCAGCACTTGGGCAGCAGAGGCAGGTGGATCTCCATGACATCGAAGCCAGCCTGGTCTACAGATTGAGTTCCAGGACAGCCAGGGCTACACAGAGAAACCCTGTCTTGGAAAACAAACAAACAAAAAAACCCAACCAAACCCAAGGCTGTGGATCAGTGGTTTGAGATCTGTAGGGTAGGCAATCTACATGGCTAACTTAGAGTTTATTTAAAAGATTTGATATGCAAATACAATATTTTCTAAGTACTTATTATACCCCAAATCTATTTTACGACTACAAGGCAGAAATGGTTATTATCGATATAGTAGTTATTATATCCACAGAGGTTAAACATCTTGCTGTGATTTTTGAATGCTAGTAGTTTGTTTCTGGAGTCTAAACCATTGTTAATGAGAAACTCAGAACACACATGGACAGAAGCAGAATGAAACTTTTTTGTTAATCATTAAAACATAGTTATTTCTGATTGATTAGTAGATGAGCTAAGATTTCAGAGTGTTCTTTTCTTTCCATAGCAATTTGACTTTGTGAAAAAATTTAGTGCGTTTTCTTTGCTTAGCAACTCACTGTCTCCTATCCTTATGTCTCCAGGCTTGCTTTTACAGTGGAGAGATCTTTGGCTATTGGCAAAGGTGGTCATTGCAGGCTTTGGCATGTTGGGGAAACCCTGGGAGAGCTTTGGCTGACAAGGTCTGCTCTTACCTTGGCAACATAATCATTGTTTGCTTCATGAAGAGACTGCGCAAAGACTAGCATAAAAGAGCACCGTTCCTGGGATCTAAGATTGTCTACCTACAAAGAACTGCAAGGATCTTTGTTTATTTTTTTGCTTTTAAAGTCAACTTAGGGGCCGTAAAAATCGCTGTGTTTAGAAGCACTTGCTGCTCCTGTAGAGGACCCCTGTTTAGTTCCCAGCACCTACAACACGGAGCTCATGACTACCTGTATCCCTAGCTCCAGGGAATTGACCACCCTCTTCTGGCTTCTGATGGCACAGCACTCATGTTCATGTACACACTCACAGATACATAATTAAAATGAAAATAAAATCTTAAAAATAGGGACTGACTGACCTTCAGAGACTTGAGCCTGGTACAATGGCGCCTTCCAGGAAGTTCTTCATTGGGGGCAACTGGAAGATGAACAGGAGGAAGAAGTGCCTGGGAGAACTCATCTGCACCCTGAATGTACCCAACGTGCCGGCAGGCACTGAGGTGGTTTGTACACCGCCCACCGCTTACATCGACTTTGCCAGAAAGAAGCTGGATCCCAAAATTGCTGTGGCCCGCACAGAACTGCTACAAAGTGACCAATGGGGCCTTCACTGGGGAAAGGACCCCTGGCATGATCAAAGACTTAGGAGCCACCTGGGTCGTGCTGGGACACTCGGAAAGAAGACATGTCTTTGGGGAATTAGACATGTCTTTGGGGAATCAGATTGGCCAGAAAGTGAACCACGCCCTGGCAGAGGAACTCGGGGGTGATCGCCTGCATCGGGGAGAAGCTGGACGAAAGGGAAGCTGGCATCACCGAGAAGGTCGTGTTCGAGCAAACCAAGGTCATCGCAGATAATGTGAAAGACTGGAGCAAGGTGGTCCTGGCCTATGAACTTGTGTGGGCCATTGAGACTGGCAAGACTGCAACCCCTCAACAGGCCCCAGAAATACAGGAGAAGCTCCGGGGATGGCTGGAATCCAATGTCAATGATGGGGTGGCTCAGAGCACCTGGATCATTTATGGAGGTTCTGTGACTGGAGCAACCCGCAAAGAGCTGGCAAGCCAGCCTGACATGGACGGCTTCCTCGTGGGTGGCACATCTCTCAAGCCTGAATTTGTGGACATCATCAATGCCAAACAATGAGCATTGCCCATCCCTCTACCTGCCTGCATAGATGGACTAGGTTGCCCAGAAGTTTAGTAACTGCTCCCACCAGCCACATGCTTCTGATGACATCATCTGCCCCATCTTGTGGCCTAATCCACACTGTACCTTCCTGAGCCGTTTCCACCTCCCCATAATGGTTGGGACCAGGCCAATCCCTTTACCACTTACAGTGGGTAGACTCAACTGTCACCAAGGTGGCTCCTGGGGAGGGGAGGGAGTAGAACTGACTGTCCCTTTGGGCCCTGACAAGTGAAATCACCTACCATTGGTTTGGGCTGGAAACTCATGGTTGGAGCACAGGAAGTGGGCTTCGTGTCACTTTGGCCTGTCACTTAGATGGCCTT
Source organism: Mus caroli (assembly GCF_978045245.1). Classification (NCBI taxonomy): domain Eukaryota; kingdom Metazoa; phylum Chordata; class Mammalia; order Rodentia; family Muridae; genus Mus; species Mus caroli. The sequence goes on along the minus strand of NW_028227274.1, from coordinate 17,760,283 downwards.
GGCTCTAGCTTCACTCCCAAGCCCTACTGGATGTCTGATGCAGAAATTCAGAGCCTTCGGGTCTGAATTTCAGTATACTTGAAGGCCGAAATCCTATAAGGCCTGGGATAGTCCCCTCCCCCACGGTGCCGAAGCCCCTGTTTTGTGTTTGTGAACCATCCTACATGTAAGGGAAACAAACACCTGGGCCTAAAAAAAAAATCTTAAAAATAACTTAGGTATTACCTCATCGTCATGAAGTAGCTTCTGAGGAAAAATCTGTAAGAGTGTATAGAAGTTGTGA
>NW_028227274.1:17395000-17755000 GCF_978045245.1 Mus caroli | reverse complement strand
AATGCGAATCGATCCATTCCTATCTTCTTGTAAGGTCAAATCTAAGTGGATCAAGGAACTTCACATAAAACCAGAGACACTGAAACTTATAGAGGAGAAAGTGGGGAAAAGCCTTGAAGATATGGGCACAGCGAAAAGATTCCTGAATAGAACAGCAATGGCTTGTGCTGTAAGATCGAGAATTGACAAATGGGACCTCATGAAACTGCAAAGCTTCTGCAAGGCAAAAGACACCATCAATAAGACAAAAAGAACAACAGATTGGGAAAGGATCTTTACCTATCTTAAATCAGATAGGGGACTAATATCCAATATATATAAAGAACTCAAGAAGGTGGACTCCAGAAAGTCAAATAACCCCATTAAAAAATGGGGCTCAGAACTGAACAAAGAATTCTCACCTGAGGAATACCGAATGGCAGAGAAGCACCTGAAAAAATGTTCAACATCCTTAATCATCAGGGAAATGCAAATCAAAACAACCCTGAGATTCCACCTCACACCAGTCAGAATGGCTAAGATCAAAAATTCAGGTGACAGCAGATGCTGGCGAGGATGTGGAGAAAGAGGAACCCTCCTTCATTGTTGGTGGGATTGCAAGCTTGTACAACCACTCTGGAAATCAGTCTGGAGGTTCCTAAGAAAACTGGACATAGTACTACTGGAGGATCCAGCAATACCTCTCCTGGGCATATATCCAGAAGATGTCCCAACCGGTAAAAAGGACACATGCTCCACTATGTTCATAGCAGCCTTATTTATAATAGCCAGAAGCTGGAAAGAACCCAGATGCCCCTCAACAGAGGAATGGATACAGAAAATGTGGTACATTTACACAATGGAGTACTACTCAGCTATTAAAAAGAATGAATTTATGAAATTCTTGGGCAAATGGATGGACCTGGAGGGCATCCTCCTGAGTGAGGTAACACAATCACAAAGGAACCCACACAATATGTACTCACTGATAAGTGGATATTAGCCCCAAACTTAGGATACCCAAGATATAAGATACAGTTTGCTAATCACATGAAACTCAAGAAGAATGAAGACTGAAGTGTGGACACTATGCCCCTCCTTAGAATTGGGAAACAGAACACCCATGGAAGGAGTTACAAAGTTTGGAGCTGTGACGAAAGGATGGACCATCTAGAGGCTGCCATATCCAGAGATCCATCCCATGATCAGCATCCAAACGCTGACACCATTGCATTCACTAGCAAGATTTTGCTGAAAGGACCCAGATATAGCTGTCTCTTGTGAGACTATGCCGGGGCCTGGCAAGCACAGAAGTGGATGCTCACAGTCATCTAGTGAATGGATCACAGGGCCCCCAATAGAGGAGCTGGAGAAAGTTCCGAAGGAGCTGAAGGGATCCCCAACCCTATGGGTGGAACAACATTATGAACTAACCAGTACTCCGGAACTCTTGACTCTAGCTGCATATGTATCAAAAGATGGCCTAGTCGGCCATCACTGGAAAGAGAGGCCCATTGGACATGCAAACTTTATATGCCCCATTTCAGGGGAACGCCAGGCCAAAAAAATGGGAATGGGTGGGTAGGGAAGTAGGGGGGAGGGTATGTGGGACTTTTGGGATAGCATTGGAAATGTAATTGAGGAAAAGATGTAATAAAAAAAATTATTACAAAAAAAAATTCACATACACTTTCTCCCCCTTCTTCTCATCTCCTTCTTGCTCTGGCCCCTCTTGCTCTGGCCCTGCTTGCTCCAGCCCAAAGGTTTTTCATTTATTTCTCATTACTGGTGTTTGTGAGCCACCATGTAGTTGCTGGAAATTGAACTCATGACCTCCAGAAGAGCAGTCAGTGCTCTTAACACACTCAGCCATCTCACCAGCCCCAATTCATATTCACTTTTACAGCAAAGTTCTTAAAAACCTTTACCTTCACTTTCACAGCGGTTAATGTTTAGTGACAATTTCATTACAACAATTGTTACACTATTTGCTTGCTCTGTCTGTCTGTCTGTCTGTCTGTCTCTGTCTCTGTCTCTCTGTCTCTCTCAAAATCATGGGGGCATGCTTGTGCCATAATTTGTGTGTAGAGATCAGAGAAAGCCTTTTGGAAGTTGGTGCTCTCATTCCACCATGTAGGTCTCACGGGTCAAGCTCAGGTTGTCAATAGTGTCTGCAAGCACTTTAACTCACTCAGCCCCGTCACAGTTCTGTTACATGTTTTAATATGTACTGTTTAAAATGTGGTTAAAATATAAAGTCAAAGGACACTTAAATTTTCTGCTTAAAACAATTTTTATTTTTAATAAAAAATACAGATACATTGTTACAAACAAAGAGAACTTCTAGGTCACTCCAAAGATCAATACATTTTCAAACTTAAAAACACATTTAGATTTTTATCTATCTAAGCTTTACCACTGTGACCTGGTTTTGTCTGCCTTTTAATAATGCAGCCAAATCTCCAGTTTTGAAGTTGTATTTTTTTTTTTTTTAAACTTCTTTTGAGACAAGGTCTCATGTAGCCAGGCTAGGTGTGTGGCTGAGGATGACTTTGAACTTCTGACCCTCTTGCTTCTTATCTCCCAAGTGCTATGGTTACCATGTTTGCTGCCGTGCCTGGATCCAAATTTCTATTTGTTAAGATGAGTTTTAGGAGCTAAAGTTAAAATGCTTTGGGAAACCTGAGCCTGCCTTTGCACATTGAATAAGGGCTGTTCTTACTGTTAATCTAACACTCATGAAAAAGCAGAAGCATCTATAAGAATAACTATTAAGCTTACTCTGTTTAACTTTAAATGAATGAGACTCAAACTATGATATTTACTTATTAGGCTCTGCACAATTACTGAGGGACTTAATCTAAACTCTAAGTGGCAGTCTAGCTACTAGCTCAACTGTGCTCCCCAAATACCCTCTTTGGGTTACTTCTGATCCAGCAGGCTGGCATCCTGGGGAGGCCTATTATTCTGGCATGTGCAGTTGGTACATCACAACTCCTAAAGACCCTCTTTTCTCCCATCTTCCTTCTTCCTCCCTTTTTCCTGCTCCTTCTTCTCATGGTGTCCACCTGTGACCCCAGCCTGGTCACTCAAACCCCACCTCTCTCTATTCTCCCCAGTAATTGGCTCTTGCTAGTTTTATTTAACTAATAATAGCTCTGGGGAACAAGGTTTGCACAGCATCACTTGGTGTATGTGAGAATCTGCTCATTGTTGGGGGGCAACCAGATCTTGGGCCAGTAGTTAGCATTCGAGTACATGGCAGTACCAAAGCAACTCACTGCAGAAGCTCAGAGCAGTGTCTGAGCTCTGGGACAGAGTACATTACTGTTCAGAAGCAAAGGGCAGGCTGCACCACAGGCTGGACCCCTCTTACTCCAGTACAGGCATACTGAAAGCCTTGTCTTGGAAACATGACTGCTTAAGCTGCCTGGCATGTTTGTCCTAATATATACCATCCTGGTAGTTGCCATAAAAGGGACCGCTAGTAGGCCTAGGGGCATTAGGTGTTTGCGTCCACCTAGCTTTAGATACTTTGTATCTGCTTTATGTGTCCAATGTCATTAGGTATTTGCTTCCATCTCAGTATTTACTTTTAGACATTAAACATAATTGATTAATACTCAGTGTTTACAAAAAAATTTAAAACTTTTATTATAAAAGGAAATTTAGTGTATGTGGTCTCTTATGACTATAAACTTAGCCCTGAGGAGACTATCAGGAGAATCACAACTTCAAGGCTTAGTATAATGCTACATAGCAGGTTCCAGGACAGCCTTAGCTGTGGCAAGACCCTGTCTCAAAAAAAAAAAAAAAAAAACCAAAACAAAACCAACCAACTACCTAACCAACAAACACCAATATCAACAACAAAAACAACCCCCCCCCCCAAACAAACATTAAAAGACCTACTTATACTATTAGAAATAATTGAGCTGGACAACAGCCATGGAGAGGTTGGGCTAAGACAATAATGTCCTGAAGCAGGTGAGGTAGGGTATTCTCTATGGGCTGAAGGGTGGGGTCATGAATAACTGAAAATGATTAGAACTGCATTCCTGTACGGTGACTTTCATGTGATATGATTTAAACCAGTGCCTCCCAACCTGTGGGTCGAGACTCCTTTGAGGGGAGTCCAATGACCCTTTTAAAGGGGTTGCATATCAAGTATCCTGCATATCATATATTTACATAATAATCCATATGATCTCTATGGTTGGGTCATGACAGCATGGGGAACTGTATTAACAGGTCGCAGCACGAGGAAGTCTGAGGACCTCTATTCCACACGTTGGTCTACCCACACACCATCTTTATAACACACAGCATTAAGTTGCTACAGCTGAACAATTCCTTTTTTCACTTGAAACTTACTTCATCATTTTCCTAAAATGATATACATTCACACACTTCTCTCTGTTATTTTAGGCCACAGACCTTTTTGCTTAGAAGAGAAGGCATGCTATCTATTCCCACAAACCCTGTTAGACATGGTTAACATTACGAACCTCACTGCACATCTTTTGAGTCATTTCTACTCCCTGGCACTTATAAAATAAGGATTTCTTTGTTAAATACTGACACAGGATCAGTTTCCGAGGAGTGTCAACGAGGAAGTTCATTGTATTTTTCTTGGGCTAGATCAAAGTACACACAACGTATTACTTACACCATACTAAATTTTTTACATGTTCTATGATACTTGCATTTCAAAAATGCCTTATTTTGAACATACACAGCATATAGATATGGCAAATTAAGCAGGTTTACTCACAGCCCTGGACTTGAGCAAAAGATATGCTTTGAGTTTCATCACTAAGAAGAGAAAACAAAATAAAACAAAACAAAAATCCCCAAACCAAAAATCCCCAGTTGCATTTAATGCCTTTATTCCAAGTTGCCCTGTAAGCTACATTGAGCACCTCAAATTCCTATTATTATTAATAATACTCTCATATCCTTATTAATGACCCCAGAATGGGTGGTAGAGACAGAAATGTGAACTCTAAGAAGGCAGCCAATCTACTAACCCACACTGCATTTTAAGGCAACAGCATCTCCCTTTGTTGTTGATAATGTAGAAATGTGAAGATGCTTGGGAAATATCCCTGTCTAACATCTTAGATAATTAAAATATATATATATATATATATACAGGTTTACTCTGCTTGAAAAAAATCAGATAATTAGTAATGACAACATACCCAGCTTTCATATATGAATCAGAAAATTTGAATTATTCTTATGATCAGAGAATATCCACTAAGAGCCAAATGGGTCAAACAGTGCTAGCTAGATTTAAAAAATATATGTAGGTACATACATCCAAATTTGCCTGGTATGTTTTTCCAGTTTGCTTTGGTCATAGATGGGAGCAGGCTTCTTTTGTATAGAGCATACTGTATGAGCCTCGCAGTTCTGTGGGAGCCACTATGCTGCTGGAGGCACTAGGAAGGGGGCAAATGACCCTTTCTGTTACAGTGACATTTTGTGTGACATGGGGGTCAAAGGTGACAGTGGTGGGTTGTACAAAGGAACCTGAAGTTGAGTAAGTTTCTGTGAGCAAGTAGTTCCCAAGCTGTAGAGGGTCAGGGATGGCAACAGCAGGACGGACAGACCCAGAAGTGGACATAACAGAAGTTTCTTGGTTGCCTGACAATGTGTGGCATATTTTAGAACCCGTTTGGGTGACTTCCAGACTACCAGGCAATGTCTGGTACCTGTTAGAACCTGCCTGAGGGACTTCCATAGATCGAGTGCAGGTGTCAGCCCCAGAACCACTGTCTTTAGGGCCTGGCTTTGCTTGCTTGGCTTCGTCATCAATACCGAGACAGATCTCTGCAAGCTTTTTAAATTTGGGGCCAAGGGAGTCCAAAAAGTTGTCATCTAGGTCATCGGCAAAATAGCTGCAGGAGCTGAGGGTGGGGGAATGGGGGGCAGCATCCTCGCCTTCATCATCGTAGATCAGCAAACAGTCGTTCACTTCACGCTCGTCCTCTTCCTCGGCATAGGCGAGTGATTTCTAAAGATGGAGAAGAAGGAGAAAGGGACCTTATAAAGCCCATCGGATCCTGTTCATAAAGCCTACACTGGGGAGTCCACACAGGTGATGAAAACGTTCTTCTTTTTATCTGCTTGGTATTTTTTCCTCCTGGATAACTAAAATGTTTTCATTTATATTTATTTTTTTATCATTAGTATGTTTTTTAGCTAGTGCTCAATAGAATGAATTTATGACATTCACATATACACCCTTGATCTTTGCTCGCACTTAGACTGGCCTTGCCCTTTCTTGCTCTCCCATCTCTCTCTTGTTAGCCCCTTTCCTCTCCTTAGATTTCATCCTCAGCTTTCATTTCCTATATATGAATATACAGTTAAATATTTTTTTTGCAAATGAGAGAAAACAGGAGATAGTTTTCCCCCATTACCATCCTGTGTTTCTTCTCCTCTCTGTCATTCTCCCCTCCCCTCTTCCTTCTGAGCAGTCTCCTACCTTCATGTCATAGATAAAATTAAATCTAGAGTCCACATACTAGAAAAAGTGTGATATGTGACTGTCTGAGTCTGGCTTCAGGGAATACTCTATTCTCTGAAACATTCTTGTTTGGGGATTTGCCAGGTTGGCTGCCATTCCATCAAAGAGTCTAGCCTAATTTATGTTTTAGTTCTTGATTTTATTCAGATTCCAGACTCTATAGGAACTGTATATGATGCCTGGAATTTATCATTGGGCTGCTAAATCTTTATATTGGACAGCTTTTCCAACATGCATTGAGACGGTTTTCACTCCATGGGGACTTTGTGTTAACGTAATCTTTGTTGACTTGTCTTGTGAGTTTCAACTAGTGACTCAATTTTGACAGCCACCAAAATTACCTGATTTATTTTGACAAAAGGAAGCTTTTATTTCCTTACATTTTAAAAAGCGTACATACATCATTAAGTAACCAGATGTCCTATATAAATAGGATAACCAAGCCCGACAATTTGCTACCCAGTTACCTGAGAGAAATAGGAGCCTAGGAAAGTCATGTTGACTGGCGCAGCATAGTCCTTCAAGGTCCCTCCAGTGGAATGCCTTGTTCTCATTGTTCCTGAATGACCCAAGGAACAGGGACCAAGTGCTGCTGCAGCTCCAGTAGCTCCTCCCATCTTGGTAGTCATTTCCATTCCTGAAGCACCTTCTACCACGGTCCCACCAGCATATGTATTTGTGCAAACTTCTAAAGACAGGGGAGAGAAAGAGAGAGATCTCACAGTTCATGCTATGGCTTTTTTTTTTTTGTTAAAGCTCCCGTGTATGCATCTGTGTGTACATTTGTGTGCATGTTCATCTCCATGTGGGTATGTGTGCAATGTGTACGTGGAGAAGTACGAATTTAATCCTGAGTGTTGTTCCTTAGGACACTGTTCATCTTTTTTGAGTCAAGGGTTCTCACGGGTCTGGAACTTGCTGATTCAGCCAGGCACTCTGCCCAGTGAGACTGGGGAAATTAGTGAGCTTTGTCTCAAAAAAAGGAAAGCATAAGAAGGAACAGGGTCTGTAGCTCAGCAGGGAGCACTTTCTTAGTGTACATGAAGCCCTGAGTTCAAATCCCAGTACAAACAAGTAGACAAGCAAGTTTGATGCTCACTCACCAGAGCTTTCCATAAAATCGGCTCCATTGGTTGTAACTGGAGGAACACAAATATTTGTGATTTCCTGCAAATTATGTTAAAAGATAAACACATATATTTTAGAGCAATATAGGTGAAGTATGGTCCCTTGTAAGTGATAAATTTACAATTCTTCTAGGAGAGGCCATTTTTGGATGTAACATCTGTAAAGCAGACATCCAAAAGTTCCCATCCATGAGTCTCAGCTCCCCACTGAGGACTGAGATGGACCTTGATACTCCTTTGTACCTCTCCCCTATTTCTGCAGGAATCATTCTTCTGCTACGTGATTGCAGGGATTACTTTACAAACAGTACTCACCTTGTCTTCCGGCTGAGCTCCTTCGATTCCCCACTGATGAATTGTACCTTCCGAACCATCGGGCACTGGGATAAAGCCACCTGTCGCTGCTCCTCCAATGGGACCTGACCCACAGTCACAGGTCAGAAGCAGAAGTGGGGCCACTGGTCAGGAACAAGGACATGGAGAATGGTTAAATTCATTGGAAACTATTTGACATGGCAATTGCCAAAATGTTACAAAGGCAAGGCAATAGTTTAAACATTAAAGAAATATATTTAATGGAAGCAAAATTGGTGTCTACAGCATACAATTTAGTAAGTGAAACACAGTAATTTTCCAATGATTATGAGCTAAAGGAGGAGGCAGGGCCATTTATTGGACGATTTGTACAGTTTCTTAATCCTTTTCCATAATACATATTAAAATTATTATTACTATAATTGCTGATATATATATACTATATATATGTACACAATATATATATATATATATATATATATATATATATATATATATATATATATATATATATATATAGTGTATCTATTGTTCCCATAAATACACACACAACTGAGATACCTCCTTAGCCAAGATTTTAGGTGATTATGACAGCACTTTAGCAATCTGGTCTTTAGCAATTTCTTAGTTAATGGTAATTGACCAACAAAGTACAAGAGCAACTAGCGATGGTTTAGTCAATGGCTGTCAGTGTCCTGTCTCTCTGTGTCTGACTCTGTGTGTGTGTGTGTGTGTGTGTGTGTGTGTGTGTGTGTGTGTGTGTGTGAGATGCATGTGAGGATTGGGGATGCCAGGTGTTAAGAACTGGAACTCGGGTTGCCTGCAGAGTCTGCGCTCTTAAGCTCAGAGGCCTTATCAGTGCACTTTTAACTGTGAAGTGAGAGTCCCTAGCTTGGAAGATCTTTCAGGCATTGCATCACTCTGCTAATGGGCTAAGAAATATTCATCTGAAAATATTTATTTCATATGCATGGGTGTTTTGCTTGCATCTATCTCTACCTACTATGTGTATGACCTGTGCATGCAAAGGCCAGAAGAAGGTGTCAGACTCCCCAGAACTAGAGTTACTGGCAGGTGTTAACTACCATGTAGGTACAAATCCTGATTCAAATCCAGGTCCTCTGGAAAAGCAGCCAGGGCTCTGAGCTGTTGATCCATCTCTCCAGCTCCAGAAATATGAATTATTGAAAGCAGGTGTTTATTATTCTCTGATGTCAATGGCTCACCTTCTCTGCCCTGTCAAGGCCACATGAACCCTATGCTTGACCTGCCCACTTACAAGTCAAGTAGTTTACTGAAGGGTTTTAGGGAACACAGTCTCTAAATAGACTTCTAGGGTTTGAGCTTTGGATGCACCGCTCTCCAGCTCTGTAACCCCAAATGTGATCTTTCTTTGCTCACTAACTCATCTGTTCAAAAAGGAAATAAATGGTGCTTTCATCATGGTTGTCTGATAGATGGAAAAGACAGTGATGGATGCTATGAAGACCTGCTAGCATTGGTAGAATGAACTACATAATTATGCAAATTGGGTCGGTCCTAGATTACTATATAATTAGGTCAAGTTACAAAAGAGATGGGATGTAATTGATATACTATCTTGAAATTTAATACAGGGCTTATAAAAATTGTATTTATTTGTATTTATCCTTAAGATGTTTTATTTTTAATTGTGTGTCTCTGTGTAGGTATGTATATGTGATTGCACATGTCTCTGAAGGCAAGAAGAAGACATTGGATTCCCTGAAGCTATGTTTATAGGAAGTTATTGGCCATTCAAAATATGTGCTGGGAACTGAACTCAGGTTTTCTGCAAGAGCTATATGCTCATAATAACTGAGCCATCTTTCTGCCCCCAAATGACATTTCTAAAGACAGTGGAAGTATAATATGCTACCATGGGAATTTGTTTTATCATTAATACTTTATGATTCAGTAATAAACTAGGGAATTATTGTGAATTTGTTAAGGATCTCTTATTTTTACAACTCCTTTCAAAGTTCCCTTAAATAGCGGGTAGAGGACTCTCACATTCAGAGAACCATTTGATTAACGAAATGTTGATGAAAATGAAAATTTCCAGAAGTCTATCTATTGAATAAAATAAAATGCATATTTATTAAAAGGTAGTACAGACATGTAATTTCCCTAAATGTCTTCTCTATTATGTGTGAACATTAAAATGCTTTTAAAAGGTACTTTTATATGTATGAATAAGTACAGCATGTGAGTCTGGAAGTTATGGGTGATTGTGAGCCTCCACGAGGGTGCTGGGAATTGAACCTGGGTCCTCTGTTAGAGAAACAAGTACTCCTAACTACTGCACCATCTCTGCAGCCCAGGTGTGGGCATTTTAAAGGAATGCACACGAGGTGTAAACTCTGTTTTGAGGACTTGTTGGATTAAACAATAGAACCTCAGACCTGAAGTTCTGTTAATGTGCATCCTGGATGTGGATCCTAATGCAGGCCCTCTCTAATGTTATTTGACCAACATCCTTTTATATTAGGGCCTCACAAGACTTGTATATGCATTTGAGATATTTATGTTCATTTTAGAAAGCCCACGTTTAGGTATAAAGGCACAGTTTTAAGTATGAACATTATTGACTGAATGTAGAATAGCTTTATAATTTCTCTCTCTCATGTCCACCCTCCCCCATATGTGTGGAATGTGATTATGAGCACACACCTGGATGAGTGTGCTTATGAAGAGTAGAGGGCAGCCACGAGTATCATCCCTTAGTGTTGTCCACTTTTTGTTTGGCAGGTGCTCTCAATGCCCAGAGCTTTGCTAAGTAGACTAGGCTAGCTGGCCAGTGAGCTCTAGGCATTAGCTTATCTCTGCCTCCCAAGTCTTGCTATGGCTGGTATACAAGCATTCTCCATTGCACCTGGCTTTTTAGGTGCCTATTGGAGATTGGACTCAGGTTCTCAGCTTGTGGGGAAAACGCTTTACTGACTGAGCTAGTCCCCCAGCCCTGTTTTTTCAAAATATTTGCATATACGACCCATTTTGTTATATTTAAATTGTTGCTAAATGACAAACTAAACATTTCAGAATCTTCCTGCAATTTCCCTCAGCTTTGCTCGTCATCAGGCTAGAAGAGAATGACACTTCTCACATTGTACAGATGAGCACAGTGGCTTTTGTAAATGACATCACCGCCATGGACTCTGAAGAACATGTCTGCTTACTCACATAGCAACATCAGGAGTCCTAGCAGGATCAAGCCAATGGCAGCAGGCCCCAGCCTCCAGGATGACTCCTCATATGTGATAGGCTCTCTGCTCGGGATAGGGGCTCTGCACATGCTCCGGTCATCACACTGACATACTGTCAGGGTCAAGCTCTCTGGTGTGTCACACAGCCCATCCTGATTGTCCTTCACGATGACTGGGACATTGTACACTCCTGGAGACACTTGTTGCTGGGCTTGTAGAAGTGCTGAGGTAGCTAAAAAAAAAAAATACAAATCAACAGTGAGACTAGGCATCGTTTGGTCTTAAAACTTCTTGTTTGTGATAGTTGTCTTGTCATCCTGGTCACAAATAGTAGAGTTGGTGTGGTTGGAGCAGTGCTGAATGGCATAAGAGGTTTGGGTGTGTCGGCCTTTCTATCACAAGTGTTCCATTCATGGCATGTGGACCACATGTGGCCCAAAATAGCTATAGATGCAGCCCAACACAAAATTGTAAAAGTTAATTAAAACATTAAGAGGTTGTTTTTGCTTGTTTATTTTAGTCTGATTGCTAGGTACTTGAAGTCATTAGATGACATCTTTATAGTGTTGTATCATGAAACACACTGTCATGGAAAAAACCCATATATATATACTTTTGCAGCCCCTAGGTTCTTGCAGCCCCCAGGTTGTGGGTTGGACATTGCCATGTGGCCCAAGACAATTCTTCTTCATCCAATGGGTCCCAGAGAAGCCAAAAGGTTGGGTGCCTCTTGGATCCCCTTGTTGACACTCTCTCTGGTAGTATGACAGGCCCATGAGTCTCCCTCCACAAGACCCTATATTGCCTTTCCCACTAAAGAAGATGGGAAACGGGCATTACACCAATGTCAGGCCCCTGTCCTGGCCTTACCCACTCTTATATACATACATATTCCATGTACCAATACCTACAGGTACATGGCCTCATACGGTCTCATGTATGCCTTTAACTCTGACCCTATGTCTGACTCACTGAAATACACTCTCACCTTCAGGGATGTTCTCTCATCTGCTCATCTTGTTTCTCATGCCTAGTGCATAGGGCCAGGGTGACAGGGTTCCTAGTGCTGTGGTCCATTGCCTAGCAACTGAGCATCACTTGTTGATTCTCCATCTCTGTATCACCTCTTTCTAAGTCAGGACCCTGGCAGTGCTTTGTGGTTTGAGACATTCTGGAACACTCAATTCAATCACCCCCATTCCACCACCCCCAGGAATTGATCCTGGGACCTTTTGAATGCTAGGCGTGTGCAGAAACACTGAGCTGTATTCCCAGCTGTCTGTTCATTGACCATTTATCTATCTGGTAAACTTATTTGGAGACCAATGGTACATGTACAGCTTGGAGCTATTTCTTTAGTTAGGACCAGAAGTGCCAAGGGTGGAAGGTCATGCAGAGCAAAATCTTTGGTGTCTCTGGCCATGGCTATCATATGACTGCAGGATGCCATGAGGCACATCCATGAGAAAAAGCAAGATCTGTACAAAAAAACAGTAAAGGAAAATGAGTTTCTGGAGGGTTAGAGGTAGCTTGCTGGTCACTGTACAGTCCAGAAAGGGAGACTTTTCATAAGTTTAGGAGACTTTTGGAAACCACAAGAAGTAACAACTATGACGCACTTTAGGAGGAAAGGAGTCACTCTTCTTCACTGGGTATTTGTAGATGTGAGTCTGCCGTGCTCTCAAGGTTGCCTCTTACATGGCAAGCCCCAGTGCAGGCGAGGCTGCACAGAGACCTCAGCTCGACAGTGATACCAGCAAACCCATAAGACAGCAAGTAGTGATAGAATTCAGATAATTTCTCGTCTCTTCAGAAGAGAACGGATTTACATCTTAGTTTCAAGGAAATGTTCTCAGTCTTTCTTAGAAAGGACCTCTGTCGAAGGGATTCATAGTCCTTCGGAAATACAAAGCAGCGGCAGTTTGTTTTTGTCTACGGAAGCGAGTCTAACTCACCATTCAGCGTCGTGATGGTCCACATGACTGGCAGCTTCAGTGGCTGCTCCTCCAGGGACATTGTGTAGGGGCCAGTGTATTTACCCCTGTCCAGGGTTTTCACTGAGAGGGTCACAGAAGGTGAGGAAGTACAGATGTCTCTCTTCTCGAGGACAACTGACGGACAGTTTTCATTAAAACTGGGCACTTCCACATACACTGTGCCTGTGGAGGTCTTACCAGTGCTTTCTGTACAAATAATAATTGAGTGTTAAAGAAATACAAAGATCAAAGCACAGAAAATCCCTTTCCTTTTGCTCTCTCTGACTCCCTTCCCCCTGCTCAGATCTTCTCTTGTCTTTCTGTCTCTTCAGCTTCCTTTCTTTACCTGTTTTCCTCCCTCCCCTCTTTCTTTCATTTTCTTTCCTTCTTTCTCTCTTTCTTTCTTTCTTTCTTTCTTTCTTTCTTTCTTTCTTTCTTTCTTTCTTTCTTTCTTTCTTTCTTTCTTTCTTTCTTTCTTTCTTTCTTCCTTCCTTCCTTCCTTCCTTCCTTCCTTCCTTCCTTCCTTCCTTCCTTCCTTCCTTCCTTCCTCCCTCCTTCCTTCCTTCCTCCCTCTCTCCCTCCCTCCCTCCCTCTCTCTCTCTCCCTCCCTCCCTCCCCCTTCCTTCCTTCCTTCCTTCCTTCCTTCCTTCCTTCCTTCCTTCCTTCCCTCTCCCTCCCTCCTTTCTTTTCTTCTCTTTTTCTCTCTCCCTTCTCCCCACCCCCATCTCTCTCTGATGAAGAGCTGCTGTAGGTTTCTCAGGCTGGCTGTGGACTCCTGACCCAGCCTCCTGAGTAGCTGGAAAAGTAGGTGTGTCACTGCATCCAACATTAAAAAAAAAAAAGAATGTTCTGTACTTCTTTTTTGCCTCCAAGCTAGGATAACTTCTTATAAAAAAATGTATTTTTATTCTCAGGAGTAAAAGGACATCATCCTACTTCTGTAACTAATAAAACAATTTAAACTTGCCAAGTTGCCTGGTGTCTCTAGGAAGCAGCATTAGTATTAGATATTATTGAAATCAAAGTAAATAATTCACTGATTACAAATGAAATCATTACAAAAATAATAACTTCTAAGGCTGTGGCTATATCTCTCATCAGGAGACAAAAGATTCTTGCTCCTGTGACTTGAGCCCAAGTATTTGGAATAAGTAATTATATTTATTGCTTAAGACTTAAAAGCTTACTGGAGCTGGGTGTGATGGCACTTGGCTTTTTAAACCCAGCACTCAGAAGGCAGGTGGATCTCTACGAGTTTGAGACCAGCCTGGTCTACATAGTGAGCCACAGGATCAGATCTAATAGTGAGTCCCTACTTACTTCAAAAAACAAACAGTTGAGCTGGGCGTGGTGGTGCACGCCTTGAATCCCAGCATTCGGGAGGCAGAGGCAGGCGGATTTCTGAGTTCGAGGCCAGCCTGGTCTACAGAGTGCGTTCTAGGACAGCCAGGGCTATACAGAGAAACCCTGTCTTAAAAAACCAAAAGAAGCAAAACAAAACAAAACCCAAAAACAACAACAACAACCCCCCCCAAAACAAAACAAAAAAAAAGAAACCCAAAAACCCCAAAAAACAAAAACCAAACAGTTTAGAGGAGAAAATCTGAAAATGTTGACGGTAAACAACAAAAAACCCTCTCCCAGTGGGGAGATGGTGAGCTCTAGTATCTTTAGAGTTAGGATAGTTTCCCCAAATGTGATGCTTATTTCTTGGTGTTTACTATGCTGAGCCTAAATTAACTTTTTTTTTTTTTTTTTTTTTTAAAGACAGGGTTTCTCTATGTTCCCCTGGCTGTCCTGGAACTCACTCTTTAGACCAGGCTGGCCCCAAACTCAGAAATTTGCCTGCCTCTGCCTCCCGAGTGCTGGGATTAAAGACATGCCCCACCACTGCCTGGCAAATTAATTTTATAGATGGAGAAACATATACATTCCATCTTAGGAGAGAAAATGCTATTGTTCAATGGTATGAGTATACAGGCTTTATATAGAAAGCCCACAAAGCAAGCGTATATCTGCAGGGGCATTTGTTGATGTTTATAGGAATTTTTACAAAAAACTCATGTATTTTTGTGAGTCAAAAAAGTTCTCCTGGGGCTAGAGATGTGGCTCAGTGGATGAGAACACTTGACATCCAAGCATGAGGGTTCAGGTTTGGATCCTTAGCACTGTGGCTGTGCCTGCTGTGTGATTATCTGTAGCCCTGTCTCTAGGGCCTGGTGGCTGCCCACATTGCTCCAGGTTAAGTAAGATAGTCTGTCTGAAGTGACTAAGGCACACACAGATGAAACTGGACACCCAATATCTTCCTCTGGCCTCTACAATTGTATGCACACACACACATATAGATGAATATACATCACACACACACACACACACACACACACACACACACACAGACACACACACACATTTTCTCCCTCACCCACAGTGAACCAAAGGGTTATGGGTTCTACCCACTAAGCTGAGAAGTGGAAACTCTTAGTTTCTCTTAGGTTTAGGTATCTCAGACTCAAGGTCCAAAGCCTTGATAATGATCATTAGTGACAAAGGAAACATATAAATATATAAAACTGTCATGACCATCTACTGTGGAAGAAATGCTATTTGAAATAACATTTCATTCAAAACCATTGAAATATATTTCTTACCGTCTATGGCCAGAACCTCAGCAGAGATTGTCTTGTTAACTATGAAAGTAGAATCTCGGTCGATGTTTTTGACAAATTTGATCTGAGCAGTTTTTGAATCAATAACAAGCAAACCACCATCATTACGACCCAGGACATATCTGTTTTATTACAGAAAAAAAAATATTATTTATCTAATAAATAAATATTTCTTCCTTTCTTCCTTCCTTCCTTCCTTCCTTTCTTTCTTTCTTTCTTTCTTTCTTTCTTTCTTTCTTTCTTTCTTTCTTTCTTTCTTTCTTTCTTTCTTTCTTTCTTTCTTTCTTTCTTTCTTTCTTTCTTATTTTTAAAGATTTATTTATTTGTTTCATGTATGTGAGTATACTGTTGCTGTCTTCAGACACACCAGAAGAGGGCGTCAGATCCCATTACAGATTGTTGTGAGCCACCATCTGTGGAATTGAACTCAGGACCTCTGGAAGAGCAGTCAGCGCTCTTAACCACTGAGCCATCTCTCCAGCCCATAATAAATATTTCTTACACAGTCAACATATTTATGCATGATCTGAAATGTTGTATATATACTTATTAAAAAATATCGGGGTGCTAGAGAGGTGGCTCAGTACTCAGGAGAACTAGTTGCTCTTATGAAGGACCTGAGTTTGCTTCCCAGCACCCACATGGCAGCTCAGTTCCAGAGTATCTGATGCCCTCTTCTGGCACCTTGAGTAACTGCACACACAGTGCACAGACACATAAAATAATCATCAATCAGTCTTATAAAGAAAAAAATCAACGCTTAAATCCTTATGTATGCATTAGTCTGGCTACTCAGTCTTTGGCTGTGAAAAACAATACAACTGAGTACATGAACCATGAACCTCTGCTCTTTCCACTCTGGCCATTACTCTGCAAGGTGCTTTATGCCTCCACTTTGTGCCACCACAGAGTCTTATCTCACCGGCACTCACTCCTGTTATGAACCTTTAACCTTTTGCAAGACTCAGCCGTGAAGTTCTTTCCTGGATTGTAAATAGACTAAGACATCCCTTTTCATAGTTTCCACTAGTTTACAAGCATGTTTTTGCTCTCATAGCATAGTATATTCTAATACATTATCTGTGTGTCTCTTCTTGAGTTATCTAGTCCCTTAACTTCTTTTATACCCACTTCTTGGCAACCGTGTGGTTGAACATTATGTTGTAATCACATGTAGATGAAAACCACAGTAAGGACTCAGGGTATAAAACTTGTCCTACCTGACAGAGGAGGCAGCTTTACCCGTGTCCTCATCAGTAGCTTGGTATGTCCCCAGGATGTAACCGACTAATTTGTTAGTGCTTACACCCCTTTGCACAGTAAATGTCTTGGAAGGAGGATGGAATGAGATTCCCTCTCGGACATCAATGACTTGAATTGTGACTGGCGTTGACTGCTCTCGGTACTGAGAGATCACTGACTGGTGGAACTCAGCTTTGTTTCTGACGGCAATACTAAACTGCATACTCTGCACTTGTTCATAATCCAGAGCCTGGAGTAAAACCAAATTAGACAGAAGAAAGTGTCACAAAAGACAGAACAAAACAAACATAAAAATAGCTTAAAAAGTCATTGTAAGGCCAAATAGAGAATGTCTTAGAATTCTTAACTCACAAGCCATATTTGGGTAACAAGGTTACAAAACACAGTGTCTGCTTTCTAGACCATCAAAATGTCATTAAATCTTTTTAGGTTGTGAGGTAAAGAATTTCTAAGTTTTGGTGGTAACATGGCTCGAGCCTTGGGTCTGTAATGTCTGAACTGTGTGTTGTGAAGCACAGAGTTTGCTTTCTCAGCTTCTCACTTCTAATGTTATGTGTATTTTATTAATATGTTTAAAAAATTTACTCTTCTCAATGCTGAGAATTGAACCCAGGGTTTTATGTATGTCAGGCAAGTGCACTCCCACTCTGCCATATCCCAGGCCTTAACTCTTCCTATTTAAAAGCAAACCTAATCTCATCAGGTTGTTTTGAGACCAAATAAATAAAGTCTTATGATTCATTGTTATAAAGAGCAATGTTGGCTATTAATAAAATAGTCATTGGATTCATAAATAGTACTGTCTTTTTTGACAAATGATATTCCAAGGTTTAAAGGACACATTGCTTCATTTTGGTTAGCAAAACCCCCCCAACCAAGTCTTTTTTATTGCTGTGAGCAATTGACCCAACTCTTCATAGAACCAAGTTTAAGTGTTTTTACTTATAGCTGCATATTTTTTTTTTAACTAAGGTGGCCCAAAGCAAGTCCCAAGGAATCCTAGATTTAGGTTAGCATTTTTCATTTATTAGTCATCCTCCACTTCTTCTTCCTCTTCTTCCTCTTCCTCTTCTTCCTCTTCTTCTTCTTCCTCCTCCTTGTCTTCTCCTTCCTCTTCTCCTCCTCCTCCTCCTCCTCCTTCTTCTTCCTCTTCCTCTTCCTCTTCACCTCCTCTTTCTCCTTCCTCTTCTCCTCTCCTCCTCCTTCTTCTTTCTTTCTTCTTCTTCCTCTTCTTCTTCCTCTTCCTCTTCTTCCTCCTCTTCCTCTTCCTCCTCTTCCTCCTTGTCTTCTTCTTCTTCCTCTTCTTCTTCCTCTTCTTCTTCCTCTTCTTCCTCCTCTTCCTCCTCTTCCTCTTCTTCCTTTTCCTCCTCCTCCTTGTCTTCTTCTTCTTCTTCTTCTTCTTCTTCTTCTTCTTCTTCTTCTTCTTCTTCTTCTTCTTCTTCTTCTTCTTCTTCTTTCTTCTTCTTCTTTCTTCTTCTCCTTCTCCCCTCCCTCTCCTTCTCCTTCTTCTTCTTCCTTTTCTTCTTCTCAGGATGAGAGATAAGAAAACAATAATTTCTCTTTTATCTTTTTACTAGTAGGATACTTTCTAAGGTAAAAGATCTGGATTTGAGCATCTGTAGTGACTACTCCTGGGAGCTCAGAGTTTCCCAGTGGAAGGGAAAGCATAGGTAGAGACAAAAAGATCACAGTACAGGAAATAGGGAGTTACAATGTTGGTGGGAGTTTATTTCTAGGCCTTGCAGGTTCAGAAGCCATAACACTCTCTATGAAATGTGGAGTGATAAGGAAGTGTTTGTAAATCTTCTAGAAGTCTCTTTGTTAAGGGAGTACTATCATTTCACCATTGCACTAGACCCAAAGTGTTAAAGAAGCTTCCAAAAACCTTATGCCAAAGAATATCAGCAGATCTATGCTATTTACAGGGACAACTGTCCTGACATGATCCAAGATGGGGAGTTTTTCATGTTGAACCAAAGCTTTGCTCAGTTTTTGCTTTTTATCTAGCACAATTTGTTAGCAGTTCCCATTTTCTGGAGAAATTGTGACTTCTTTTTGTGCAGACAATAGCTAATGCATTTAAAACACATTGACAAGTCCCCAAGCCACAGTCCCATGAATTCTCATCTTTTCTGAACTCCAATGCAATGGCAGTGAATTTGATGAATATATGAAGTATCTTTACTTTCCTGTCCTGAGAATATGCAAACCCACCTCTCTCTCTCTCTCTCTCTCTCTCTCTCTCTCTCTCTCTCTCTGTATGTGTGTTTGTGCACTCTATGAAAGTATAGTAGCTTGGAAGAAAAAAATAATATATTAAGAGAAGTTGTCTTTAGACAATGCAACCATGATGATAGTAAAATAAATGCTATCTACTTTGCTATGTTTTCTATTTTAAAGTGGTAACAGTATTAATGTAATTTGTTTGTAGAGCTAGTCATTTGAGTTACTAGAGAATATTTTTATGCACTAAGGAAATTCAGACCTTACCTTAACCACCTTCAGGATGCCTTCATTGGTTCTAGGATCTGTTTCAATTTCAAACCAATTCCCCTCATTCCCAGAGGTGAAGAAATACACAGCCAACCAATTATCTGTGTATTCTTCATCCCAGTCTGTCACTTGAAATCGGAGTAGCTCTGCATTCAAAGTATTTTCTTCAATACGTGCTGAATACTGAAACGGAGAGACACCGGATTTCAGATTCAGTGCTAGGAGTTGTGAGGATGACTTGACCACAGCATAGTCTGTCACTCTGGACATTGCCAGGATGGTGTGGATAATATAGCTGACTAGGCAAGTGTGCTCTTCCCTGCACCCTGAATCAACCTTCCAACAGAGAAGGATACTCTTCAGCCAAGATTTCGTTTACCTGCTAGAACCTCTAGATGGGTGCTCAAGATTCAACTCTAAAGTTTACCTATGAGAATTATATTAACTTTAAAAAGTATTAATCTTTGCTTCTCAAAGCATGTGTTAATTCACACTGACTCTTTAATTCTTACATTTAAGCTTTTTTTTTTTTAAAAAAAAAAATAGAAAAGCACAGAAGATTAAAAAGCCACCAAACAGGCAGTTAATGAATTGGGATGCTAAACTATAAGGCATATATAAAAATGGTTCTTCAAGGATAAGTGGATATACCTGAGAGTCTCTGAGCACTGGGAAGTTGTCATTGACATCTTTAATTTTAATACTACATTCACACTGAGTTGACAGTCCTGTTCCATCGTTGTCTGCACCGCTCACAACCAGATGGTAGCTACTAATTTGCTAAGTTTAGAGAAAAAAGAACAAAAGTTAATTGTCAAAGATTATAAATATCCAGTAGTATCTTTTGTTGGATAAGATAGTGAAAATATTTAAGTTCGTGAATCATGGCTCTCACACACTGTTAGTTGTCCATGGCAGGGATAGACTGGTGAGGCTTGAGACGACTGGGTGGAAGTGGCAAGCACTACAAGAGGCTTCCTCTTTAGGAAACTTCTGAAGGTAGTGTTGTGGACTCAGAGGGAAAAGGGGGAGGGCTACAGTGATGCAGGGGGATGTGAGTGTCTGCGTGAAGCTCACGTGTGGAGTTTCCCTACCAGTCTATTAGAAAAATATTGTGGGAAAGTAATGGATCTGAGTAGCCCATTGTGGTGGAGATACACAGTGTTGGGGGAGATGATGAGAGGAGACAGGAAGGAATTCTTTGATGTTTTGTCAGCAGAGGTAAAATTAAACAGAGAAATCCTGTGGAAAGGTATGCCACCGAAGTTTTATGACAAATGGAAACCTCTTCATCTAAGAATTCTCTCCCAGTCTTTAGGAATTAATCACAGTGCAGTCTTCGCTTCTGCACACCAGTGTTCTTAATTTTCCCATTTGAGCTGTTGTGTGACAGGTTGCTGTCACAAGAACACATCCTACCACAGCAGAGTCAACCCCGGAGGTAATTTCCCCTAGAGTGGCTCAGTGAAGAGCTAGTAGCCTTCCCCACTTCTGTTTGTATTCCCAGTCAAGGTGGAGGCATCCCTCTGTTAGGGGTTGCTTTAGTTTTTTTTTTTTTTTTATGCTTTCTAGCAGCTTGTTTTACCTCTCGATCAAGAGAACTGGTCAAAGTGCGGACTTCTCCAGTGTTTCTGCTGATGAGGAACATGGACATGCCTGCGGGCTCCTGGGAGACAATTTTGAAGGCGATTTTAGAGTTCATATGGTTTGGTTCATCTGCATCCGTGGCATTTAGGATCATTACCAGGGAATCTGGGAAAATAGGAAAATCATCAAAGACTATACAAAGTCCTGGATTACTTTCGCATTAAATAGTCAAAATAGTTTAGCACTGGTTCCTATTTTAAAAAGAGCACTTTAAACTACCTGCATGCTTAAATAAAGGAGGGTATCATCCTGAGTGAGGTAACCCAATCACAAAAGAACTCACATGATATGTACTCACTGATAAGTGGATATTAACCCAGAAACTTAGAATACCCAAGTTACAAGTTGCAAAACACATGAAACTCAAGAAGAACGAAGACCAAAGTATGGTCACTTTGCCCCTTCTTAGAATTGGGAACAAAACACCCATGGAAGAAGTTACAGAGACAAAGTTTGGAGCTGAGATGAAAGGATGGACCATCTAGAGACTGCCATACCCGGGGATGCATCCCATAATCAGCCTCCAAATGCAGACACCATCACATTTGCTGAAAGGACCCTGATATAGCTGTCTCTTGTGAGGCGATGCCAGTGCCTGGCAAACACAGAAGTGGATGCTCACAGTCAGCTATTGGATGGAACACAGGGCCCCCAATGGAGGAGCTAGAGAAAGTACTCATGGAGCTAAAGTACTCAAGGACCTAGTCGGCCATCTTTGGGAAGAGAAGCCCCTTGGTCTTGCAAACATTATATGCCCCAGTACAGGGGAATGACAGGGCCAAGAAGTGGGAGTGGGTGGGTAGGGGAGTGGGGGGAGGGGAGGGTATGGGGGACCTTTGGGATAGCATTTGAAATGTAAATGAAGAAAATACCTAATAAAAATATATATAAAAAAGTATGTCAGGGTTTCAGTCTCTTTCTAGAATATATTGGCTTTCAGAAAAATCTTTCAATGCTTTTATAGCTTTGGCTTTGTTGAAGTTGAGACTATCTTCTGTTTGGAGTTCTTCTCCACATAGATGTATGTTTCCTTTCCAAATGATGCAAATAATGTGAACATGTCTCTGTCCCTTATGATATGAAAACATGGTACTTGTGCATCCAGGCTAACTGGCCTCTTTAGCATTTGGCTCACACAGAGGCTCTGTACCTAGGCACTAAATTGGTGACAGAACCATAATCTGCAAATAGAATTCTGATGTAAATGTTAATTAAGAGTTAACTACAAATTTTGGAAAGGAAATCTCAGACTAACATAATGATTTGGGTTTTTTTTTTGTTTTGTTTTGTTTTGCTTTTTTTTTTTTGCTATCAAATGACTGAGCAAACTAATGAAACAGTTTGTAAAAATGGTATAAGGAGACATGTAATTGAAAGCTATGTGAGTTAGAGGTGGTTGGCACTGTAAAAGACTTACTTGAAGCACTGTTTTCTTCAATTTCACCCTTGAATATGGCTTGTGAAAATATTGGAGGGTTATCATTGACGTCTAAAATTTTCACTGTTAATATAAGTGGTTTCTCTACATCCTGTCCCAGGGCATTTAGTGCACGGCATGTGATCTAGAAACACAGGGAGAATATACGTCATCAATGTATGGAGTTTGCACATTATTAAACTCATAGAAATTAGACCAATGTTGACATATATAGAACGTAGTGAGAGAGGAAGAAAAAACACTTCTCCAAACTGTGGGCAAAGGCAAAGCTTCCCAGTTGCCCCTTCCTTAAAGTTGTTGTATTTTGGCAGGATAAAGTTCTAGAAAGCTGTGTGCTAAATCCCAGCCTACCCTAGTATACCCTGGGTATATTATGTCAGAAACATGACCATTGCAGAAGATTATTGATAGAGGGACTAATATTATTTTTTAACAGACCAATCTGTTCATTCCCTTTTTTTTATAAGCCTATCAGACGTTCTAACTTCACAAAGCACATGAAGAAGGATAATTTGACTGAAAACTTACCAGGAAGCTTGGGGTTTCCTCACGATCAACTATGGCTGTTATGTTGATATCACCATTGTTTGGGTCAACAACAAAGATTCCAAAAGGAGGCTGATCAATTCCCACTCCGGAGATGCGATAGGTAATTTTCTGTTTTTTTTGGAAATCTGAAGTGATCTATAAGAAAAGGGACAATGAAACAAACAAACCAAAAATGGCTTAAATGTCAAGCTGACCATTGACGAGGCTTCTCTTGCCTCCTCTATCTCACTTGGTCGCCCCTTTCCATCACAATGCATTTACTTCTTACTCTACTTATTTACTGGAGAGCAGGATTAAGGGATAAGTATGGTTGTTTTGCTCACCAGCACAACCAAGAATGACTAGTCATTATGGCTTTTGAATGCTTACTTGGGTTGTGGTACCACAGTGGGAATATTAAAAAGTTGTAAGAAAACAACAGGGACTTAGTATTGAGAAGACTTCTATTTTTTCTATTTTTAGAATTTTAAAGCTATTGAATAGAGCGACTAATACATTGCTCATGAGATAGCACATCCTGCCTCAATAATTTCCCCAACCATGGTCAATCCAATCATCTACCTGTCATCTTTCTGTCCTTTTATCCTTGTTTACTAGAGCCTGGTATAAACACCAGTTTATACATTAAAATTATCCAGTATATATCTTAATCCCATTATATGACTCTAAAGTCTATCATTCCTCTATTTTTTGTTTTCTTATTTTTTAACATTACTATTATTGTAGTTTTGTTGGAGACAATATATTGTTGTTCTGTGGACTTTCTAGGTTACATATTACTAGGTGGAATGTCTATATCATCTTTAATTTGCATGTAATACATTATTCTAAGGTTCACAGGGCCTGTTAATACGGCTCACCTTGGCAATTGGGTTTCGTCTTGAGTTGTCCTCTCTTTCTCTGCAGGGTTTTGCAAATTTCACCCATTCACGTTTGTACCTTCGTTTGGCCAGCTGCAATGCTGTCCCATCTTCTGTGTGCTGTCCTCCCGGCTGTGTTGAAAGAGATCCCACTTTATGACATACACGCCTGATAGTCTTTGCTTTGAAGGTTGACGTAGATAGATACCTATGCTGAGGGACTTCTTGTTTCTACTTTGATGAGCATTTGCTCTCTTTGTCAAGAAGCAGCATTAAACAGGTCATTCCTAAGTACGTGATTTTTAATATTAACATTTGATCATATTTAATTTTCTCCCTATATATTCCACAATTGCCTTTGACTTGTTATTTGTTTAAGACAGGAAGAAAAGAGCCAGATATTGTAGTACATGTCTGCAATCAAGAACTGGTGAACCCGAGACAGGAGGATTGCCAGGAGTTCAAAGTTAGCCTGGTCTACATATGAGTACCAGGCTGGGTGGAACTATTTGTTCTTAAAAGAACCAACCAACCAACTGACCAACCAACCAACCAACCAACCGACCAACCAACAGAATCCAATAGAAGAGTAAAATGAAATAAACAAGACCATATGAGATAATAATCATAATATTGGTAATCTTAAAAGATTTTGGGTTATTTGCTAGAATTTTAGTTTCATATGTTTTCACAGTTGAGTTATAAAATAATTTGATTAAATACTTTTCTCAATATGATTTTAAGTTTTAAAAGTAAACTCTGATTTTGATGATAAAAACTGTGTACTTACCTTCACATGCAGCTCCCCGTGTACCAGCAGCACCACCTGCAGACATCAGATAGAACCAAATGGCGTGTGAGTGCTTCAAACACGTGATTATATAAAGCTTATAATCCTTATCATTGTATTCTGTTCTTCAGATTATAGTTTGTTTCTAATTTTAAATATTTTGGTGTGCAGAAGCATCCCAAAGTGGAAAATCCTACCAGGAAACAGAATACTCTTCTCTCTGGCTCTTCAATCAGACTTCAGACTTTGCAAAGATTACATGTTTTACCGTATGTGTGTGAATATTTGCCTGCATGCATGTATGTGCACCATGTGTGTATGTGTTGAATCCCCTGCAGTCAGAGTTAAGGATGGTTGTAAGCTGCCATGTCAGTGCTGAGAATTGAAACTAGATCCTTTGTAAGAGCACCAAGTGCTATTAACTCCTACAATATATTGTCAGCACCACGACTTCCGATTTTCATGACACAAAAGAGGAACCTATCAGCAGTTAAAGACTGAGGTCAGAGGATCGTAGCTAGTTTGAGACAAACCTGGGCTATATGGTGAATTTAGGGCTGCTTGAACTACAGAGTGAAATTCTGTATCAAAACCAAAACCAACAAAATAAAACAAAATCAAAGAAGATTCATAGCACCACCATTACCATCACCATTATCAGCATCACCATCATCATCACCATCTCTTTGACTATAAAATGATGCTTTCAGGCAGTTGCAACCACTCCATGTTTCTTACATGGTTATCATATGAACAGCTCCCAGAGCTTTAGGAAGTGTCGTGATAAACTCCTGAAAGTGGTCATGGAATTACTCAAAACTATCATACTGGGCATGATGACACATGCCTACAATCCCAGCATGTGGGAGCTAAGGCAGGAGGACAGACAGGGTGGCATAGCAAGACATTGTCTCAAAACACTAGAAAAAATAGCAACAGCAAAATCAAACCCCTATTATCTATATGTTTATATAAAAGCTTATATATAACCCTGATATAAAAAGTTTAGCTCCTTTTCAAGACAGCTTTTTTTTTTTTTTTTTTTTTTTTTTTTTTTGTTCTGTGCTTTTCTCTCCTTCTACCCTTTTTAAAGCTGAACTAGAGTAAGGAGAACAGAATGGAGCTATTCTGCTTTTTGAAATTGGAACCTTTCATATACATAGAAGCAGGGCTTACTCTATGCCAGGCTCTAGTGCTATGGGGCTGCTCTTCTCTTTCCTGTTGCAACTTGAACATTGAACTTTATTTGTAGTTCCAGATGTGGTGGTGCTGGTCTTTAATACTAGCACCCAGGAGGCGGTGGCAGGCAGATCTCTAAAAATTTGAGACCAGCCTGGTTTATATAGTGAGTTCTAGGTGAAGCAGGACTATATAATAAGACCCTGCCAGAAACAACAAATAACTAACCAACCAATAAACAAACAAAGTCTTCATTGTATATCACTGATATAAAAAATTAAATGAGAATAAAGGAGGCTGGGCGTCTGAAGCCCTTGCTTTCTCAGGAGCCCACAGGCCTGGCTTCTGTCTTGCTTTTCCAGGTGGAATGCATTCCTCTCTCCTTACTGCCTACCTACAAGTGATTTATCCAGTCAAGTACCAACAAGCTACATGAAGCTGTCTTTTCTAATGCCTCCCTCTCTGAGTTTGTACAGCTCACACTCTGTTTAATGACATTGAGCCCACAGCATCCCCTGTATCTTATTGTTTTATGTGTATTAAGGAATCTACCCATAAGCTTTCCAAATCCTGGGTCTTATCCTAGCATTCCTTCCTGTTCAAGTGTTTAACAAGTATTGACTGACCCACTGAGGGTGAGATCTGAAGCACAAAGGCCATGGAAAACAAATTGCAGGATAAATTAGAAGTGTGATAGTGGTGGGTGACTTGATTCGTTTTTATTTGCATAACATTGTACTTAATATTGCTATTATTTACTGCAACCACCAGAAGAACGTTCTGTTATATAATCCCTGTTTTTATGGATATAGAGAAAAAAAGATGACGAATACTTTGTCCCATTTAATAGTCCTTGACGAGTAAGGGTTTGAAACACAGCCATTTTATTGCCAAGGTGTGTGCCTTGCCATGACACCAGATCCTAACCCCAAGCTAACATAAATACACAGAAGACAGTCACTTTAGATTTTTATCTGGCCAAAGGCTGTGGTTGATTCTGAAACAATGTAGATCTATTGCATCATTTATTTTTAAAGATTGTAATGAATAGGCAGGTCCAAGTCTGAACCAAAGGAGCAATTATACCAGACACAGGATGATTAACCCCTCCGTTGTAAACATTTTAACTGAAATTCTGATTTTAAATTGCGACTCAAGATGGTGCCCCAAAGTCATGCTGTCTATTAGGGAAGAAGGAACCAGTGTGGTGTGGTCACTGACCATTCTCAGCTGATTCTGAGGGTAAGGATGGGCCAGGCATACTCCTCTTTACAGGAAAAAAAGAGTCATCCAGAAAACATGAGTCACGTCTGTACAAGCTCTGAGGAGAATGAGTCTTCTAATAGATATTAAAGCCCTGATCCTACCTTCCCAGGAAGGCAAAGCCTAGTCTATGGAGAGCCAACAGAGCACACCATGGGCCATTGTGTGTGTGTGTCCAGTGCTCTCATAGAGTCAGAGCCCTCAGATTTTTTATCATTTTAAATTTTAGACTCTTTTTTTTAAAAATACTAATTTCAAAGAATAGCCCCTTAGTGTTGTGGGAGATGCCCTTTGTTTGTTTCCAGAAACAGGAGGAACTTCACAGGAAACATTTCCGGGTGCTGAACCATTCTTCCGCTGGCTGGAACTATGCTTGTAGCTGAGTATCCATTCTGAGGCTGTGGAGCCTCAGGAGCGGACCTGGCTGGAGAAACAGACAACCAAGGGCGGGGCTCAGAAAGCCGTGCCCCTCTCGAGTCCCAGCAAGCCCTCTTCGCCTCATGTGTGAGCAGCTATTGATGTGAGATTCTCTTGGCACAGCTTTGCCATCATGCTTTCCAGTGACAGACTGGAACTGTGAGCTCAAAAGAAAGCTCTTCCCCCATAAAGTTTCTGTCAGGTGCTTTGCTGTGAGAAAAGCAGCTGCCACAGCCACAATGCACATTTCTAGATGCACCAAGGAGGGCACCACACCCAGCTCTGGGGAACCCAGAGAGCAGTTCAGGCAATTCAAAGGAATTATTACATGTTTTAAGTATGACTTTTATGTGTATACATTTTAGGCAAGAAATGGCATGAAATGCACACAGCTTGGCATTTCACTGCTACAACTGACACACTGCTGAATGAGTTATAGAATGCACAGTTCAGAAAAATGAGTGACTTACCCTTCTGACCTCTATAGGGAAGCTCCTTCACTTATGCTGTATAAGGTCCTAAAAATCCCACTGTAAGCTGAAAATGCTAGTCTGAACACACAATTAACACCAACAACCCTCTGAACACCGTAGTTTGCCCCGCAGTCCTCAGAATACTTATTTTAATCTATGGTTGGATTATTCTCTAACACAAAGGCTAGCCTATAATGAAGCATTGAATACCTCACTTAATTTATTGGATTTTACATGGAAAACAAAACCTAATGCTTCTATGAATATAAAGTAAAAAAAAAAAAACGTTATGTTAAGTGTAAGCCAGGACTCTATAGAATTTTTGAAATTGAAAGCCACAAAATATTCTAATAAATGTAGTATTCATCAAAGCAAATTTTTAAATTGAATATATATTATTTAGAAATTAGTATTTAATTTCTGACAATTCAGTTTTCAAGAACTGACATGTAAACTCAATTAATTTAGAAAGCTGATTTTGCTACCGTGGTTTCTAGGCTTCTGGGCTGAAAGATTCCAGGGATTTCCCTGTGTCTTTCTCCCATCTTCCCACAGGAGAGTTCTGATTCCATATGTATACCATTGCATCTGTTTTCAGATGTGTTCTAGGGCTCTGATTCAGCTCCTCACAGCTCCTTGGCAGCCCTCTGAGCCATCTTCCTAGCCTCCAGACTGATTTAAATCCCAGTCCCAGGCATGTATCACTGCAGGACTTGGGGCCATGAACCATTCCTTCCTCTGTCATCTGACATAGAAAGATAGCACTTCATATTTATTTGTAGGCTCATTGTGAAAACTGAACAGATGTAAACACCACAGGTGAGTCTAAGTGTATAGTAGGTGCTTAGTAAATGATAATTTCAGTTAAAATAACAAGAAAAGAAAAGCAGTATCAAACAGTCCTTTGACAAGTATGCAGAGACCCCTTAGCTGGTGTGTGTGTGTGTGTGTGTGTGTGTGTGTGTGTGTGTGTGACTTCTTTCTCCTCTGAGCAAAGGAGCAGTTCCCCACTGTACCCCTGTGAGGGTGTTCTTTACAACCTTCAGGGATGCAGCTCCCACTATAGCTCCCACGAATGCGCCTACTGAAGTTGTGCAATGCACACCCTGGCCAGCTGCACTCCATTAAGAAAAAAAGTATGCATTAGGCAGATCCAGTTATTCGTCATGTAATTATGGATAGCCCGTCATCTATCTAATTTCATCATGAGGCATTTCCACAAGCAAGCCCTCACCTTAGGCTATCGATTGACTTTTTACTGGAAAGGAAGCACCGAGGGCTAAGAAGTTTACGAGAAACCTCTGGGACACGGGGTGCTCTAGTTAGGGATGAGAACTGATTTCTTGTATTAAGCAAGGGGGAATGCTAACTGCTAGAAATAATTGCATCTCCCGACTGCTGCCAAAGTCAGGCTGAGTTAAGCAGTATTCCTGGCAAGCTTCCTCTGCTGCTAGAGTCTTGAATTTTGAAGATGTTCAGTGAGACACACATCTTCATATACTCATTAACAGTGGAAACAACCATCTCACTAACCAAGAATGGAAAAGACACCTCGGAGATTGTCCATTTATTAAAATGAGACATTCAGCTTCAATCCAATTTTTATATGCTCTGGTATTGTATAGAATATATAGAAAAGATGGCTGAAATTACTTTTTATTTCTAGGACACACTACTCATGACTTGATATTTCAGTGCCCATCACTTTTCCTCATTTACTACAAACTGTATTAAACTTTTGAGTTTTAAACATCTCTTTTTAAAGTAAAGCTTTCTTAATTTCTTAAGTAAAGCTTTAGCCAGCATTGTAGCATCGACTAGCTCTTCCTCAGATAAGGAAGTTATGGCTCCAACCACATTTTAGATTTGTTAACTATAAGACCTGAGTAATGGGTTTCTTTGAAGACAAGTTTTATTTTCATAAGTAGATCTCTGAAGGTGATCATCTTCAACTATACTTTTTTTCTTGAAAGTGTTAATTTTGTGTTATGGGAAATAATTAGGATAAATATAGAGAACTGATAAATCTTACACCTTTAAAAGGACTTTGTGCATACATCCTCCAAATGATTAATCTTGAAGTCCAAATAGCTTAGACTTTTTGAGAAAAATCTCCAAATTTGAAAACATGTAATTTCTTGCACTCATACTATATTTATTTAAGGTTGCCCTTTTTCTTGACATTCTTGAAACATTAGTTTCACAAATATTGCTTTTATATTTTTATTTGTGCATGTACATGTATAGTTGAGTGTGTGTGTATGTGTAATATTTATATGTGTATGTGCATGGAGCTAGGAGGAGGAGACTGGGTGTTCTTTATCCCTTTTTACCTTATTCTCTTGACACAGGGTCTCTAACTGAACATGTCCCAGTGGGCAGCAAGCCCCAGGAATCCTCCTGTCTTCATTTCCCATACTGCTGGGGTTTCAGATCATGTGGCCATGCCTGACATTTTTATGTGGGTACTGAGGATTCAAACTCAGGTCTTCTTGTTTGTGCAACAAGCTTCTCTTACTCCACTAGGCCATCTTCCCAGCCCCACACAACTATTCCTAATATACTCTAACTGAAGAAACATGTAGGACCTTCCTGACTTAAGTGATGTCAGTCGATACGACATTAAAGCACAATACTGTGACAGATGTCATCAAGAACCATCCCCAGTGTGGGACCATCTCTGGGCTGGTAGTCTTGGTTCTATAAGAGAGCAGGCTGAGCAAGCCAGGGGAGGCAAGCCAGTAAAGAACATCCCTCCATAGCCTCTGCATCAGCTCCTGCTCCCTGACCTGTTTGAGTTCCAGTCCTGACTTCCTTTGGTGATGAACAGCAACATGGAAGTGTAAGCCGAATAAACCCTTTCCTCCCCCCCCCCCAAAAAAAAAAAAAAAGAACCATCCCCAGTACTGAAATCCTACAATTGGATGGTATTTTTAGAACACTTCCCTGTTTCCCAATGTACTTCTGTACCACAAGAATATTCTCGTCTTTTTTTTTTTTTTTTTTTTTTTTTTGGTTTTCCGAGACACGGTTTCTCTGTGTAGCTCTGGCTATCCTGGAACTCACTTTGTAGACTAGGCTGGCCTCGAACTCAGAAATCCGCCTGCCTCTGCCTCCCAAGTGCTGGGATTAAAGGCGTGTGCCACCACGCCCGGCTGGATGTTCTCTTCTTAATGTGGACATGTTAGGGCGGCAGGGGCAGGGCTAAGATCTCTCTCTCTCTCTCTCTCTCTCTCTCTCTTTCTCTCTCTCCTCCCCCTTTGGTTTATTTTCCTTCCTTCCTTCCTTCCTTCCTTCCTTCCTTCCTTCCTTCCTTCCTTCCTTCCTTCCTTCCCTTTTTTTTTTTTTTTTTTGACAGTCTCTCTA
This sequence comes from Mus caroli, assembly GCF_978045245.1. Taxonomy (NCBI): domain Eukaryota; kingdom Metazoa; phylum Chordata; class Mammalia; order Rodentia; family Muridae; genus Mus; species Mus caroli. The sequence continues at coordinate 17,723,434 of NW_028227274.1, read as the reverse complement.
CAGAGTCGTGGCTGTACTGAGCTCACTATGTAGACCAAGCTGACCTTGAGCTCACAGACCTGTCTGCTCTGCCTCCTGAGTGTCGGGATTAAAGGCGTGTGCCACCATGCCCAGCCTACGATGATTTTTATCTGACAGTAGAGAACTTAAGACTTGGAATGAGTCAATGGAGGAGCTATCCACTCAAGCCTAGGTCTTGCTGTTACATCTCATACTGCAATGGTATCCAATGACCTTGTATGGTGTGTATGAAGGGAAAGATACTTAGAAACCTTTTCCAGACAAGTCTTTCAACTTTCAGACCCCACCCTTCAACAACAAATGGTGCCCAGGCTCTGGGAACATTGCATTTTACGGCTAACCACATTATGTTAAGAGTCTGGGTGGCAGCTGTTTAGTAAAAGGATTCCATTTATCGTTACAGAATGAACTGTTCCATGTTACACTCATCCACCTTCTAAATTCCTCCCTGATTCTCTAACACTTTCCAGCCAAACCGGTGGCTCCACAGTCCCTAAGGACACAATTGTCCTGACAGTCTGACAATGAAACAGTTCGGTCCGTCTCTACCTATGGAAGGTCAACTCTCATTGAATCCACTGAGTCTTATCTGCCTAACACTGCCCTGTGAAAGTAGGAATAAGGATACAGCTTAGCTAAATATGAAGCACAAATGCCACCCACATGAACAGCTTTAAAATTTCTTTTGCTCACATTAAAAGCTTGTTTAAAAGTTTGATAATTAGTGGTGTACTTAATTTAAATCTACTGAAAATACTATAATTTCAATATGCAGTCAAAATAGAAACTAGGAATATCTTTTATACTCTTCTGTGATGATTAAATACTTATATTTCATCTCAGAACAGTTGTGTTCAAAATGATAAACATCCATGTATGGATGTGATACTGCACAGGTCAGATCTAGACCCTTCATTTTGTATGTCTCTGTCTCTCTGTCTCTTCTCTGTCCCCATCTGCCCCTCTGTTCCTTTCTCTTCCTCTCCTCCTGCATGGACAAAACTTTCCTGAGTGTTCGAAAACACATGTCCTAACTTCCTCCCCACTGGCATGGTAGGAGAACTGTTTCACAGTTAAGAGAGGCCTTGCCCAGTCACTGGTCCCTTCTGTGAAAAATTCTGTGATGCCTGTTTTTCTGCCTGACCACTGTTGTATGAGGGAGACTTGAGACATCCTTCCACACAAGGCATGTGTTGTGATGGCCGACAACTTTAAGTTTTAGACAGCCCTTGAGTTCTATCTCAGTGTAAGGTTTAGAAGTCTCCGTCCTCTGTGTTTTGAAATGAGCCAATGGTGGGAATGGATGCTGAGGCCAATGTGGCAATTAGCTTTGGAAAACTTTCCTGTCTTTATTTATATTCCAGTCTTGATGATCTTCACTTTTGAGGTGAGCTATGACATATTTTTGCCTCACTAATACATGATTAAGGCATACACTAGCTTTAGCATCTAAGCTAATGCTTTCACTTCAGATTCTTCTTGTCTTTTATAAAACAGAAAGCCCCCCTCCCCCTCAGTCAACAGAAGAGCTACTCTTCTGACATTATTCCCCTGCAAAGGTCTTGTCCCCCCTCCCCCTGAAAAGCTCCATGTACTTTGCACATCCTGGCTAAATGTAAAACCGGTTTTCTTAATAATCCTCCCAACTCGTCTAGAGTCAAAATGACTTTGATTTTAGTTCAACGGTTGGTGACTATTCTAGAAAACACGCTGGGTATCAAGATCAGGCATGCAGCATTCTTAGCTATTTGCCTTAACGAGAGGTTTGTGATCCTGGAGAACTGACTTGCTGGTATCATGCATGCTGTTTTCATTTGTGTGTTAGAAAACACGTATTGCCTTTAGGAAAGCGAAGAGTGTGGAAAATAAAACCTGGGATTTGAATGGGTTAATCTGATCACAGAAGACATATAAAAAAAACCCCTACACTAAAATAAACTTTTTTTTTTATATTTCACATTTCTTTTCAAAATTAAGAAAAACAGAAGAGGAAGGAGTTTAACATTTTCACAATTAGTTCTGCTTCGTCCTTTTTAGAACACACAACAGGGATTCAGCAACCATATTCAGTCTTCTGGGGTAAGCAAGGAAGAAGAGAGGTTACTGGTTTTCGAAAAAGATGAGACTTACCATCAGAAGGGCCAGAGGCCCCAGGGCTCTAGGGAATAGGCAGGCCATTGTTGCTGGTGTGTCTGGTGAAGAAATCCAAGCTTCTTGCTGCAGCTCCTCACCTGGGTGTCTGTATGTCTGGGTGTCTGAAGCTCCCTTCTGGTAGTGGTGGCTCTGTTGTCTGCCTCAGGACTCTCCTGGTGGCCTGTTAGTCTGTTCCTCCCCACCCCAAGCCAAGGATTGGTCTCACCAGAAACGCTTGCATCACTGCCTCCCAGGTAAAAACTGAGACACACCTCAGTTCCTACAGCAATGGAATCCTTTGTTGGAAGCTAAATGAGAGGTTCACAGGCTAAAGACAAGAGCTGAATGGCAAGGTATCAGATGAATAACACATTAATCATGGCACGGAGGTGCAAGAGCTGGCCCTGGCAGCACTGAAGAAAAAACTCTAGTTGGTTTCTTAAGGTCACAGCTGAAAACTGGAAAGTAGAGAGGAAAGATAGAAACTTCCCCCAAATCTACTTGTGAAAAGACACTTGTTTTCAGGCTGTGTCCGGGTAAGTGGTGTGTCTTAATTAATAATGTACATTACTGAAAGGCCTACAGACAACAAAGAAAGAAAGAAAAAAAAACTGTAGCTAGCCGCTATGAATATAGAGTCTGAATAAAATCAACTAGAAATAAAAAGAGACAGACAGCTTCATGGGTGTACTGGGGTTTGAGGTATATGACTCATGCATTGCAGAATCGGATTGTGTTGATGCTGGTGACATCCTATTGTGCCTTAGTTCGATTATAATTTAGAGAAAGTAGATTGACTATGAGATAGGTTATCACAGTGCTCTTTTAATTACACCTTTAATTCCCCCAGGCAATCAGCCTGCACACTGCTGCATGCTTAGAATCACCAAACCACTTAGGCTATACCCCGTGTTAGGGGGTGGGGGCTAGAACTGGACCTCCATTGGTTTCACAATATCCAAAGAAGGATTTTCAGAACAATTTTATTTTCAGAAGTATTGATGCATAGTTTTAGAAGCATTTTAGTTCCCAAGAGTTCATTTAATTCTAGAGTATTTAGCAGAAAATGTTATATAGTCCAGAGGATAAAAAAATCTGGTAGAAAATATCTTGTCCCTGTTTCTTTTTAAATATTGGTGAAATATACGGGAATGCTGCTACAGTTTTTAAAATTACGTGTGTGTGTGTGTGTGTGTGTGTGTGTGTGTGTGTGTGTATAGTAGGGTAGAGGACAACCTTGGGTGTTATTCTTAAGGTGCTATCCTCCTTTGATTTTATTTACTTATTTTGGATAGTCTTTCACTATGTAGCCCTTGCCTGGCCTGAAATTCACTATGTGGACCAAGCTGGTCTTGAACTCATGCAGATTCACCTTTGACTGTGGATTATTGGAATTAAAAGTACGTGCCACTTTTCGCCCTGGCTTGAAATTCATCAAGTAGGCTAGGCCGGATGACCCAGGGATCTATCTGTGTCTGCCTCCCTAGCTCTGAGATTACAAGCATACTACCATACCTGGACTTTGGGTTCTGGTGATTGCACTCTGGCCCTTGTGTTCACAAGGCAACCATTTATCAACTGAGCCATATGTTTTTTAAAACAGTATTTGTGACAAAACCTGTTGGACATTTGAGTTTGTAACAGAAAAATAATTAGTGAATCTTTTAAATCTACTTCTATTTGGAAAGAGGTCAAGTTTGTCATTCCTTATAGAGTTTATTCCATTGTGATTCCAGCAAATGTATTTTATACAGTTTTGGACTAGAAGCAGAACGGGAGTGACTCCTGAGACCTTGGCGACACTGAAGGGCTGAGGTACAAGGCAAAGTCTTTGAACAATGAGGTGGTTGTTCTGTGAGTAGACTTGTAGGCAAATGTGAGTGGATAGAAGTTTGCTGGTGTTTTGTGCAGTGTTAAATGTAAGTGATCAAATGTTAGGGGCCTTCTGAAATTACTGTCTGAACATAGCTAAGGGGGCAGAGGGTTTGGGGGTATATAAATATACACTGATTGTTCACACAAGGAGTGTAGGCAGAGGTTCCCTAATTGTTTGATTGGTTAAATGACAACAGCAGAAACTAATCGCTGGGCGAAGATATGGAGGCAGGTCTTCTGGGTTCCAGGAGGAAGAGGAGGAGACTGGAGGGAGAAAGTGCTTTTTGGCCAGGCTATGGAGTGGAGAAGACAGACACCAAGCAGACCTGGGGACTATTAGAGCCCATGGTGGCCTCTGCCACTGGATGAATTCCAACACAGGATAGCTGATGAGTTTAGGACAATAGATTCTGCACCCAATGGTTGCAACAACTGGCTGATTTTAAATATTAAGATTGTCTGGTGTTTTCCTTCCACAACTACTCAGGTGGGCAAGAGAGAGAGAGAGAGTGCAGCCGCAGGGCGGTCTTTGGTGGTCAGCAGAGCCAGCCAAGGGGATGGATGATCGGTGTAGAGTGATCGTGTTTGTGGGAAAAGCATTAGCTAGCCAGTGGGCAGCTGAGTGAGGCCAGGGTGGTTATGAGAGGTTAGTGGAGCTAGCCAGTGGGCAGCTGCTGATTCCAGAGCCTAGTGTGCTATTTTTAAAAATTATGTGCTAAAGGAGAAATACAGAAGAATGATAAAGCAGTAGAAAGGATCACCATAAACTCAAACCTTATTTTCAAGATTATAACTGCATTTTACTTATTTTGATTACATTCTGACTTATTCTATGATTTTGTTTTTGTAATGAGAACCTTGTTTGGATTTGAGACAGGGTCTCCCTGAGTAGCCTGGCCTAGCCTTGAACTCAAGATCTTCCTGCCTCTGCCTCCAGCGTGCTGGGATGACAGAGATTGATTTAATTTTGCAGTTAAACAAGTTATTTGAAAAATAATATGAAGAAAGTAAGGTTTTATGAATAGTATTCTAAACATATGGGGAGGAAGGAAAAGATGAACCAAGTGCTTTCACTATTCTCTCATGATTTAATATCTTGCAATTCTTTAGATTATTCTTGAGCTAAAGGCAAAGGGATCCATAGGCAGGTGGGGCTCTCTAATTTTCTCTTCTTTTTTTCTTTTTTGTCTCTGTGCCCTTAACAGTTTCCTTATGTTTTATTTTACCATTCTAGGTCACATAAAGCACATTTCATTTTTAGGATGCCAGTGTATAAGATATTTGGGACATGTTCCCCCATGCCATTCTATCCTCTTTCTCTATAACTTCCCCAGACAATTTAATTTCTACTTTAATGCCAACTATGCATATATAATTTTATGCATCTCTGTTCAGTGTAAGGCCCCCAAATGAAAGAAAACATATGATCGTTGTCTTTCTGAGATTGGTGTAATTGAATTAATATGATTATCTCTAGATGGATCAATATTTTGGCAAGTGATGTACCTTGATCTTTCTTTATGACTGAAAACCATTCCACTGTATATATAGACTATACTTTTCTTATCTATTTCTCTGTTGAGATGTAGGTTGGATCCATAATTAAGCTATTGTGAAAAGTGCTTCAGTAAATATGGATATACAAGAATAGCTGTGATACGTTGACTTGGAACCCTTTTAGTAAATATCCAGAGGTGTGTAGCTTGGTTATAGGACAGATCTATTTTCAGTCTTTTTAGGACCCTCCATACTGACTTCCATAATGGTTATAAGACCACACGCCCTTTTCTTAGAAGTATGGGTCTCTTAGTAAGGTAAGGAAGTGTCTTGGTGTAGCCCTGTTTATGTGACTGTAGGAAAGTGGTCTAAGGGTGATTTTATGTAGTTTCAGCTACACTTAGTGGTGCTTTCTCTTGTTATTCATTTGTGTTTGGAGTTAAAGAGGATGTGAACTGCTGTGTGGCTGGGAACTGAACATGGGTCTTCTGGAAAAACAGCCAGTGCTCTTTAGCACTGAGTGTTTTCCAGTGCTTTCTGGCTGAACAATGGTATTATTACTTTTGGGATAATGGTTTGGAAATCCAAGCCTAGCTTGAACAGGCTCTTGATCAAGAGACTGATATCAAAATGAGAATCATAACAATAACAATTAAAGGGGAGTTTCATTGTATGTTTTGGTTGTGCCCCAACTAACATACCATGTGAAGACAGGAGAGTTTGAAGCAGATCTAACACAAGCTGAAGAATTCATCCCCTCTTTGCTGAAAATTGAACCATGTCGTACTGTGTCTCAGAGACCAATCAATCAAAGTGAATATTTATTCAAATGGGCAAAGACTCCAGAAGTTTCCATGCTGTTTTTGTAGCTCATTATCTATAGTAGTTCCCTTACCCATGAAGTACAGAAGGCTCATTAGATTTCAGCTTCCCTGGCAAGCCTTTTCTGGCTCTTATTGCTTCCACTGGAAACATGTATGTAGTCTATGTCTTATTTACTGATTTTTTTTAAAAGAATCAAAATAATTTATAATAGTTAACTGCCTTTTAAATAAATGTGATATCTTCTGAAGCTGACAGGAATATACGCTCAACCAGTTTTTAAATCTATTTGGAATATTAAAAATGATAGAAGAAAATCTCTTAAGAAGTCCTCTATGAAATGAAATTGAGACAAGTTCTTGATTAGACAGAAACTGTTCCTCCAAGGGAGAATATGCAGCGTAACTGTGACTTCATGGAATGAATTGGGTAGTGTTCCTTCTGTTTCTATTTTGTGGAACAGTTTGAAGAGTATTGGTATTAGGTCTTCTTGGAAGGTCTGATAGAATTCTGCACTAAACTCATCTGGTCCTGGGCTAGTTTTGGTTGGGACACTTTTAATGACTGCTTCTATTTCTTTAGGGTTTATGGGGCTGTTATGGTTTATCTGATCCTGATTTAACTCTAGTACCTGGTATCTATCTATAAAATTGTCCATTTCATCCACATTTTCCAGTTTTGTTGAATATAGGCATTTGTAGTAGGATCTGATGATTTTTTTTGAATTTTCTCAGTTTCTAATGTTATGTCTCCTTTTCATTTCTGATTTTGTTAATTTGAATGTTGTCTCTGTGCCTTCCAGTTAGTCTGGTTAAGGGTTTATCTATCTTGTTGATTTTCTCAAATAATCAGCTCCTGGTTTTGCTGATTCTTTGTATAGTTCTTTTTTGTTTCTACATGGTTGATTTCATCCCTGAGTTTGATTATTTCCTGCTGTCTACTCCTCTTGGGTGAGTTTCCTTTTTTTTGTTCTAGAGCTTTAAGGTGTGCTGTCAAGCTGCTAGTGTGAGCTCTCTCCAGGTTGTTGTTGTTGTTGGTTTTTTTTTTTTTTTTTGCACTTGGAGCTATGAGTTTTCATCTTAGTACTGCTTTCATTGTGTCCCATAAGTTTGGGTATTTTGTGCCTTCATTTTCATTAAATTCTAAAGTCTTTAATTTCTTCCTTTCTTTCTTTCTTTCTTTCTTTCTTTCTTTCTTTCTTTCTTTCTTTCTTTCTTTCTTTCTTTCTTTCTTTCTTTCTTTCTTTCTTTCTTTCTTCCTTGACCAAGTTATCATTGAATAGGACATTGTTTAGCTTCCATGTATATGTGGGCTTTCTGTTGTTTTTGTTGCTATAGAAGACCAGCAGTGGTGATCTGATAGGATACATGGGACTATTTCAATCTTCTTATATCAGTTGAGGCCCTTTTTTTTTTTTGTGACCAATTATATGGTCAGTTTTGGAGAAGGTACCATGATGTGCTGAGAAGGTATATTTTTTGTTTTAGGATGAAATAAATGTTCTATAGATAACTGTTAAACCATTTGGTCCATAACTTCTGTTAGTGTTAATGTGTCTCTGTTTAGTTTGTGTTTCCATGACATGTCCATTGATGAGAGTGGGGTGTTGAAGTCTCCCACTATCGTGTATTATTGTGTGAGGTACAATGTGTGCTTTGAGCTTTAGTAAAGTTTCTTTTATGAATGTGGTTTCTCTTGTATTGGGAGCATAGATGTTCAGAATTGAGAGTTCTTCTTGGTAGATTTTTCCCTTGATGAGTATGAAGTGTCCTTCCTCATCCTTTTTGATGAGTTTTGGTTGAAAGTTGATTTTATTTGATTTTAGAATGGCTACTCCAGCTTGTTTCTTGGGACCATTTGCTTGGGAAATTGCTTTCTAGCCCTTTACTCTGAGGTAGTGTTTATCTTTTACACTGAGGTGCATTTCCTGTAAGCAGCAAAATGCTGGGTCCTGTTTTCATATCCAGGCTGTTAGTCTATATCTTATTATTGGGGAGTTGAGTCCATTGATGTTAAGAGATATTAAGGAAAAGTAATTGTTACTTCCTGTTATTTTTGTTGTTATTTTTATGATTGTGTGGCTATTTTCTTTTGGATTTGTTGAAAGAAGATTGCATTCTTGCTTTTACTAGGGCGTAGCTTCCCTCCTTGTGTTGGTATTTTCCCTCTATTATCCTTTGTAGGGCTGTATTTGTAGAAAGATATTGTGTAAATTTGGTTTTGCCATGGAATATCTTGTTTTCTTCATGTATGGTAATTGAGAGTTTTGCTGGTTATTGTAGCCTGGGCTGGCATTTGTGTTTCTCTTAGGGTCTGTATAACATCTGCTCAGGATCTTCTAGCTTTCATAGTCTCTGGTGAGAAGTCTGGTGCAATTCTAATAGATCTGCCTTTATATGTTACTTGATCTTTTTCCCTTACTGCTTTCAATATTCTTTCTTTGTTTTGTGTATTTGGTGTTTTGACTCTTATGTGATGGGAGGAATTTCTTTTCTGGTCTCATCTATTTGGAGTTCGGTAGACTTCTTATATGTTTGTGGGCATCTCTTTGTTTAGGTTAGGGAAGTTTTCTTCTATAATTTTGTTGAAGATATTTACTGACCCTTTAAGTTGTGAGGCTTCACTCTCTTCTATCCTTAGGTTTGGTCCTTTCATTGTGTCCTGGATTTCCTGGATGTTTTGGGTTAGGACCTTTTTACATTTTGCATTTTCTTTGATTTGTTGTGTCAATGTTTTCTATGGTATCTTCTGCACCTGAGATTCTCTCTTCTATCTCTTGTATTATGTTGGTGATGCTTACGTTTATGACTCCTGATCTCTTTCCTAGGTTTTCTATCTCCAGGGTTGTCTCTCTTTGTGATTTCTTTATTGTTTCTATTTCAATTTTTAGATCCCAGATAGTTTTGTTCAATTCCTTCACCTGTTTGGTTGTGTTTTCCTATAATTCTTTTAGAGATTTTTGTTTTACCTCTTTAAGGGCTTCTAGCTGTTTACCCGCTTTTTCCTTTATTTCTCTAAGGGAGTTACTTATTTCCTTCCTAAAGTCCTCAATCGTCATCATGAGATGTAATTTTAAATCAAAGTCTTGCTTTTGTGGTGTGTTGGGGTATCCAGGGCTCACTATGGTGAGAGAACTGGATTCTGAAGATGCCAAGTAGCCTTGGTTTCTGTCGCTTATGTTCTTGCCCTTGCCTCTTGCCATCTAGTTATCTCTGGTGTTAGCTGGTCTTGCTGTCTCTGATGGTGGCTTGTTCCTCCTGCAAGCCTATGTGTCAGAACTCCTGGGAGACTTGTTCTCTCCAGGAGGAATTTGAGTATAGAGAGCTGTGGCACATGGTCAACTCCAGGGTGCAGATGGAAAGGAAAGAATCCTGTCCCCTGCTGTTCCTTGGTTCCTGTGTCCTGATGGTTCTGGGTGGTTCCCTCTTGTACCAGGAATTTGAACAGAAGTGGTGGTCTTATCTGTGCTCACAGGCTTGTCAGTATTCTTGGGAGCCCTGCTTTCTCCTGACGATATTTGGGTATAGAGTGCCATGGCACAGGATCAGCTCCAGGTGCAGAGGGAAACTGGAAGGCACATTTATTGATTTTTGAATGCTTCATTTTGCTTGAGTGTTCACAAATTCCTGAACTGAGATTAGTGTCACCAGTCAAAAATGTACCTGTATTTTAAAATGGCTTACAAAAATATAGGTTTGTCATTTTTGTCATTGAAGATAGTGGGAACTGTATACCTCTCCCATTCTGATCATCTAGGGGATGCATCCAGACATGCCTCGAGGTCTGATTGTGCTGCAGACAAGAGTTCATATTTTAGTTAGTGGGGGCCAAGCTGCTGACCAAACAATGTTTTATCATGCTTTGGAAATTCTTAGGAATGTATATTTTTCTTTCTTTTCTTTTTCTCCTCTCTCTCTGTCTCTCTCTCTGTCTCTCTCTCTTTCTCTCTCTCGTTCTTTTTTTTTTTTTTTTTTTAAATACAGGGTTTCTCTGTGTAGTTTTGGCTGTCCTGAACCTCACTCTGTAGACAAGGCTGATTTAGAACTTGGAAATCCAACTGCCTATGTCTCCCAAGTGCTGGGATTAAGGTTGTGAGCCAACACTCCAGCTTCTTAGGAATATTTTTAATGAAAGCATTATATAATAGTGTGTGTGTGTGCACATGTGCACACTTGTGGTATTAAACCCAGGATTTTGCACATGCCACCTGAGAACTCTATTACTGAGCTATAGCCTAATTTTTATGCTGACTCCAACCCAGACTTCCAAAGTGTAAATATACATTAAAAAAAATTAATGTATGTTGTGAACCAGGGTCAACCTCTCTGTACTCTGAATTAACCTGATTTGGTAACTGCTTATTTGTGGAAATATATTTGTAAGATAGGAAAGAGTGTGAGTGAGTTTCCAGATGACCCTCAATGCTACTTCAGAACAGACTTTTCCTTGGTTCCTATGGTTTGCTGGAGGTAAACTGACAGACTTGAGTCTTCACAAAATCTATATTGAAGTCATGAGTTCCTTTCTTCTTCCAGCTACCCTGGCCAAATTTATAGCATCTCTCCCATGGCAGAGGCAAGGACTTACTCTTAAACTATGTTCTTGCTCAGGTAGCCACTGCCACTCACTAACAACCCATATACAGTTTCAAAAAGATAATGTCTCCTATACTGAATGGTGGTAGCATACACCTTTAATCCTAGTAACTCAGAAGGCAGAGGCAGATAATATCTGAGTTCGAGACCAGCCTAGTCCAGGATGGCTATGGTTACACAGAGAAACTCTGTCTCAAACCCCCAACAAACAAACAAACAAACAAACAAATAAATGAACAACCAACCAATCAACCACAGCAACAACCAAATCAAACCAAACCCAAAACTCCACACACAACATTCTGAACAGAACAACAATAGTGCAGGCACTAAGATCAGCAATTAATAAATGGTACCTCTGAAATGAATGGAAAAGCTTCTGCAAAGCAAGAGACATTGTCAAAAGGCCAAAGGGAAGCCTACAGAATGGGATTTTTTTTTTTAACCAACTCTACATTTGATAGAGGTAATATATAAAGAACTCAAGACACTAGATATCAAAAAACTAAACAGTTCAATTTAAAATGGAATATAGATCTAAAAAGAGAGTTCTCAATAAGAATCTCAAATGGCTCAGAAAATTTAAATGTTCAACATCCTTAGTCAGCAGGGGAATGAAAATAAAACTACTTTGAGATTCCACCTTATATTTTGTCATGATGGCTAAGTGATAGCTCATGCTGGTGAGGATGTGGAGCAGGTGAACACTCCTCCATTGCTGGTGGGAGTGCAAACTTGTACAGCCACTGTGGAAATTAATATGGTGGTTCCTCAGAAAATTGAGAATTGATCTACCTTAAGACCCAGCTATGCCACTCCTGGGCATAAACCTAAAGGATATTCCCAACTTACCACAAGGACACTTAATCAGTCATGTTCATTGAGGCTTTATTCATAATAGTCAGAAATTGGAAATAACCTACATGTCCCTCAACTGAAGAATGAATAATGAAAATGTGTTATATTTACACAAATGATATCATGAAATTTGCAGAAATATGGATGCAAATAAAATATCATCATCCTACAAGATACAATTTGCAAAACACATGAAGCTCAAGAAGAATGAAGACCAAAGTGTGGACACTTTGCCCCTTCTTAGAATTGGGAACAAAACACCCATGGAAGGAGTTACAGAGACAAAGTTTGGAGCTGAGACGAAAGGATGGACCATCTAGAGACTGCCATACCTGGGGATTCATCCCATAATCAGCCTCCAAACGCTGACACCATTGCATACACTAGCAAGATTTTGCTGAAAGGACCCAGATATAGCTGTCTCTTGTGAGGCTATGCCAGGGCCTAGCAAACACAGAAATGGATGCTCACAGTCAGCTATTGGATAGATCACAGGGCCTCCAATGGAGGAGCTAGAGAAAGTACCCAAGGGGCTAAAGGGGTCTGCAACCCTATAGGTGGAACAACAATATAAACTAACCAGTACCCCCCAGAGCTTGTGTCTCTAGCTGCATATATATCAGAAGATGGCCTAGTTGACCATCATTGGGAAGAGAGGCCCCTTGATCTTGCAAACTTTATATGCCTCAGTACAGGGGAATGACAGGGCCAAGAAGTGGGTGGGTAGGGGAGTGGGGGAGGGTATGGGATAGCATTGGAAATGTAAATGAAGAAAATATCTAATTAAATTTTTTTTTAAAGTAGCAAATATTAGTCAATCCAACTTGTTTCCTTGAGAAGAAATAGACTTTCAGGCTCTTCCACAGATTACAATAAATAAATAAATAAATAAATAAATAAATAAATAAATAAAAAATTATCATCCTGAGTGAGTTAACCCAGACCCAGAAAGACAAATATGGTATATATTCACCTACAAGAAGGTATTAGCTGTTAAATAAATGGTAATCAAGATAGAATACATAGCCCCAGAGATGTTAGGTTAAGAGTAGAGCTCTAGGGGGACACATGGATCTTCCTGGGAAGAGGGAATAGAACAGGATTTCTGAGTGGACTTGGTGCAGATGGGGATGGGAACAGGAGGGATCAGGTGTGGGAGGAAAGAATGGACAGAGAGATGGCTGAAAGCAACCAGAAGGCAGTGTAAAAGTTAGTGCAGTGGAAACTTCCTGGAACCCATGAGGGTGACCCTACTGAAGACTCCTAGTAACGGAAGATCCAGAGTCTGAATTGGCTATCTTTTGAGGCCAGGCAAGGTTTCCAGTGGTGGGCCTGGATTGCATTTGGTTGAGTTGTTGGCCAAGAAGTTCATGTGGAAATTCTCAAACAACCCAGGCTGATGTGAGAACAGAGGGGTTGATCTCTGAAAACTGATGGTGTGGGGTGCATTGCATCTCCAACCTCCTCAAAATCTTTCTGTAGGTCAGCCATATTCTCATGGGCTTCAGACAACTCCCCCTCCTCCATGTCCTCACCCACATACCAGTGCACAAAGGGCTTCTTTATACACATTAGATCAAACTTGTGATCTAGACCTCAGCAACAGTGGTGTTGCTTAGCATGCACAAAGCTCTCTGGACCTTGGCCAGGTCCCCCCCACCCCCCGTGTACCACTGTGGGAAGCTGGTGATTAATGCTAACCTTGAAGCCAATGGGGCACCAATCTATAAGATGGGTGGTTCATTGGGTCATGATGGTGGCAATGGCAGAATTGACATCATCACCATGATACCATGGCAGCAAGCCATGTATTTATCATGTTGAGGGTCACATTTCACCATCTGGTTGGCTGGCTCAAAGCAGGCATTGGTGATCTCTGCTGTTTTAAGTTGCTTGTGGTGGGCTTTCTCAGCAGAGATGACAGGAACATATGTGGCCAGAGGGAAGTGGATGCAAGGATAGGGTATCAGGGCTGGTTTGGAATTCTGCCAGATCAAATTCAGGGCTCCACAATATCTGAGGGAAGCAGTGATGGAAGACACAACCTGGATAATAAGGTGGTTAAAGTCAGTGTACTTTGGGTGCTCAATGTTGAGGTTTCTATGAAAGATGTCATAGGTGTCATAGATTGTCTACTATGAAGGCACAATCAGAGTGCTAGAGGGTGGTGTGGCTGGTGAGAATGGAATTGTAGGGCTCAACCACAGAAGTGGAAATCTGGTGGCTGGGTAAATGGAATAACTCCAGTTTGGACTTCTTTTCATAATCAACAGAGAGCTGCTCCATCAGCAAGAAGGGGAACCCAGAGCCATTTCCCCTGCCACAGCTGTGGAAAACCAAGAAACTCTGACAACCCATGCACTGATCAGCTAGCTTGTGAATACAGTCCAAAACAAGGCCAATGGTGGTGTGGTCATGGGCATAGTTATTGGTAGTATCTTCTTTGCCTGAGATGAGCTGCACAGGGTGGAAGAGTTGGCAGTAGGTACCAGTGTGAACTTCATCAATAACTGTGGGTTCCTGGTCTATAAACATTGCCCAGAGCGTATGCTTGCCAGCACTTGTCTCACTGAAGAAGGTGTTGAAGGAGTCATTTCCTCCTTCAATGGTCTTGTTACTTAGCATATGATCATCAGGCTGGATACAATGTTCTAGGCAGTAGAGCTCCCAACAGGCATTGCTGATCTGGACACCAGTCTGGGCAACATAAATGGAGATGTACTCATGCATATTTAATCCTTGAAGTGGTTTGTGAAAACTGAGGCAGGGAAGAGAGTGTGACAAGGACTTTCATTAGTAGACTACTAAGGAGTCCAGGGGAGAAGTAGTGTGTGTCAAGAAGAATCTATTTTCATTTAAAACAACAGAGTCGATACTATCTCCCGTGTATTTAGAACAGAATCTAATCTGCCTGTTGCAGCTTTAAACACCACAGGATTCTTGACTTCTGCCTTCTATTGGTTAAACTGTCCTATTTTCTTTACTGTCAAGTCTTAGATTTCTTTAAAAAGGTTTTTCTCTGAATTAAATTGCAACCCAATTATTCTTCCAGGTGAAGAAATAACAAGTAGAATATTCTGTTGGTTTCTTAACCCCATGCCAGAAGGTGTAGTGACCACTGATCAGCACCTCGGCTCTCTGCCATGTGATCTATGGAAGGATAGTGTTTGGAAGCAGCATGGCATATTGAAAAGAAACAATCTGAAGATCTCAGGTCTCAGTGTAGTTGGGAACCACCAGTTCTGGCATGGCAAAGTATGGACATATAGTTAACTGCAAGTAATGTGTCAAGCTTAATTCTTCAAGAACTGTTCATTTTTTTCTTCAAGACTCATGTACTCCTGACTTTGTACCTAGTGAGGCATTGGGTATCTATGCTAGTGTGATTAGTAAGTTCCTAGTACATTTGCAAAACCTGTAAAACTCGTAAAACTTACTGCGCTCAGTGATTTTTCTATTGTACCCTAACCAGAAGTTATGAGATGTTTCCTGGAAGGATTAACTGGTGGGGATGTAACTTTCAAGTGTATTTGTCACTTCTGCTTTTCAGGGGACAGAATGATACTCCCTCATGAAAGCCTGCTTTGTACTCACCTGTAGTTGGGAAAACGTTACTCTACAGTTTGGGATGTCTCGTTGGCCTTTCTTTGCATCATTACCATTATTTTATCCATCAGCCTTAAGGGTGGAGTCCAGTGTCTGCTTCAACTGCTCATGAGTCTGTCTTATTGAGATGTTAGTCTATAGAAATTGCCTATACTACTTCTTATTGCTTTGTTTTGGACTGTGATTACAATTTACTTTCTGTGTTTACACTTCTCTAGGATCTAGTCTGAACATTAAGTGTGTCTCTCAGAGAACAATCCTTATAGTAGAGGTTTACATTTTTTGATCCAAGACTGGTATAGATGCAGCATATGTGGTCCCTTTCTGGAAATTAGATAAAAAAAAGAATGAAAGTAGAGAATGCTCCACCTTTCCTCCCTCACCATGACTGCTGTTCTATGAGTCATGCGAGGTTGAGTTTCTGATGTATTAGACAAAAGACAAACTTGATGGATGTTTGTTCTCATCTCTCATCTTGTGCAATATAGTGGCTTAGTGTTAATCTTCTGTTCTGTGGTGCAGAATAAGGCTTTCATATTCTCAAGACACCCATTTGTTTCTTTAGAAGTAGAAGAGGCACAGTGTAGGCTCCTCAGGCATCACTTGGAGGAAGTGTGGAGCTCAGGCTATTTAAACTCTAAGAGGCTCATTACTCTAAATCCCCTCAATGTTCAATCAGTCTACCAATGTTCTCTTATTTTTTGGAAAGGGACTCATTTTTATAGCTAGTATTTGCATAGGAATCAGGTTTTTTCATTTTTACATTTATCATCATATTGTGTATGGTACTTTTCTTAGGAAATTTAATTACTAGAAACATTTAAGGGGGTTATAGAATAAGCATAAAAAATCACAGTAACTTTTCTGTATTAATGAGAATTTAGATAGTGACATGAGAAAAATAATTTATTTAGGTTCTTAGCTAAAAAACTGATCAAATATTTGGAAGTAATTTTTGTAAGTATGCACAGAAGACCATTAAAGAAGGATATGCAATGAAAGAAAATAACAGTAAGATTTTATGTTTATGGATGAAACAAATTGATCCTGTAAAGCAAAATTTTTTTATTTTAGAAAATCTACATGTCTTCTTCAGGATGGACTTGGAGTTTAAGGAGCGCACAAAACTGGGGGACTAGAAAGCCATAAAGAAGGAAATCACAACTGTTTCAAAATGCTCACAAAGGCAAACTGAGGCTGTCATCATACTGAATGGAGGAGTGTGCTGTTCCCAAGTGCAAAGCCCTGCTTTCAATCTTTAGCACATTCTATCCAAGGAAACCCAACAATACCGAAAGCATAATAATTGAGAAGAATATTGAAGGGTCTTGTTTTACCAGGCATCTAAATTTACCCCAGTGACTCTATTTTCTCCAAAGCCTAGAACTGTTGCTTCTGGAGCCTAGAAAGATGGCTCAGCAGTAGAGTGGGGCTGAGGTCGATTTCTAGCACCTCCACTGGGCAGCTCACAGTTACCTGTAGCCTCCGGAGGATGCTCTCCTCCACAGGCATTCATGAGCACATGCCCCTCCTACATGCACGTGATTCAAGATAAAACCAAATCTTTAAAAAAAAGAACCATTTCTTCTGGACTCAGGGCTTTTCAGGAAGGCTTTGGCTACAGCAAGGCTGACTTTGCTCCCAATTCTTTGTTCCTGCTATAGATAGAAGAAGAAATCATCTGCTTGTAAGCTCGGGAGATGGTATTAAGCCTGTCTGGTTCAGCCACCATAACCTTGTCGCACAGCTCCCCATCTAGGGTTTTCTTTAAGGAGCTATACTGATGGACATTTAAAACTTATTCTAGTTGTAAGTTCAGCAGGGCACATTCCGTACATTGGTAGTGCTGGTAAAAGTTATCTATAGCTTGGTAAGTCATATTCTGAGATGGGAATGGACCTTGTGTTTGCCCATATCACCTATTTCAGTCTCCACTTAGGTTACATATAGTACTATTTTTTGTCTGTTCCTTTGATTGTTCCACAATTGCTCCTGTCATGTAAAGGTAAAAAAATATTAGTGCCCCAACACCTGGTGAGGGTGGCATTGCTCCACAAGTATATAAATAAGATAGGCACAATGAAGAAAGTAGGGTATTCTGCAGACATTAAAAATAATTAATTCAAGATATCCCAGTTGACATCCTGTGATGTCATCCTTTTGCATAAGAAGACCAAGGTATAAAATAGTACATATTTTTACATGTGTTAGAATGTGGTTATATATGTATATGATTTATATGGATGCAAATGATTGCTTGAATATAATATAAGAGAGAATATGAAAAAACCAAATGTTAAGCCTTTAGGGTGAATTTTTGCATAAAATGATGCCACTACTATATATTACATAGAGGGGGGTGTTATTTCAGCTAAAAAAGAAATTGAAAAGGAACTCACTGGAACCTCTTATTACTATTTTATTTTTATGTTACTATTTTAATTTATGTGCTAATACATCACATTCATTCACCTATGTCAAATGTAGCATGTGCATCTGAAAAATAACATACTTTGACTAAAATGTACTTTCACTTTCAAAGTCATCTAGAAAAGAGGACCTTGTCCCTAACATGAAAAGTTATATGTAATCGCTATGTTAGGGCTTTATCTATTAATGAAAAAATACCAGACTGACATTGAACTATTGGATTTTTTTGAATTACATGTTTTTCTTTCATTGAGAAAAACATGTTGTCTGAAGACAGGAATCAGCTATATACACATTTGTGCTAAAGGTGTTGGCAGCATGACCAACTGCACACATTTCCTTCTATTGTGCCTAACAGAGATGGTCAGTTGAAGAGAGAGACATGAGTGGGTCTGAGAAAGAACTCCCTTTTTACTTGTAATGGGAAGTAAAAAAACCCAACTAGCATCTTTTATTATTTGGAAATAACATTCCTATTGTGGAAGATTAAAGCGTTGCAGTTCTGGGAATGGGTGTTTATAAAAAAATAACATTGGTAGTTGTTCTGAGACTCACTACCAATTTCTAGGGTCACAAAAGATTTCAAAAGGGGATTCCAGGGCTGATATGTTCACTTGATGGCAGAGTAGTTGCTTTAGCATGCCAAAATCCTGGGTTTATTTCTTGGCACGACCAAAAACAAAGAAAGGAGGAAGAAGATGCCCGATCTGTTGATGGAGGGTACAGCTCAGTGTAAATGGGTGGGTCCCAAGGGCTGAATGTGGTTGCAATCCATTATCAGGTCAAGGTGATGTCTGTGAAAAGACTACTGAGGAGTCCACCAGCATCTGCATCAGTTGGGTCTAGTCCAAGAGGCTAGTAAGGATTCTAGGTGGTGGCTCGGGTCATGTCTCTACTTTTTAAAACAAAGACGTTTTGAATAAAGTATGTAATGTGAAACACCATGCAGTTCAAGTGAGTAGGTCTATTCCAAATCATGTAGCCTGGGCTTTGAAAGGAAGGGTCTGCACCTGTCATCTGTCACTTCTCATCTGCCACTGCTTGGCTTTTACTATGTACATTGAGTTTGTAGGTACATGAACAAACCTTTGGGTGAGAGGGAAAAGATGAAGAGAATTGAATGTGGTTGGCTAGGTTCAGGTGGGCCAGAGATAAAACAAAGGATGTCCTATTGGCTGCCATTAATCCCCTTCAGGTTACAGCCTAAGACAGTGAACACCCTAAGCACAGTTGACTTTGGCCAGGCCTGGAAGAGGAGATTCAATGAACACTTAATTGTGCTGCTCAGTATCCATTTAAATATCAGTTATTTTACCCTAGACACCTTTCATTGAAGATGTTATTAACCCTGTTTTAAACCAGTCAAGAGTGTGACATAATGAGTACTGGATTTTATCCAAAGCACAATGGTGATATGCTGAGGATTTGGGTGGATGTCAGTCTTTAAAAAAGAAGGGCATCACTACATCATGGAGAATTAGGTAACTTATCAGGAAATAGGACTGTCACCTGCAAGTCCCTTCCTGGTGGACTGGAAACAAAGTAGACTTATATACCTTGACCTTGCTTTTCTAGAACCATGGCATTTATTGCTATGTCAAATATCTTCCAATCTGTAATGTTTTTCCTAGTGGGAATTTTATTTAGCCTTTGTCCTCATTTCCTGTCTTGTAAACTAGATTTGCCCTGTTGTCTTAGATCTGGCCCTAAAAGATTCTCCAATTTATCCTTGTACAATGGAAGGTTATAAGATGCTCTTCTCATCCCAGAGAGTTTCTGTCAATGTCTAGAAGGGAGGAATGGTACCCAGAGAAGCCAAGAAAAATGCTGAAGTGGACACACCTTGCTTTTTCCATCCAGTCTATTAGCAATTGTTCTCACACAATAAAGTCTGGGTAAAACCACAAAGACTGGGCGCAGAGGCCTTCTGGGTCCTTATCAATGGGACGATCCAGACTTTAAAGAGGGCACTGGGGCTTCCTGTTCCTTCTCCTAGACTTTACCCTCTTCATCTCTCTCTCTACCTGTGTCCTTTTTAGTATCCTTTACAACAAAGCCTAGAAAAGGTTTTCCCGGGCTCTCAGAACTTCTGGAGCAAATTAATGGAACCCGGAGGAGGAACTTGATTTCTAATGGGTGGCTCAGAAGAACAGTGACACAATCTGGGGTTTGTTACTGATGTCCAAAGCAGGTATGGGCAGCCTGGGAACCCAACCCTGAGCTTCTGAGGTTGACACTGGCTGCAGGTGGGTGGTGTCTGGACTGAATTGGTTTAGAGGGAACACTGAGTTTGCTGCAGATTTGCGGATGCAGATTTGCTGCTGGCTAGCAATCCCCTTGACTTTCACAGCCACAGCCGTGGTTAACGTTGATGCTTGTGGTTTGGCAGGAGAGAGAACCACAGAGTATTCATTTGTCTAACATTCAGCTTTACTGCCTATTTTGTGTTCACTTTCTTCTTCCCCTTTTTCTGTGTCTTCTCCACTCCTCACCTCTCTGACACATGATCTTGCTATATTTCCCAGTCTAGATAACATTCACTCTAAGGGCTGGAATTCTCTATGTTTCGGAAACATGCGATGACTGGGTATTTTCATTGACCTAAAAATGCTTGCCCTCGATAGTTCATCCTTTTCTCCTCTTGGTCTTTAATGTGATCTTTATTAGTTCCATAGTTTTACCTCTTCCATAGTGTCAGAGAGTTGGAATCATACATTATAAAGCTCTGTGCAGGTATCTGCAGAGGCCAAGAGAGTGTGGAAGGTTCTCTGGAACTGGAGTTACAGGCAGTTTTGAGCTACTATGTGGGTACTGGGAACATAGCCTGCATTTTTTGCAAGAACAGCCAATGATCTTAACCAAAGAGCCTTGCTGCAGCCCCTCCTTACGTTTTTGTTTTTGGTAAATTGTGCCATCCCTCCATTTTTCCTGTCCTAGCTAGAGGCTCATCAATTTTATTAATGCTTGTAAAGAGCCCTTGTGATTTGATTGGTTGTCTTTATTGCTTTCTTGTTTTCTATTTCATTGATTTCTGCTCTAGTTTTTGTTATTTCTTTTTCTTTGGATTCTACTTGTATTTCCTCTGGCATGTACCTTTTCTCTGCTCTTGTTTTCTTCCTTTTTCCTTTCTCTCACTCCTTCTTTCTCTCTCCTTCTCTTTCTTCTTCTTTTCTTTCTTGTTGTTATTGGCCTTGCTTTTTAGGTCAAATTAACCTTGAAATAACAATCCTCCTGCCTCCACCTTAGTGTGCTAGGATTATATGTGTATGTCACCATACCAAGTTAATTTTTAATTTTAATGTTAGAAACTAGGATAATAGGTTTTAGATTTTTCTCCGAATTGGACATAATATTCAGTGCTATGAATTTCCCTTTAAATACTTATTCTTCCACACCCCAGAGTGTTTTAAAAGTCATGCTTTCATTTAGTTAAAATTATTTAAACTTAAGACATCTTAGACTCATGTATTATTGACTTTTTAGTTAATAAATAAAAACACAAATGTTTGTAGAAAATTCAAATGAAAAAATTGTCATCAAATTCTGACATTACCTTTATTCACTCTTCTAAGTACATGTCTGTAAAATCATGATTTTTTTTTTTTTGCTGGCTATTTTGGAAAGACAATAAGATATCAAAATAAGTATCTGAAATGATTCTGAATAAATCTGAAATTAAAAAATATTCACATTTAGTAATCTTTAGGAATATTGGTCAAATAACACAAAAATGTATTGAGATTGACTTAATTTTTAGATTGCCTTATATTTTGTTAGTATATATATAAAATTGTGTTTTAAAATATATATAGATGTTTCTGAAGGAGAAAAGAATAGAAAGCCCTCATACATAAGCACACAGAGAGCAAGGAGTATGAAATGATCTGACCTCCCTCTCCTAGCACAGGCTCTTTCTGTTGCTTTTGTATCACACTCTTTTTTTTTTTTAAACAAGAGTCTACCATATGTGCTGCATTGTCCTTTCCTTTTATCCTGAGGTGTTCTTACCCTCTCTATGCTAATGAACATTTCTGACACTCAGTTCTTACCTAAATCTCAAATCAACACAGCAAACTAACAAAAAGGCTTTTAGAGTTGATTTGCCCAAACCAAGGGTGTGACTAAGTTCCACCTTAAATATTGTTTATTCCGGGATGGATAGTTTTGGATGCTAACTTTGAAGTACCTGGGGAGAAGGAATCTCAACTGAGGGATTGCCTCAACCAGATTGGCTTGTGTGAATGTCTGCGAGGCTTTTTTGGATTGCTCACTGACATAGTAGGGTCCAGGACACTGTGGGTGGTTCCATCCCTGGACATTTGGTGGTCCTGAGTTGTATAAGAAAGCAGGCTGAGCAAGCTAGGGGAGAAAGCCAGGAGCAGCACTCATCTGTAGCTCCTGATTCAGTTTCTGCCTCAAGGTTTCTACTCTGGCTTCTTTCCTTCAATGATGGACTCTACCTTGCAAGTCAAGTAAAAAATTTTCTATTCAGGTGGTTTTAGGGCAATGCTTTATTACAGCAATGCTAAGCAAACCAGGGCACTGCACTAGTTCCCTTCTATTTTATGGTCTGTAAAGATGTCACCTTTGCATGTCTGAGCCAGTTATTTTCATGGGAAAATGTCCCATTTTTGTGTCAACCTTATAGTCAAGTTAACTCACTGTCCCATCCTTGGACTATTTCCAATCCTTTACCTTTTTCTTTTTGTCATTTAGGGTTCATTAGATTCAAATCAGGCCCTTTGGTCCACAGTACATTCTGTGTGCTTCATGTCATCAAAAAGTGGAGTCAGAATTGATAGACCCACCCATATTTATTTATTTATTTATTTATTTATTTATTTATTTATTTATTTATTTTTGTTTGTTTGGCTCACATTCAAATCAGCTCAAGCTAAAAGAGGAGATGTTCAAAAAATTTCTAGAGGTCTGCATTGAGCATAAAATTTCTGAAATATACCAGACATTAAGCTATCACATTGATTCTTCAAGGTCTAAAGACCTCCTACAGGCCCAGCATGACACAGATGGTCACAGGGCCAAAGAGGCAGAGAGGTGCAGAACTGAAAGCTTCAGTATCCTAATTTAGTGTCCTCATCCGATTTTATTCTCTACTGAAAGGACAAACTCTCAGCTCCTTAGAGATAACAGGCTGTTTTCCCTGCTCTGGTCTCATGAACATTCCCAACCTCTCCTGCTATTCCCAGCATGTTCTTTGCTGTTTTCTGCCTGACTTCAGACAGGTACAGTTAGCACTCCCCACCACTTTGCTGGCTGCTCCCTAGAGACTAAACTCAAGATGCATCTTCTTTAGGTCTCCTCCTGTGTTTGTATGTCCAGAGCTCCTGGGAGAACTTCCTTTAATGTTATACTAAAATGTTTGCTTAAGAGTTAAACTCTTAAGCCCAGCCCTTGAGAGGCAGAGACAGGGCAAGTCCTATTCCTGCCTTTGAGGGTCAACCCAGGTCCAGGCAGCCAGGACTACATAGTGAAATCCTATCTTTAAAAATAAAAAGAATTGACTTCTTCAATGAGTCTGTATTCCCCAGTGGTAGGAGCCATGCTCTGTTCCTCTTTGTACCCTTGGTGCCTGTCTCAGTGCCTGTCAATCAATACTTGTTGGACATCAGTAAAACATGTACAAAGCATGGGTTAGGGCTCATGGCTCTGAATATGATTTCAATTTATACGACTGGAGTTTCAACAGCAAATCTAAAATCAGGGAGAGAGACACCAGGTCAGATTGAAGGATGGGGCCAGGTTCAGAGTCTGAGAGCTTCTGTTAGATGAGCTTTTGGACACCAAAACAAAGAAAAGTGAAGAATTATGAAGCTAAGATTAGCTAGAGAAAAGTGAAGAATTATGAAGCTAAGATTAGCTAGAGAAAAACAACTGCACAAAACAGTAGGAATTGTGGAGTAAAAATGAGAAGCAATCCACCAGGAATCAGGACAGGCAGCTATTAGTCCTCCCAACTTCCGAAGCAGGAAGCCACTTTCTTTCTCAGTACAGGGACTTCACCCATGCTGAGAACTGGGTGTGGCTTGCTTCCTGGTGAGGTTGGAGAAGGCTGGGCAGACTTGGGTGTGGTTGGATCCCCTGCAGGCAGGTGAGCACAGCCAGCCACACCCTCATGCATGCCCTTCCTCCTTTGAGACCTGTGAGTCTCTCAGGTGACTTGTGATCATTCCCCCTGCTCATCCCTTCTGATGCTTTATTCTCCCCATTTCTGCCTCTCCACTCTCCCTTCCTGTTTTTATTATTCCCAATTTTTCTTTTTCTTCATCTTTGCTCCTACTGGGAGCATGTAGATCTGAAATCTGTATTCATCTATTGATTAGAGGAAAATTTACCTTTTGTGCTTTCACTCGAAAAGATAATTGCCCTCAAGTAACTCTCCCCCACCCCCATTTTTGAGACATCAGTTAGTTACAATCCTGAATTCTCATTTAGAAACCATTAAAACTTGCATGACAGGGCTGGAGAGATGACTCAGAGGTTAAGAGCACTGACTGCTCTTCCAGAGGTCCTGAGTTCAATTCCAGCAACCACATGGTGGCTCACAACCAATTGTAATGGGATCTTCTGGTGTGTCTGAAGAGAGCGACAGTGTACTCACATTAAATAAATAAATAAATAAATAAATAAATAAATAAATAAATAAATAAATAAATCTTTAAAAATCCCTTACATGATAAAAACAAGCTGTTGGGGATAGGGATGTGGGTGGGTTGGGGTGCTCTGTGTGTGATCTCAGTAAAAGCTGAAGCACCCTATCAAGAGTGTCAGAAAGGGAAAGGGATAGGGCATTCACCACCTTCCAGAATAGTTACCTCCAGGGTCAGCTGTTCCTTGCCTTCCCAGAACATCATTTCATACTTTATCTGACCACAAGCATCCTGGGGACCATGTTATGCACAAAAGGCATCTGTCAGAATAGGTTTCTTTTTTAATGGAATGCCTGGAATACTTCAGTCACTTGTATCAGAAAACATCTGATATCTCCCCAGACAGAACAGAACAGGAGCTGGGAGGATAGCTCCCTTGGTGAAATCCTTGTCCCACATTCATGAGAACCTGGGTTCAAGCCTCAGAAAGCCAGTGGTGTATGTGTAGGTGTGGGTGGTGGTGAGGATAGGTTCAGACAAAAACATATGATGATGTGTGCTTGTAATCTCAGTGCTGGGGAGACGCAGAGACAGCTGATGGCCAATTAACCTAGACAGATTGGTCAGTGCCAAAACCAAAATTATGTTTTAAGTTTTCATTCCTGTGCCTAAGCAATTCATGAAACCCAAATGCCTCTAATTTATAAGCTCCTTGCCCAAGGACAGCTACTTCCTAAAATGCTGGAGGCGGCTGTTTATGGGAGATAATAAGGCCCATGTTTTCCCTCCCCTAAATAAGTTTGATTCAACTGCACTGGATGTGCCTGAACATGTGTAGGCGGAAGGTAGTTAGGATATGTGCTTGCCCCTAATTATACCCGATGGCAAATACAATGGCCTTATGGGTTTGCCTCAATTTTTTTAAAAAAAAGATTTATTTATTATATTTAAGTACACTTTAGCTGTCTTCAGATGCACCAGGAGAGGGCATCAGATCTCATTATAGATGGTTGTGAGCCACCATGTGGCTGCTGAGATTTGAACTCAGGAAACTTCGGAAGAGCAGTCAGTGCTCTTAACCGCTGAGCCATCTCTCTAGCCTGGGTTGACTCATTGCCATTGTCTGAGAACCCAGGACTGGACCTGGCCAGAGTCTATCCTGGCCAGTATTTAATTAAAGCTTGCTTCAAATTTGGATCAACATTGTGGCAGTGGTCTTATCCTTGACTGATGGGATTAACATGAACTCCAGACCAATGAGAGACCATGTCTCCCAAAATAAAAAGTGGCTGGTACCTATGGAAGACTCTGTTAAGGTTATTCTCTGATTTGTACATGCACAAGCACAAGTGTGCACTTAACCCACAAACATGCACATTCCCCATCCCCCGCCCCCCAACACTGAGCATGAAATAATTTCATACCTAGAGACCCTGTGGCTGGAGAAACTCACATTTTTACAGGTAATGACTATAAAGCCCAGATAATAGACTCCACGGCCACTGAGTTACTCATTGTGGGTAGACTTGGGGCCAGAATCCCATGCCTAGCTTTGCAGATTGGGATGACAGAGTGGCATTGGATAATGGAATCAAGTACTCACCTTATGAAATGCAGTGTGCTTTATATAGAAGGAAGTTGAGGATGACAGAAAGAACCAAAGTGAATGTGTGTTTATTCATGCCTGTAATCCCTGCACTGTGGAGGCTCAGGTGGGGAGATCCTGAGTTCCAGGCCAACCAAGGCTATGTAGAGAGATCCTGCCTAAAAATGTTCGTGTGTGCATATGTGTGTTAATATAAGTTGATGAAGAAATATGTACCTCCAGTTCATGGCTTTTTCTCCATGCAGATGAATATTTTCCCAAGGAACAAATACTGTAGCCCCTGGTGGATGCAGCTCTCAAAAGACTCATTTTTATAATTTTTTCTCTTGCATCTCAGGGTTTAGTGCTTCCTGACTTCCCCAGTGCTTCCTGGCAAGAGAGATTCTTTGTAACAATCTTACCTGTTTGCAAACAGCGAGTTAGTGCAATTCTTCAGTTTCATAAAGAAACAGACACGGGAACATCAGTGACTTGCTGGAGAATTGCAGAGCTTCAAAGTGTACAGGTAGAATTTGAGTCTTACAATCTCTTCCCTCATCCCCAATAGGTTGATAATGTATTTTTATCTATTCTCTTTCAGAGAAAAAAATTAACACTAAGAATTGATTACATCAATCCAATTCAACCATCAAACATTCACTCCATAAGAACTTTCTAAATATCTGAAGGCGTGGACACAGCTTGTACCTCAAGATACAAGGGCAGAGACTGTGTTACAATCTTGCATCTGGGTGTGTTGGATACACAAGGACAGAGGGGGAACTCATTATGCAACCCCACCTTAAAATTTCAAGCTCGACACAGCTTCAGGCTTACTACATAGCATTTCCTTATTTTCACTAGGTGTTTTCTAGATGACAAAAGGCTGTTTTCTTTTTCAGGTTCTCTGCGCATCAGTGGATCAGTGTGTCTGTCATGAAACTCGGTGGTGTCTTCACTATTCTGTGGTAGACACGAGTGCTTCATAAACACTTTGCTGAGACATGCAGTGAATTGAACACACCCTGGCATTCAGAAAAAGGACATCTCTCTTACCAGCAGAAACCACAGCTCCTAAACCAGCCGGATTTTCTGGTCTTACTTTTCTACCTTTCTTCCCCTTTTGCCCTCCTGCAGTAAAGCAGAAGATCCTGAGAGCTGGTTTCTTCTTCACTCCTGGGCTCTTGGAGTACCACTTCACTTTTGGAGTAGTCTGCCTGAGCCATCATCTTAGAGGGAGACAAGGAGAGGGGCTCAAGGGAACATAGGCTTTGCTTCCTGGCCAGGACTCTGTGTGAATTCCACCAGAAGAAAATAAGACAGCTATCACAATTTAAAAACAAGTAAATTTGAAGCAAGCTTTAATTAAGTACTGGTTAGGTCGATGGACTCTGGCCAAGTCCATCTCTGGGTTTCAAGAAAATGGATCTGAGTCATGGCAAGTGGAGGCTTAAAAAGGCAACCCCACAAGGCCACCTTATTTCCCATTAAGTCCAATCAGGGGAAAGCATATATCCTGATGTATTTCCTGCCTAGGTATCCCCTCCCCATCCAATCAGGGGCCAGTATACATCTTGACTTATTTCCTGGCCATGTGCCTCTCACCCACATATGGTCAGGCACACCTGGTGCAGTTGAGTCAAACAAACTTGTTTAGGGGAGTGAAACACGTGGCTTATTATCTCCCATAAACAACAGCCTCCAGCATCTCAGGAAGTGTCTGTCCTTGGTCAGTGTTTTTGATTGTTAATTTCATAGATCTCTTGTCCAAATATCCTGCTTGCTGCTTCTCTGCAGATCCCAACCTTCGGACTTCCATTAGAAACTATGAAGGGAGAAGCAGTAGTTCTCAACCTGTGGGTCACAGTCCCTTTTGGTAAATTCCTTGGATTAAAGGTGATCTTTATGGGGTGAAATTCTTAGCAATGGTGGATGTGATCTGATGTTCTCATGTTAGTCTTATCCTACTATCCTATGTTAACACTGCTTGCACTCATCCTTAATCTAAAACGCTTGGAGATTTTTACTCAGTCTGTAGTACATCACGTTCAGACCTGGCTGTTACAGCTTACAGATGTCATGTTCAAACGGATCCTGTTCTAACCAATCCTGTTTTAACTGATTCTCTGTCTTTTCTATTTGCTCCCACAGGACACTTGAATTCTTTGTCTCATCTGCCCCAACACATCAGCAGGAAAAAAGCAGCTGTGAGAGGGAGACTGAAAAGCTGCAATAAAATGTTGAATTTTACCCCTTAGTAAAGAAGCTGGAAGGCTTGGACTTGTCAAGGAACACCCATCACTTCCATAACAATCACAGCCAACCTCACCAAGCAAATATGGCAAGCTGGTAAGATTTGTGAGTGTTCCTGATGGCTGCTATCTATGTGCACCAATGGCTAATCACCATATCCTCTTCAGCAGTGACTCAGGGGTGTCACTGACTCTAAGGACCTAGCACTACTTGACAACCAAGTCACACTTTGGTCTCTCTATCTTTTCTCAGTACAGTGGATGGAATCCAGGGCCCCAGGCTCTGTATCAACTTCATCAAACATCACAGTAAGTTTTGCATCCGCCAAAACAGCCTGGGCCAACCTCAGGCTTGATGCAGGGTTGGCTATTCAATGAGTTCACCATAGCAACAAAAGGAGTTAGAAGGTCCCAGAATGATATGGTGTAGATACTGAACTCACAGACTTGATCTAGAACTGAAAAGGAAACTGAGGTTTCAGACTTAGGGGCGCCATAATAATAACTGTCATTCCTGGCTGCCTGTAAGCTCCTATGGGCGACAGCCAGGACTATCTTGTTATGCTCATGTTGTAAGGTTGATGTGTTATAGTTGATGCATCTTCTGTCTTTGGAAATTTAACTCTGAAATAAATAATGTAAAGCACATAGGATCTTCATATATGAAAGCATCAATCATCCTTATTATTATATGCAAGAGCTGGGGAAACCTTATTGCCCACTACCAGGAGGAAAATGCTCTTAAGATGCTTTTTACAATGGAGGCTTAATGTAATAGGTCAGTAAAAGCTTGTATACATAAATCCCAATTTAAAAGACACAGTGAGGTGCATATTACATGCAGTGGCAACGTTGCATTTTATAGGGACTACCTGTCTTCTGAAGTGGGGGGAGGGGGGTAAGTCAGTGGAGGATGTGGGTAGGGGTAGGGATATGTGCTGGCATTGACTGAGAAAGCTGTCTTAAGCATTTAGACATTTCTAGACGCTGGGATATGATGTACACTTTATCCTTAAGTGTCTTAGCTTTCTATAATAAGCACACATTGTACAAGTAGAATGATTAACCAGAGAGAAAAATAGACCAAAGTCTCATCAATGTTTTCTCTTAACTTCTGTGGTGGTTTGAATGAAAATGGCCTCCTAGGCTCATATATTTGGATACTTCGTCCCCCAAACTATCAGCTTCAAAAGAAAGTCTGCACAAATAGCTAACTGTGGTGCCTATTAGCATACCAAAGCACATGCTAGTCTCCAGGCTCCCTCAGCATCATATATACCTGTTATAGAGCCCTTGCTGGGGTCCTGGCTCTTCTCACCCTGTCCTCTTCCCTAAACTTCTTCAGCTCATGGGATTCCCTTCCCCCCAGCTTTTCATTCCAATATACCCTGTCACTCTGGCCATGTGCTCTCTTGCCTCCCACCCCACCCCCTCTTGGTCCTCTCTTTTGTCTTCCTTCCTTCCTTTCTCCCTGCCCCCCATGCTCTCATGGCCATATTCAATCTAGTACTTTCTCTTCCTGCTCTGGACTCTTCCAGATTCCTCTGACTGTTCTTTCCCTTATATCTATAATTAAGATCTTCTCCTCAACCTCACCTTGGAGCTTCACAATCTCACTTTACAGAGGGAGGTGTGGCCTGGAACGGTTGCCCTTGTTATCTTTCTCTGCCTGCTGTTAAAAGGTGTGAGCTCTTAGCAGTTCCTTGCTTCTGCATCATGGATTCGTGGACTCTTAAGGCTTTGAAAACAAGTTCAACTGAACACTTTTCTTTAATAAGTTGCCACTGTCATGGTGTTTTGTCACAGCTGTGGAAAAGTAACTAATAGGAAAGTTAGTACCAGGAAATGGGATATTGCTGTGACAGATTTGATCATGCTGTTTTTGTTTTTTTTCTTTTTTTGGATTGTAGTTTTTGGGACTTTGGACAAGAAAATGGTCGAACACTGTAAGCAGAACTTAATGGGCCATCCAAGTCGGTCCAGCCTTCGAGAGATTTCATAGGGAAGCAATGATGGCAATTGAGCTGGACTCAGTTCTTGTGATGTTTGGCCTTTTCCCTTGCCCTGACAATTTTGCCCATGGCTGAATTAAAAAATACTAGACTAATTTCTTCAGCAGAGGTGATTTAAAGACAGCCTAATACTGACTGGGTCACATGGTTGTTAATAATCATTTCTCTGCAAGTTGACAATGGAAAAGAGCAAGCCAAGCAAATAGAAATATAGAATGTATACTTTAGAGAAGAAAAGAGAACCAGGAAATTTAGTGTTGGAGTCCAGACTTGTGCTGAAATTGATATGGAGATGAAGGAGAGGTCTGATTCATATTGAAATTGCACCATCAGGGCAAGACTCATCTAGCTAATCTTGCAACCTGTAGGAAAAAAGCCCAAGGAATTTTCTACTCCCCCAAATCAAAGAAAAAAAGGCCTAAGGAAGTTTTTACTCCCCCAAATCAACAACAAACAAAGCCTGCTGCAAATGTGATTTAAAGGGTGTAGGATCTACCACAAGTTGGTAGCCAAACTTGGCAGTGTAATTTAAGTGAATCTGGTTTTAAAGTTATTATGAAGAAGATAAGAATAGAAGTGTTGCAGGACCTCCTTCCTGGTTAAGGGAAGCCACTGAGGTCAGGGGTGTGGCAGGGGAGCCCATTATGTAAAAGCATAAAAGTGAAGACTGGATTGTGTTGGAGACCCTGAGATATAAGAGGTGCCAGAGTTGTGGGTATCTGCCAAGGAGAGCTGTACAAAAGGACTGGAACCAGACCAAGGATGAGGAGTCTATTGCATGGGCAAAGCCAGAAGTGTAGAGATGTCTAATCTCACTGATATCAGACATGGGGCTATAGGAACTGGAGTTTTCCCTGGTATGTTTCAGTCATGCTTTGGTTTGGTCCACTAGCCCAGGCTCTTAACTTTTGTAATGTGAAGGTACATTCTGTACCATTCTATGTTGGAAGTATGTAATTTGCATTTTATTTTACAGGTGGTTGTCAAAGCAATTAGCAGATTGCCTTGAGGGTGTACTCCTCCACTGCTGGTGGCAGTACAAACTTGCATAGCCACTTTAGAAGTCAATATGACAATTTCTTAGAAAATTGGGAAGCAATTTATCTTAATATCTTTATATCACTCCTGGGCATATGCTCAAAGGACAACTCTATCCTATCACAGGGACACTTGCTCAACTATGCTCGTAGCAGCTTTATTTGTAATAGCCAGAAACTGGGAACAACCTAGATATCCCACACCCTAAGAATGGATAAAGAAAATGTGGTTCATTTACACTGCGGAGTCAGTCATTAAAAACAATGAAATTTCAGGCAAATGGATTGTATTAGTCAGGGTTTTACTGCTGTGAACAGACACCATGACCAAGGCAAGTCTTATAAAAAGCAACATTTAATTAGGGCTGGCTTATAGGTTCAGAGGTTCAGTTCATTATCATCAAGGTGGGAGTATGGCAGCATCCAGCCAGAGCTGAGAGTTCTACATCTTCATCCAAAGGCTGCTAGTGGAAGACTGACTTCCAGGCAACTAGGGTGAGGGTCTTAAACCCGCACCCACAGTGACATAGCTATTCCATCAAGGCCACACCTCCAAATGGTGCCACTCCCTGGTCCAAGAATATACAAACCACCACATGGATGGAACTAAAAAAATCATCCTGAGTGAGGTAAACCAGATCCAGAAAGATATGCATGTTTGTCCTGTTTGCAGAGTGTTTTGAGACTAGCAGGATCATCATTGAAGAGACCAGAGAGACTTCATCTAGCAACTGATGGGAGTAGATGCAAAGTACCATAGCCAAACATTGTATAGCTCTCCATGTAGTCTTGCTGAGTAGGGTGAGGAAGGATCAGAGAAACCAGAGGTGTCAGGGACAATATGAGAACATGAGAATAAGGCCCATAGAATCAAATGACCAGGAGCCTCATGGGGGCTCTCAGAGATTAGGGAAGCATATGGTGATCTGACCTAGGACCTCTGCATATATGTTATAGCTGAGTAGCTTGGTGTTCTTGTAAGAATCCTAACAGTGGGAGTGGGGACTTTCCTTGACTCTTTTGTCTACTTGTGAGACCTTTTCTTCCTACAGGCTAGAATTCACCAGCTTTGGTGTGCTGGTATGTGACTGGTCTTATTGGAGCTTGTTATTTGGTATTTGGTTGCTGTCTCCAGAAGCTCTGCTCTTTTCTGAGGGGAGGTGGAAGTAGAGGAAATATGGGGGAAACGGAAGGTGGAAGGAAGAGACTGGGGAGAGAGATGGGAGGGGAAACTGGAGTTGGAATGTAATATATGAGAGAATAATAATAATAGTAATAATAATAAATAGTAAAAGGTTGTAGATTAAGCTAGGGCTATTTGGATTTTCAGCTCATAGCCTTGCCTATTTTTAAATCTTGGTTGTCCAGGAATACAAATTTTGTATAGTCATTAACAAAAAAGGGAAGAGATTGTCTTGTGTCTCAGAAGAGATGTTAGACTTTTAAATGGTATTGAGAATGAAAGACAATGGGGACTTCTGACGTTGGAGTAAAAACATTTTGCATTATGGTAAGACCACAAGACTGTGAGCACCAGGAGTGGAAAACAGGGAGTGGAATGTGATCGTTCAAATGAGATCAACCTGCATAGGCTCACCTGTCTGAATACTTGTCTTCAATTGGTTAAATGGCTTTGGAAGGATTATGAGGAAGCCTTGTTAGAGGAAGTGTGTTATTGATGGTGGGCTTTGAGATATCAAAAGATCTGTACCATTTACCTCCTACTGATGGATCAATATGTGAGTTCTCAGCTGTCCCTGGTGCCATGCCTTTGCTTCACCGTCAAGGACTCTAACTAACCCTCTGCAAGTGTAGTCCCAATTACATCCTTTCTTTAGAGGTTCCTTCAATTACAGTGTGTTCTCACAGCAGTGTAAAAGACAACTTCTATTCGTTCTTGCAGAATTCATCATTATAATTCATTCATTATCATTCTTTCATCACATTATTCTTAGGATAAAATTCTGGGCCTTGGTTTCTCTTTTCTTCTCATTCAGCTCACAGACCTGAAGGGAGAGTCCTACAGTGTGAGTGATTCCCTGGGCTCTGGAATTTTAGGCTGCAGTGCCATCTTTGGGACACAGGCATCTTAACTTGATGCACAATTGTAATCTGGTGCTATGAATGGCAGTCGGTTAGCCAGCGAGTGATCCTGAGGACTGAGATGCAGATGGAGTCCCAATAATTCTCTTGCTGCTTTGTTTATTCAACCATCCTTGATGGCCTCACCTGCCTTGTATTTGTGATGTAGCAGACATTAGAAGTGATTTCAAATTTACTGTTCTCCATCAAGTATTTCAGCAACTATTTTCAAATTTTTATTAGCATGTATTAATTGTATAAAATAATACATTATGAAAACATTTTTTAAAAAATATTAATATATTTTGATTGCATTCATTTCCCCAATTACCCTTCCTCGTTCCCCTTTTCTTCTACTGGTCACCTGTTTCTTGCCATGTAGTCACCTTAATAGGTCACTTATATGGTAGAAAATATGCAAATTACTTTGAGTTTAGCTGACTTTCCTTAATTTGATGAAACCAAACTGTATCCATTTTTTTTCTGAATATGACATTACTTTGTTTTTCAAAGCTAAATAATACCCCATTGCGTCTAAATAATAGCTTTTTATAAAATCTACTCATTTGTTGCTGGACACATAAGTTCATTCCACACTGTAACTGTTGTAGATACTGCTGTAATAAACATGTGTGTGCAGGTATACTGTTTTATGTTGGTTTTGACCCCTTTAGGTAAGTACCAAGAGTAGTATAGCTGGATCACATGGTTGGTCTATCCTTACCTTTTTGGTCAATCACTACCCAGATGTTCATAGTGGTGACACTAAGACAGAGATTTACCAAGGGTGTGAAAGGATTCTTTTCCAGAATTTGTTTTTTTCAGCAGCTATCCTTCAATTTCAGGTTAATATAGATTTATTCTGATATTTTTGTCTATTTTATTTTTTAAGACAATGTTTCATGTAGTCCAGCCTGGCCTCAAATTTGCTCTTCAGTCAAGGGTGACCTTGAATTTCTGACCATCTTGCTTCTACCTTTTGAACAATGGGGTTAGAGATATGCACTAGGGCAATTGGTTTTATGCAGTGCTGGATATTGAACATGGGACTTCTTTTGAATGCTAGGCAAGTGCTCTACCAACTTAGCTGCAACCCAAGCCTTCCTTGTGGTCTGACTGCATCATGTACTCATCAGTCTTACCAACCACGTTCACTTCAGAGAATCTGTCTCATCTATATTTGAACTTTTCCTGTTTCTCCATCTTTCTCCTCTTTTGTTTTATTGACTTGAAATGTCTTTTCTATTTTTCCTTTGGCTGTTTGTTGCTCATTCACTATTATGACTTGATTCTAAAAGTGCCTTGAAAACTCATGCATTAAAGACTTAGTTTCTACTATGGGCCTTTGAAAATTGGTCACTGAGGTTCTAATGTATCAGTACTTACCCTTGATGGATGTGTAGCTGAATGGACATTAGTGGAGCCCGCTGGAGTAAGCTTTTCTCTAGGATATGCCCCTAGGACATGTCCTATGTATAGTCTCTTCTCTGTCTGCTTCCTGACTACTGTGAGCTGAGCATCTCTGGTGTGCTTCAACACGATGTTCTGTTTTACCATGAAGCCATGTGACTACGAGTCAAAGTCACTCTTTCCTTCTTTTAAATTGCTTGTGACAGGTGTTATGTGGCTATGCTGAAAAACCGACTAACACACTTTCAACTGGGGTCAGAGGTCTTTCTGTCTTTCTCAAGTGCACTGGGCTGCGTATGAGTGGATTCAAATCCTTTATTTCCTCCTGAATCTGACAGTGAGGGTGTGCCAGATGTCTACCCTGATTTATTTTTTCTATCTTTAGCAATTTGTTCACACACAAATAAAGAAAATAATAAAAGTTATTCCAACCAAACCACACAGAAACCACGATTATGGGGGTTCCTTATGGTTATAGTACTTCATATACCATTTTTATTTTTCTTAATCTAAAATAGAAATTTTATTTTTGTAATCTATAAAAAGAAAATTATGAGATTTAATGAGGAAAAACTCTGAGAATCAGTCAGCATAGTATAAGATAGCAAATTCTTGGTTTTGTTACTCTTTGCTTTTTTATAATTTCACTTCCACCTAGTTTCGTGTTTCTCACGCCTGGTGGCTCACACCTTACTGATACCAAAGTCCCCACCCAGGTAGTACCTCCCTCTTAAACTCATAATGAAGTTGTCCTAGTCAATATGTATTTGATGATCACATGCCTTCCCTGTGGCCTTTGCCCTAGCACTCACCATGACTCACCACAGACACATACTGCTTCCCAGTCAAACACACACTCAGCATCTCTCACCTAGAAATCAGTCTCCTGGGCACTCACAGGGAAGCCCAGTCTATGGATTTCAAGCCAAAGTCTAATTTTAATTTTTAAAACCCTTTTATTTTAAAAATATCTAGTTTTAAAATTAAGTATATTCTTGTGTGTCTGTGTGTGGGCATATGCACATGAGTTCAGTGTCTATGAAGACTAGAAGGGAGCATCAGATCCCTTAGAGCTGAGGTTACAGGTAGTTGTTAGCTGTTGGAGACAGGTCCTAGCAACTGAAATTGCCTTCTCTATGAGGGCAACAGACATTCTTAACCATTTGTCCAGCCCACAGCAACTGTTTTTCAATTCCTTGGTTGACGTTTTATGGCAATAGCAACATATACAGATAGTCTTCAAGTTTCATTTAGCTAGCCTTAGTCATGTAACTTGTTGGCATTTCCATGTTACCTGCTATAATTTGGATATAAAATGTTCCCTATGTGTTTGATGTGTTTCAGATTCAGGAGGAAAAAAATGGCCTCATATGTTTGAATAACTGGTTCCTAGCTGGAAGTACTCTTTTGGGATGTTGTGGAATTTTTAGGAGGTACAATTTAGCTGGAACTGGTTTTCTGGAATGTGGGGCAGAGAAGCTTGAGATATATAGCTTGGCACCACTGTTTAAAATGATATATTCTACAGTAACTTCATGTACAAATACAATGAATGTAGATCATGCTTACTTTCCAACATTCTGACTGCTCCTTCCAGTTACCTTCTGACCTCCTCCTCCAAATTTCATGTCTCCTCCTCTTTCTTCTTTCATAACTCATGAAGCACAATTAGTGGTACCCATATATGCGTGGGTATAGGGGCCATGCACTGGGTAACCTACTAGGGCCCACACCATTGAGGAAAACTGGCTCCTCCGACCCCCTATAGCCATTAACTGCCAGAAGTTCATCAATCAGGGCAGGGTCTGGTCTACCTTATTCATGCTGCCCTGTTGAGTGGCTTGGTCTTGAACAGATCATTGAATTTTAATGTGTTGGAGGAGTTCTGCATCTCTGACTCGCATTCTCTGTCATATTTTATTCAAATATACCCTAAACTCCTTTAAAAGTAATTAGAAGTTATCTTTCATAACTTTATCCCAGTATCTTTTGGCAAAAGGTCAATTTCTCCTGAAGTATAGTCAACTTTATGAGCTAGGTATGGATCTGCATCTTCTTGCTAAGGGTGATTCTGATAGAGTCTTTGGGAAGATCATTCCATAGGGTGCTCTCTAGAGGCAGCACCTATGAACTGCACATACTTGCTTTTAGGGAGAATTAGACTATGTTCTAAGGTTAAGGACTGCATGCTGTATACTAGACATACCACACTGGAGATCCAGAAAAGAAGAGGAGCACTGTCTTTGTTTTCTATGAAGACACAGGCTAAAATACACAAGAAAGGCACTGTGTTCAGGAGAGCCAGCTAAGCAAAAGGCAGTGGAACAATGTCATAATTACAGTTAAAATGGCTGCGTATGTGATACGTTTTTTGATTCTGACTTTAATTTTGTTTTCGTCTTTGGGCATATTCTGTAGTTCTGGCTCATATATGTTCTTGATCCTTGTCATGCAGAATTCTACAAGCCATCACCATATTTTAACATGTTTATGGAGCCTTTCTCAATAGACAAAATGAAATTATTCTTTCCTAGTCTACTACAGAAATAATAGTGGTAATTTTGTTTCATTTTCAAAAGAGGATGTGAAGAGATGTACTTAACTGTAATCTCAATGTCGACAGTGATTTCTGATGTTTATTCAGTTGGTTGGTAATCTTGTACTGGGCATTCACAAACAAACAGTGATTCTATTGATGTTAATTATTCAGAATTTAAGTTTACAAATGAATCCATGTCCTGAATGGAACATGTAAGAATAAAGAGAAGCACTGCTTACTGACAAAATAATAACGATTTTTCAGGGTGAGCGTGTCTGCAGTCATGCATGAAATGCTACCTCCACCAAGAGGCAAATGAAGAACCTTCATTCTCAGCGCATGCACTTTTATTGAAGAAACATATATAACATGATCACATTTAGTACTATGCTGCAATGAAAATATTCAATCCCAAAGAGAAAAAAACTGAAACAGCAGTTTTTGAATAAATTTACAAATACTGTCATATCCTAAATGCTTTCCTTTCTCTACACCCAAGGCTTTTCCAAAACAGTCTGTTTATTCGTTAATAATTGTCTTCTCAAGAAATTTCACATGTCAGTCAAATATATGCTATTATGCTTACTTATCACAATGTATTGCCTAGGTTTTAAGGTTTCTTTATGAAGCCTTTAATGCAAATGGCATTTCAAGTTTACTTCCTAACCTAATAGTACAACTTTTGATTTTCCCTTTATTTGTTTGAGAAGATCTTCAAAATCAAGTCAATTTTGGAAACTCGAGTTGTGTATGATAAGACTTGACCACCCAGCATATTAAAAGGCTTTCTGCTGACTCTAGTGTAGAAAGAGAAAGTGAAGTGCTGTTGATCTGGAATCCACAGACAGTGTGCAGCGGAGGAAGGGCCCGGCATGGCACGAATGGCCTCTTTTGGAAGCACAGTGATAATGGGAAAGAAGAAAACATTCACAGAGATGTTTCCTTCTCTTCTCACGATTGGGTCTATTTTATTCTTTATTTCTTAAATCTCATAGTTCAGTGAAAAAGGAATTAAAAAAGAAGAGCATCATTGCTTCTAGGTATGGTGGAGGAGAACGTTTACTGTAGATAAAAGGGAGAGCATAGCCAGAAATAGGGACATCAGAGAGAGAGAGAGAGAGAGAGAGAGAGAGAGTTCAGAACAGACATGACCAGCAGACCAAGGTAGAGCATGTGAGGGGGTCGGGGAGCAGGAGACCAAGAGGCCAAAAGTGCAAAAAGAGTAAGGAGCATAATAAAAATGGTTGGATTATATTGGGAAGAACAGCTAGGGAAAGGACAGCCCAGCCCTGGGCTGCAGTGTTCAGGGAAGGGGATAGAGTTTGGCAGCCATACCCTGTAACAGCTAAGGACAGAGGGATGCTGGGAGAACTTGGTATCTGCTGTGATATGTTAAAAAGACAGGTACCTCAGCGATTTGTCCTGGGTTTGAGACCTAACAATAGTGTTTTGAGTTTTGACTGACTGGTGTTTTAGTGATTCACCAGCTGTTTCCTGATTTCTAGAATGACTGGCCCAGTGGCTCATAAAACTTAAGAGAGAAATGTCCATGTCCATATGCCTCAAAGCTGAGTGCCTAGGAGCCCCTCTGTGGTCAACTAATGCCTGGGCATTGTCCGTAAGATGACTTCAGAAGCAAAGCTGTGGGATTCTTCCATGAATCTCACCAAATTATAAAGTAGAGAAATGTAGCTGAATCGTTGATAGGAATAGCTCAAGATGTCTATCCCAGTATGTGAGATTTGAAAACTATTACTAAGTAGTTTGGGTACATAATTACCTGGTGATGGGGAAAGAGTCTTCAGCTGTCAGTGTCTTAGCTATTCTGCACTTCCACTTCATGAAGTCAGCTTTTTAAGAGACTTCTTTTCTGTTCTAATTCACAAACAGCACAGTTCACACAATAGGCAAAACTGGTTTTTCTCCATTCTTTTCAGGGTAACACTCAGGAGCTGGGACCACGTGGGTTCTGGAGATCAGACTCAGGTTATCAGGTTTGGTGGCAAGTATTTTCACCTCCTGAGCCAGCTCGCCAGCCCCTAGCTCCTCTCCATTCTGATACAGTTATAGTATCAGAACACTGGCCAGAGGGTTTGAACAAGGGTTCAAGGTTTGGTACCAAAACTAACATGCTATGGTTACTCTATCTTTCTATTTCTTTTCTTTACAAAATCAAATGAAAGCTCATGTCAGAGGCCTCCAATGCAAAAGCTTTTAAATAAGTGAACAGCAAAAAACGAAAACAAACAAACAAACAAACAACAACAACAACAACAAAAACCCAACCAACCAACCAAATAAAAAACTTCTCACACTATTTCCTTCTAAAAGGAATCAGCCCTGAAAAGATATTTATTTCATTTACATTGTCTTTCCAGTCATATTACAGTTTGTACTGAATAGTTTACATATTTTACAGAATTAAATAGTTTCTGTTTCTTGAGCCAGGCGTATGCCTACTGAAAACAGGGAATTCGTGTTACTGTTTGCATTCCACTCACCCAGGATCACACTCAGTTTCCAAGTAAATATTGTTTAAAAATATAATAACTATATATGTGTATCTGGGAAACTTCTGATGGCCAAGTGAAACCTTCATGACTCAGGCCAAGGAAACCGATTAAACAATATGTCATATTTTTGACATAATTAGCAAAAGTAAGGAAAACATTCCTTGCAATAGGGAAAATACTAATACATCTCCCAAGATCTGTTTCTTTTTTGTGATTTTAAATTAATATAAATCAATAAAGTACAATTATATATATTTATGTATATATCCTCTCAAGTAAGTTATTTCTAGCTAACAAACTTCTCTTTCTCTCTCTCTTCCTCTCTCTCTCTCTCTCTCTCCCCCCCCCCTCCTCTCTCTCTCTTGTAAATTTATTTTATGTGCCGAGTGTTTGGACTGCATGTATGTATATATACCATGTTCATGCTTAGTGCCCAACAGGACTAGAAGAGGGCATCAGATCCCCTAGAGTTGGAGTTACATATGGTTGAGAGCCACAGTGTGGATGGCAGGAAATGAACCTGAGTCCCCTGCAAGAGCAGTAAGTACTCTTGACACTCAGCTATCTCTCTAGCCTGCCCACCCCCAACTCTTTTCTCATATAAGGCATGCTTAGTGTTATAATAATGCTTAATGTTGCATGTCTTGAAAAGTTCTTGGAAAATACAATTCATATGAACTGACAAATGTGCCACCTTCCTTTCAGAAATTTGCATTTCACTTGTTTCAGTTATTTTTTTCTGGTGCTGGGGATTTAGCATAGGGCTTCAGGCATGCTGGCCAAACACTACCATTGGGCTACACATGCAGTCCTGAAGTAATTGATTTTATTTTCTTGAGACAGGGTTTCACTATGTAGCATTAGCCCAAATTAAAAAAAAAAACATCAAAATATTTCTTTAAAGAAAAATATGGGTAGAAGATGCAGATAAAAGTTCATTTGCAACTTTGGTGTGCTCCATCTTTCCCAGGTTGTTGATTCAGCCTGGGAACTTTCAGGATTGGCACCATGACTGGTGTGCTACTTGGTAGACAACACCTTTAACTCTATGGTGTATTTTTGGCCCATTATTGAGAAACAGAAAGAACTAAAAAGAGGTTTATCTAAAGTGCGTAGTCGTATTTATCCTCCCAAAGCTGTCATCAAAGAGCCCTGTTGAACTTAGAATGTGTGAATGTTTGCTGAGTGTTAAAACGTGGACTACAGCACATTATATGTCTTTGATGGGATGTTGGTGGGCATTAGAATACAGAGTTTCCATGGAGAACTTACTGTCGGGAGTAGTGTATATTGCTGTATCTGGTTACTCGGTGTTGAGAAGTCATTGGGGAGGTGGAGCCCGTGGTTTGACTTATGTGAATGTCTGGGCTCATCATTTGAGTCACTTGAATTTCTGGCCCTACCAAAATACCACCACTCATCACTGGTCCTATACATGCATCACTCATGTTACTGTTGCCCATGTCAGGTATACCAGGGCTAGCCACCACTCTCTCAGCATAGTATACATTGTGTGTGTTGGCTATCTCAGCAGGCACACAAATGTTCCCTTGAACATCATACACAGGTGCCATTACGGTTTCGGTCACGACTACGTTTGGTGGAATCTGAGAGTCAAAAACAATCGTTGTGGGTTGGACACATGGGTCAGAAGTAGTGTAGGTCTCAGTCACTATGATGTCCCCATGAATCATTGGTTCAGAGGCTGCTGCCATTTCTGCTTGGAATTCAGCCTCTGAGAGAGTCATTCCTGAAGACTCATTGACAAAGTAATTAGGCCCCAGCAGAGGGAGGTCAGTGCTGATGGGTATACAGGCCTGGTGTGAAGGGAAGGGTTCAATCTCTGTGTCCAAGCAGATTTCAGCTAGAGTCCTGAACTTTGGATCCAAAGTCTCTATGTAGCTTTCATCTAAGTCATCCACAATCCAACTGCAGCAGCCAATGGAGCCCACGGGTGACCCAGTTCCTTCGTGATCATAAATGAGCAGGCAGTCATTGGCTGGTCGGCCTTCATCTTCATCTGCATATGCATACGCTTTCTAAGATGGGAGGAAAGGCAGGAAATTAAGTTTCTTTTTCTTTACATCAACCAGTGAGAAGTAATAATTGTGCTTCAGTGACTTCTGACCTAAAGATTTTGTGGATTAAATTAAGAAATAAAACAATACTTGGATGTATTACTAAATTATTGTGTTTTAAAATAGAGATCATTGTGTGAGTTAATGGGGTATAGAACTTGAGGAATATGTGTTAGTTCCCCTAATTTGAAAAGTAATAAATGATAATGTATTTCCTTGTATTTTGAATCAGATAATATCCAATTCTTTTGGGTTTATGATTTTTTGTTTCTGAGATCACTTAGAAATAAAATGTGGCCGGGCAGTGGTGGGGCATGCCTTTAATCCCAGCACTTGGGAGGCAGAGGCAGGCGGATTTCTGAGTTCGAGGCCAGCCTGGTCTACAAAGTGAGTTCCAGGACAGCCAGGGCTACGTAGAGAAACCCTGTCTGGAAAAAAACCAAAAAAAAAATGTGTTTAGTTATGTTCAAAATATTTATTTAAAAAAGTTTCTTACACTTATGCATTTATTTATTTGTTTGCATGTGTGCAGATATGTGTGCACTATAGACCACATATGGAGGTCAGGTGATAACTTTCAGGTTGGGTCTTTCCTACTGACAGGTAGATCCTAAACATGCTGGGTCATCTTGCTAGTCTCCAAATATTTCTGTAATGAGATACATTAGACCCATTTGGAACAAACACATACGTAAAACTGAAAATTCTCTGACAGTCAGAGACTTTCCTTCGAATTTCCTTGAAGACCTCTGTGGCTTTAGCTATTCAAAGATGATGCCAGGGATAAGTTTAAATATGGAAAGGTCTGAAAGATGAGTCCTTATGATCTTTTACAAATTACTATTATGGAGACAGTCTCACTTTTGAGCTCAGACAGGCTTCAAACACACAATCCTCCTGCCTAAAGCTTCCAAAGGTGGGATTAAAGGCGTGTATCATCATGCCTTGCTTCAAATTATTTTTCAAAATTGACTTTTAAGACTAAACTCTTAGGAGGAGCCCAGGGCTGGAAGCAGGAACCAGTCAGATCCGCCTTCCTGTTCTGGCCCATAAAGGGTTCCACACATTTTATTTCAATCTCAGTCCCAACATATTTCTTCTTTTTAAATTTATTTTTATTGTTAGATACGTCATATATGCATGTAATGTGTTTTGATCAACTTCCCCTCCTTCCCTCCTCCCCAACACCCCCTCCTTCCTCCTCTACCACTTTTCTCTCTCAGCCCCCCCCCAACCGCCGTGTGTCCTCAGTGCTGCCTGCATATTCATGGCTGTAGGACCATCTACTGGACCAAGAGTAGTCTCTCAGGGGCTACATCATCCCTGGAGCAAACTGACTCCCTCCTCTAGTGGCCATCAATTGCCAATAGCTTTTCAGCTAATGATGAGATTTCACAACCCTCTGTCCATGATTTTGTGTTTTGGCTTGATGTTATTTTTGAGGGAGGGTTTTGTTATGTAATCTGGGCTGGCTTCAAATTTTCTTACATGTGTGGGATTACAGATGTGTGCCACCATGCATGTCATTCCACAGAATCCTAGAGGTCTGCAGGATGTCACTGACATTTTATGTTATAAGATAACTAAAGAAAGGGAGTAAGGGAGAGAGGGAGGAAGGAAGAAGGGAGGAAGGGAGGGACAGAGAGACAGAGAGAAAGAGAAACAGAGAGATAGAGAGAGAGAATGTGATGATTTGTATATGCTCAGCCCAGGGAATGGCACTATTAGAAGGCGTGGTCATGTTGGAGTAGGTGTGGCCTTGTTGGAGTAGATATGTCACTGTGGGTGTGGGCTATATGACTCTCATCCTAACTGCCTGGAAATGAGTACTCTGCTTGTAGCCTTCAGATGAATATGTAGAACTCTCAGCTCCTGCACCATGCTTGCCTGGATGCTGCCATGTTCCCACCTTGATGATACTGGACTGAAACTCTGAACCTGTAAGCGTCAGAGTTACCAATTAAATGTTGTCCTGTATAAGACTTGCCTTGGTCATGGTGTCTGCTCACAGCAGTAAAACCCTAACTAAGACAGAGTGGTTGTATGCTCAAGTCCCAAACAGTTGAAGAATAAAGTCTCAAAGTGAATCCTATCTTTCGTCCTGAACCCTGTTGCTTTTCATTTGCTCTGCATTCCACATTTGCCCACCAGAAATGAGTGAGTGCATATTATGATGTCAAAACCAAATCACGGTGACATTTCATAGTCTGAATGACCTCTTAGATACTCCCTCAGATTCTTGCATGGAACACCAGGTAGTGGATGGAGTGGAATGTCTTTAGTGTATAAAGTGTATAATTAATATATACATATATAATATTTATATAGTTATAATTCTTGGAATGATTTAATAATATTTCTTGGGTACATATAATTTGAGTCTACTTGTTGACTAAACTAGTAGTATTGATCCAATATTAAATAATTGATGTTATTCATATGTTTTGCAATAATTTTTAACTGCTATTTTTGCTTATTTTTGATAATTTCATACATGTACCTAATATTGTGATTATGTTTGCCTTCCTTCATTACTCTCTCTAATCTTCTACACTGCCTCTGAACCCCCTTTTCTTCCTCT
Source organism: Mus caroli (assembly GCF_978045245.1). Classification (NCBI taxonomy): domain Eukaryota; kingdom Metazoa; phylum Chordata; class Mammalia; order Rodentia; family Muridae; genus Mus; species Mus caroli. The sequence goes on along the minus strand of NW_028227274.1, from coordinate 17,678,900 downwards.
CTAGTTTTCTTGCTGCTTTCATGACTTTAATCTTTTTTTTTTTTTTAATGTACTGAGTTGGGGTTGCTTGCTTAAGCACAGGTAAGGGGGGAAATCACTGGAGCCTGAGCTACTCATTAGTGAGTACATAACTGAAGAAAATGTCCATTCCCACCTCTGATAGCAACCATTAACTGCCAATAGCTTGTCACAGAGGGCGGGGCCTCATGGGGACCTCCCTATCCATGATGGAATGTTGAACAGACTGGTCTTGTGTGGTTACAGCATGCTCAGACTTTTTCTTTTTTCCAAAGAGCAATGGTGAAATTTATGTACTACTAGCATTTGAGGAATAAGTCTAATGGAGACAGAGAAAAATATATTGCTGATTAAACAAAATAAAGGTTTTCAATATGAGGAATTATTTACTCTTTTAAAAAATTATCTTATTTTTATGTCTATGGGTATTTTGCCTGTATGCATATTTGTGTACCATGTGTATGCATGGTGTTAGAAGATGGTGTTGGATCCCCTGGAACTGGAGTTACTAATGGTTATGAGTCACCGTGTGAGTGCTGGGAATTGAACCTAGGTCCTCTGAAGAGCATCCAGTGGTCTTAATTGCTAATATATCCTTATAGTCTACGCTTATTTACTGTTTATGATACTATTAAACAAACACAGTATATTGGAACATTTCTTTGGCATGCTAACAGAACCTTGACACTTTTTCCTTGGGATACAAAAGTTTGGGCACTAAACTGAGAAAAGTGAACCTAGATCCTAGGTTCTTGCCTGTCAGCAAGTTGTGCTAATGCATGGTCCAGCTTTAAATCCTGTGTTCCCAGCCCTGTCATACTAATAATACTAATAATGATAACCATAACTATCACATCATCATCATCATCATCATCGTTATCCTGAGACAGATTCTCATGTATCCATCCCATCCATCTCTCACAGTTCTAAGCAATCACAGGATGGCTATGTAGCTGGGAATGACCTCAAACTTCTGATCCTCCTGTCTCCATCTCCCAAATGTAGGGATTATAGGTGTGTGCCACCAAGTATGGTTTGTGATGGGGACTGAACCCAGGGTCTTGTATATACTTGGACAGTACTTTACCAACTGAGCCACATCATTGTCCTGTCCTGTCTTTTATGTTTTCTCTTCATTGGTTCTACCTGGAGAACAAGAGTGGTGTCCTAGAGGATATGAATGAAGTTTTGATTATTTATCAACATCCATTTGCTCTGTTGTTACTATGGGAACTAAAGGGGAAAACCAGAAGAAAAGATGTTAAAAAAAGGGAAGCAGGGGATGATGGGAGATGTTGGTCTTGTCATAGTAGTGAAATGTGAAACACTGCTATATATTGGCTTTATGTCTTTTAAGAGCTGAAAAAACATTAAAAAATGTTTTATATGAGATTGGGATAGGGTTAAAAGCAACCAAATATATTTCCACCCCTCCAGCTATTCTTTCCAAGTCTGTGTGTGTAAGCTGTTAGAGGCTTACCTCGGAGAAGTAGCTGTCCAGGAAGGCCATGTTCATGCCAGTGTCTTGGTATTCCCGAAGAGTCCCTATAGTTGAACTCCTCTTCCTTAGGGTCCCTGTCGCTCCTGCAGCCACCATGCCTGTGGCTGTCCCAACACCTGTATTGAGCTCCACTCCTGACACGCCACCTTCCACTGTTCCTCCACCAGCGTAAGTATTGGTGTAGATTTCTGGAAAGACAGGGTTTTTCCATGACAATGCTCAAATTACCTGGCTTATGCACACAGAATACTGTCAGCCCTTGCTCCATCACCAACACAACACAGGAGTGATTTAAGAAAGCTGGGCAGTGAGCCACTGGGATCATAAATAGTTTTCTAACTTGACAAAAGTTAGGTGTTACAGAGGGAGACGGCTACCGGACAGGGCTCATTCTCATGCATACAACATTTGCCTGGGTATTTAAAGATACAGAATGTAGAGGTAGGCACTAGGTCTGTTCAGGCCCATCAATTGCTATGACCTAGGCCCCTTAATGGGGTTCAACCTATTCCCTTCCCCCCCAAGCAAGGACCAGCCTGCTTCCAGCAGCCAATTCTCCAGTCCTCATTTGCACGTGCACTGGAGATCTGGCTTACTTGGGAATCATACACACTCTTTATATGGAAAGTGTCAAGCTTTAGGTACTAAGAAATCAACACTGGAATATTTCATGTCTGCTCTAGAACTGGACAATCTCTGCTTGGATCAGTCATTCCCAATTGCGTGGTACTTTTAAGTTTTTTTGTGCTATGTGGGACTGGTTAAGTTTAGCAGAGTGTATGACACTGGTTCAGGAAAAGTACATGTGAGTTTAAAGAATGTTCAAAAAACACATCTGATTCCCTTTTCTGTCAATAACTTAACTTTTGTTATAGATACTCATTACAATAAATAGGTACTACTCTAATTATGTACATTGTAGCACACAGGAAAACCCACCCATCCATCCATCCATCCATCCATCCATCCATCATCTACCCACTCACCCATCCATCAGCCATCCATCCATTCACCCATCAATCCATCCATCATACCTAATACCTGCTGCATGGTTATACATTCTATATAACATATATGTCATTAAAAAATCTTTACATCAATGCTGTGTAAAGAATTTTTTAAACATCACATTATATAGAATTACAACACTGATTACATAAGTGCCATGTAGCCTTCCTTTCAAGGAGAAGGGCTACAACCAGGGAGGCTGGGTCTTCTAGGAACTTCTTACTAATAAGTGGCAGAGGTAGAAACAAAACCCCAGTTATGGCTTCAGAATGTGCCTGTTAAATCATTGCATTATATTTTGCTTGACTGTAACTTCAGATAGAAAAATTGGTGGCCACCTCAAGCAGAGTGTAACTCTGTATGCACTCTCAAGCAATGACATACACACATATGCTAATTTATAAACTATTTAACTTGAGATTGTTTGATAGAATACTTTCATAAACCTTAGAAAAGGAAACAGAACTGAATGGCAACTGACCAGATGAATCAATGCGATCTTGGGTATTAGATGCTGTCATGGGTACACAAATATTTGATACATCCTGGAAGAAAAAGAAATATTTCAAAGTAAATGTTTCACATTCTCCCCTTAAAAGCTAAGACCTATTTACTTTGCCTGCATGGAATTGTCAAGGCCGGCTGAGTTTCCACCGAAACCACGCATTTCTGTGGAAAGCGGCGGTCCACTCCACTCACCCTGTCTTCCGGATGAGCCCCCTCTATTCTCCAGGGCTGCATCACTCCTTCGCCTCCCTCAGGCACAGGGGCAAACCTTGTTCCCAGGCCTTCTGGCTGTCTTCGCTTGCAGCAACACATGAGCAGTAAAAGGGGTGACACTGGCCAAGAAAGTGAAGAGAGTTAATCTCAACTGCCCACCATAATTGGAACCAAAGGGATAAATACACAGGTAATGTCTGCTCTAGATGTATCAGATCTAGAGAGCTCTCCTCCCCAGAGAATGAAGTATCAAAATGTGACCATCCATCTTTAGAAACACAAACACCAAATCACATGGGACCTGAGAGCTGGAAGCAGAGAGGTGTGAGGCTCTGTAATCCAGACTCTCTACTAACTGATTTGAAAGGAGGACCCCTGTACTGGCTGTTTTGTGTGTCAACTTGACACACGCTAGGGGCATCAGAGAGAAAAGGAGTCTCAGTTGAGAAAAATGCCTCCATGAGATCCAGCTGCAAGGCATTTTCTCAATTAGTGATCAATGGGGGAAGGCCCAGACTATTTTGGCTGATGACTGGTTGGTCTCATTTCTGTAAGAAGGTAGGCTGAGCAAGCTAGGGGAAGCAAGCCAGTAAGCAGCACCCTCTCCATGGCTTTTGCATCAGCTACTGCCCTGTTTGAGTTTCCTGACCAGACTTGTGATGAGCAGCAATGTAGAAGTGTAAGCAAATAAACCTTTTCCATCCCAACTTGCGTTTGCTCATGGTGTTTCCTTGCAGCAACAGAAACTCTAATCAAGATAGCCCCATTCCCCCCGAATTTCAGGACTTCTAAGGCAACTGATGACATATTCAGGAATCTAACTCAGTTCTCTGACTCCAAGTCCTTTATTTCCATGCTTAAAAACTTGTATATGTCTATTGAAATATGCAACTCCTGACCTACCAGTCAGTCGATCCTCCACTCTGGATGGTTTTCCATGTGACACCCCAACTTTAGAAGACTGAAGGAAAGGTGTATAGACAATAGAAACTGCATTTCGAAATTTGAGCTTTGACCTTTCCCCAAGATACCTAGTCTGATGAAAATGGTATTGACCCTGCGTTTTAAAGCCTAGGTCAGGAGGACTTAAGGTGCTAATGCTTAGGTTCCGTCAGGTATGAATCATTGTAAAGACATCTCAAAAATTTTTATGCGTGTCTAGGGTTGAGAACTACTGACTTAAAGTTGTTTATCATGACTGCTAACATGCCATAGGACAGGTTCTGGGAAATTTCCAAAGACATTTCCAGAATCATTCATGATTTTTTTTATAACCTTGCAAAAACATAGGTCATTTTAAGGAAGTCTGTTAAACAACAGATAACTATTTTCTTATCTCTCAAAACAACAACGTTTTAATTTTTGCTCATTCACAAACATATATCAACAGTACAGTTTAATTGTTTTGATTAAGAACCCAGTATTGGACTCCCCATGAAGTCTAAATATTTTAGGGGCAATCTAAAGTACGTAATTGAACTCTCTTTTGAAGATCCATATGCTTGAAAATAAAGCACAGGGAAGGCAGGCCTCCTTCTGAGAGTTTTGCTCAGGGCTTTGACATTCCTAGGACCAGGGTCTTAGAGTAGAGTCTGGGGCTTCTCGAAACCACTTTCCCTGGATCCTGCTCTATCAGAGGGAGCAGCTCACCCAAGAGCCCAGTAATCATTGATCCCTCATTGCCTGGAATCAAAGCCCAGATCACTTATTGCTCCAGGCATGTTACCTAAGAGCCTCCATGCAGGGTTTACTGCTTCTACTTTTTGACTTCTACTTCCTCCATGTGCTCAGCCCTTCAATCTCTCTCTCCAGCCTGTCTGTTATTTTGTTGGTGCTCAAGACTTAGCCCAGGGGCCTCACTGACTAGTGGTTTGCAGTATCCCACCTGGCTATAGCTCCAGGCTGCTCTTTGCCCTAGATTGCCTTTTAGATCACCACTATGAGAAAATCCTCAAGTTTTAGGGCCTCTTTTAAATCCAGGTCTGTAAACAATTCTACAACTTACCTCCTTTGGGTCTTTTGTTCTTGCCTTTCTACTTTGAATCATTTTTATAAAGCTTCTATTATAGGATCTATTTTATATGCACCTATGTTACTCTTAATGATTTGCACATGTTTCCCATCTTTAGGAAGATCACAAACTCTTGATCTTTGTAGTTATCAGTATAAAAAGGCATGATCCCTTGTCAGCCCCAAGATGGCTATAGATACCAGAAAGAAATGGTCAAATGTATTTAGCAATCCTGATGCATCTAAGAAGAGACTCTATGTAGTACTTACAGAGCAGTAGCAAGAGCCCCAAAATAATCATGCCAATCCCTGCTGGGCCAAGTCCGACGTTTGACTGCCTAACTCCATCATCAGTGACAGTCCCATACATGTCATCGGTCACCCAGGTGGTGTCCCCAGTGTAGATGCCTGTGGTACTGGAGTGCAAGCACACATGGTGGTCATCACAAAAGCAGGCATCTAACAGCACGGTCTGTGGCAATTCACATGCTCGGTTGTGACTGTCCTTCACGAGGATGGGGATTTGGTAGGGTCCTGGAGACAAAGTCTGCTCAGTCATAAGGATTGCAGAGGTTCCTGGAGAACAAGGAAGATAGAGGGAAGAGGTTAAAGTTCCCTGGCAGTAACCCTTCCTGATGCTCTAGGCAGACTCAGCTCCTCTCTCCAAGTTCTGTGTCTTTAAGACCAGAGTTGAAGGATCTGTATATGGAGAGGGCCATACCCCATACTTGTCTCCCTTTCTATTAGGTACCCTTGTCATTGGCTCTAGCATGTACTGCCACATTCAAGAGTACCACATCTAAGTGACATATTCCATGGTTTGTTCAACTATTTCTGTAATATTTGACAATTTGGATTTAAATTTTTACCCTTATTGATAAGAATGAACAAATAGCTCATTATAGAAACAGTTTCATTGGTGAGAAGAAAGTGAATGAATATCTTCAGGATAGGAGGATTTAAGAGACATTTGTGTATTTGACTGGAATTATTTAAAGTGGGGAAATGTGACCTTTAGTGTTAGTCAAATTATCTGTATATTTCAAGGAATTAAACATTGGATTACTGCCCACATGTATAAAATAATGAATTAGCTGGTATTTACATACTATAGTTTTCAACTGTAGTATTGAAATATTTTGACTTTTTTTCCAGACTGATTTTTCCCCCACCCCGAAAAAATGTCTAGTATAGTATACCTGAGATGTGTGTGTATAAATTTTTTTTGAGACAAGATTTCTCTTTGTAGCCCTGGCTGTCCTGGAACTCAAGTCCAGCAACTAGGATGGTTTTGAACTCACAGATATCTACCTGCCTCTGCCTCCCAAGCAGTGGGATCAAAGGTGTGTGTCACTGCTGCCTGGCTAATTTTTATTTAATGTAGCTATGTCATAGAAAAAGGCATAAGATTATGTTTGAGTATTGGACTATATTTGGTCATTGCTTTGCTTTGGACCTTCAAGTGTGAGCACCTTTCCAGTCTACTTACCATTGATGGACCTGATATCCCATATATTAGCTATGTCTGGTGACTCATCAACTACACAAAAGGTAAAGGGGGACCCGAAAGAATGATCGTTGACATAGATCCTGACAGACGAAGCATGGGTGCAGACACTTCTGCTTTCAGCATAAATGACGGGACAGTAATCGTTGGCATCAGGAATCTCAATGCATATGGTTCCTGTAGCTGTTCTCCCAGAGCCATCTGAAAAGGAAAGCATCATGGGAGTTCGGGTAAGCAAGGTCAGGGAGAAGATTCCAATTTCTATCCCACATCGATGCCATAGGAAGTGTGAGTAGTGTGAGTGATGTGGGAGGTGTGATGGTTTCTGGCTGGCTGGGTTGCATCAGTTACTGCGGCTTCCCTAGCATTCTCTCAGCCTTTCTTCTCTTGTGAATGCTGCTCACTTTTCTGCAGATGCATTTTCTCTTCCTCTCATTCTCTTGATCTCAATGAACATGGAGATGGAAGATGGATGCACTTCAAAGAATGTTCATCCTTTGCTCTTCTCATCCTGTCCTAATGGGGTGGACCCCGCAGCAGCTGTCAACCACCCCATTCAGGGTCAGACAGGCTCTGTGAGTGGTGCAGTATTCATAACTCTGGTGTGTGTGTGGGTTGTTACAATTGCTTGCATATTTTATTGTTCTTTTTGTTGATAAGAAATTTTGTTTATTTCTCTCTCTAATGGCTTTTCTAGGAAAAATATCAAGTTTCCCCTAATCTACTTGAAAGAAAGTATTGGTCAGTATAGTTTATTAGAAAAGGCAGAAGATAAAAATGAATAAAATGATAAAAATGAGAGAAGTCCACTTCCTACTTTATGCTGTGTTATAATGAATAAAGTATTGTTGTTATTACCCTGCAAGGAGCCTTGATTTTCTCATTTGGAAACTCACTATTTTAAGGGTAATATATTTTGTATTTTTAATTTATTTGTGTGTGGATTTGTGTGTCTGTGTGTGCTTGTATATGTGTGTTTGTGTGTGTCTGTGTGTATGTGTTTGTATGTTCACACCTGTGTATTTGTGTGTGTGTGTCTGTGTGTGCACACCACAGCAAGTACGTGAAGGTCAAAGGACACCTTGCAGTAGTTGATTCTCTGCTTCCATCATGTGAGTCCTAGAAACAGAACTCAGTTCATCAGGCTTGGCAGCAAGGACCTTTACTCACTGAACCATCTTGTTTACCCAAAGATGCTTTTGGATACCGAAGTGATAATAAGCCAAGAGCCTGTCTTTATTACATGTGATTCTGTTCCCATAGTTTATCATCACGAGACTTTCTAAAGTGTCTGTTTGCTTACTCTTTTATTAGAGACACAGCACATTGTTCCATTGTTGGTTCTATTTCTCATTTTTGGCTCCCTGTAGCTGACTTGTGGCCTTGTGATTTGATTTGTTAACCAAAGCAGAAGTTGTTGTTATAAAGCTTGCTTTCCAGGGCTCCTCCTTGCTTGCTTGCTGTGTACACATTCTGGTTCAAAGAGAACCACCCAGATGATGATGCTCTCTGCCCACATAGATCCTGTGCTTAGGTAAGCAACACCCTTTTTAATCTTTTAGTGCATTTTGGTAACACTTTTTCTTTTCTCTCTTGAGCCATAATTATGTTTTTGTTCTACTTATTGCAGATTTTCACATATGATCAAGGTATGTTAGACTCTGTTTTGAAAAAAAAAAACAAACCTTCCAGAATGCTGACAATAAGAAAGAAAATGTTAGATATATATAACTGACCTGAACATTGAAAGAGGCACTCTGTATGAAGACAAAAACACATGGCTCAGTTCTTGGACTTTATTGTGCTTTTAGTTTCTTTTTTTCTTTTTCTTTTTGAGCCTTGCATTTAGTAATTCACCTTTAAAGTGTCCAGATAGAGCCTCACCTTTCTCTCCGAACCCTTTAAAGGCCAGCTAGAGCCGTTCATTAACTAGTACCTCTGACTTCCCTTAGGCATAAATTGAGTCATTTGCCTTTGTCCCCGTATATGGTAAAGGCCAGATAGAGCTGTTCACTTCCCAACCTCCTCAGACTTCCTTTAGGGATACAGTTGAGACATTTATCTCTTTTCTTTCTTTCTGACTTCACTTCATTTGCTCTGTAGCAGCTGGCTTCCTAGGTACTGATCTGGAGAATCATTGATTATCTGCAAATAAACTAATTCCTATTGCTATTCTCCAGAAGGAATATGACATCAATTTTTTTTCCATGAAGGAAGTTGATCAATCTTTGCTTAAAGATGGTAGAATTTGAATCATCTGAAACTTTCTGGACCAAGAGCATCTTACAACAGACAGTGTTGTTTACTTAAGCAACAGGCAGGTTTCTCATCATATCTAAGTTTTGGTGGCTAAAGTAAGCGTGCTCTCAGGCTCACTGCCTCCCACCAAGGTGACCCTGTAATAAACTTTGGGCACAGTTTGTAATCCTGACGGTGAGGAAGCATTCCTCACATACTCTACAAGTGAGATTAGCCATACTCAAGCAATGCGGCCATAAATAGAAACAAACTTTTATTTACACAATATCTAACTTTTCAGTTCCATCCTATAGACCACTGATTTGAAACTAAGTGAGATAAGTTTTGGCTTGAGTATAATTTATGGTTATGCATATAGTTAAATTCTTTCTATTTTTTAAGTTCGATAAGTTTAGTTCTTAATCTAACATACTAAAAACTTTCAGTTTTATGTTTCATTTATACCACTAAGTAATACATTTTCAGTGATACAACTATCGACAGTAGAATAGTTGAATTAATAGTAGTTCATGTAATTATATTCATATATTAATCATGTTAGAATATTAAAAAGAAGTTTCTTACCATCTATAGCCAGGATCTGTGCTGCATACATCCCATCCGTAATATATTTTGACTTCATGTCAAATTCCCTAGAAAACTGTATCTCACCAGTCCTTGAATCAACTTTTAACCAGCTGCCTGCATCATGCCCTATGACATACCTGTTTTTAAATAAACAAGTTCATTATTATGCTTTTCGTGCAAGTTAGACTTTTAAATCACATCAGAACTATAATACAATGAACCCATACTTGTGTTCATTGATTCATCATAACAATTGTCTTAGTTTACAAAATGTACGTGTGTGTGTCCCAGTGAGAATCCAGGATTAAATGTATTGTGTTAGGTTGACAACAATACCTCATCATTCCTCTTTTCAATTTTAATTATATAGTAAAATGTGTGGATATATCTCAGGTCTATTAATTAATATTAAGCAATAACAAATATTCTTCATGTAGTTTGATTTTGTTTTTTGTTTTTGTTTTTTCGAGACAGGGTTTCTCTCTGTAGCCCTGGCTGTCCTGGAACTCATTCTGTAGACCAGGCTGGTCTCGAACTCAGAAATCTGCCTGCCTCTGCCTCCCAAGTGCTGGGATTAAAGGTGTGCGCCACCACCGCCCTGCCCTTTATGTAGTTTGAAAACCAAATATTTATTTTTATGCATGGCAGGTTCTGCTAGCTGGTTGTGGGTGTGAGGCAGGCTGGTTTTAGAGTGCCAGACTGCTGGCTTGCTTAGGGGTTGGTGGTAGCCCTTAGCCACCTTTCTGTCTGGGTCTTGTTATGGATAAGGATCTAAAGGATAAGCTGATTGGAAAAATCTGGGGTTCTCCAGCAGGTGAGGTCAAGCACCCGCGCTTCCTGTCTGATCCTCTCTGTCATTTCCTCATGGGAGTTACCTTCAGAAGTTGTCCTCAAAGCCAATTAGATTATTACACTTATAGACTTTGTTCACTCCACAAGTACTGAGAAGAAAGAGGAGGAGACAGATGGAAAGGGTAAAGAGAAGACCATTTTAGAGATTTCTAGCACCTTTTGTGTATAGCCTCTATGCCCCGTGCCCCAAATGTGTACTGTTCTCTTTTTCTGTTTTGGCTCTTTATGTTCACATATTTCTGAAGCACTGATGTCTCAGCCTCTTTCACTCTTTCTTTTTTTTTCCCTTTTAGGTCAAGCAGAGAGTTGAAAGTCATCTCAGATAGCCACAGCTTTTATGAAAACAGGTAGTGAGTCATTCTTTATGGTGTGCCACTGGCTACAATATAACCTATTCAGGCTAAGTTCAGGGTAGTACAGCTGAGCTCAGAGGATCAAAAAGACTCTCATGGAAACAGTACTTTAATGTTGCAATCATTTCAGGTGCGCTGACTCCATAACCAGAGCTCCCAGTAGCATGTTACTAAATTCCAAGAAAATGCCAAATACTGTCATAGTCTCCTAAAACAAGCAACAAGAGAAAGACGTCCCTTTCCCCAAACACTACACAAATTTTGTAGCATGTACCACATAAATGAACAGTGGCTAGAACTACCACACAAGTATGAACAAGTGCTCACCATACCTGACATTGGTTGCAGGGTTTCCTGTGTCCATATCTATGGCTGTGTATGTGCCAAGCACATAGTTCATTAAGGAGTCTCCCCTCATTCCTCCTCGTAGAGTGAACGTCATGGAACTTGGGCTAAAGGTCGGTCCTTCCTGCACGTTAACAACCTGGATTCTCACAGGGGTAGAGTGCATTTGGAATTGAGATGCTACTGAATGGTGAAACTCGGCTTGGTTTCTAACTCCAATGCTGAGGTAAATGTTAGGTTCCTGTTCATAATCCAGCATCTGAAACGACAGACAGACGCAAACAGGCTTGCACTAGTAAACGGTTCTTTCTTTGGGAGGAGGATGAGGGTGTGACGTATATAGATGTGTTTAAGTATGTTTTCATGAGTGTCATAGATGTGTGTGTGTGTGTGTGTATATGTGTGTGTGCACGTGCGCATGTGTATGGAGGCCTGAGGCTGATGCTGGGTGTCTTTCTCAGTGGTGCTCCACCTTATATATTGAGGTAGAGTCTCCCTCTGAAATTGAAATGTTTGGCTGGTCTAGCTAGTGAGCTTGCCTTGAGGGCTCCCCCCCCCCCCCCCCCGCCTGCCCCGGGCCTCTGTTTCCTGTGCTCTTGCTTGTGCTCTTCCTCAGGCCCAAATGACTTTTTACTGGGTTCCGAGGATTTGAATGAACTTTGGTCCTCATGTTTTATGGCAAGTGCATTATCAACTGTGCCATCTCCCCAGACCAGTGCTCCTTTTAGATAGAAGAAGAAACATGATGAGGAGGCTATATACTAGAGCAAAATTGTGCAATTCTGATTCTTAAATTGAGGTAATTTTAGTTTCACAAGGTTTCCTTATGCACGTGATCACTTATGATCACTTATGAAACATTTTGTGCATGTGTCGATGAGTTAACTTTATAGTTTCATTTGTTATTTTTTTATCTTTGTTTGTTATGATGGTGTGAATAGAACCTAGGACCTTGAACATGCTAGATGGGCCCTGGGCTAAAATTGAGACTATTTTAGAATTTTCATCTGTTTATATAAAAAAACTTTAAAATAAAAAAAGGACTTCTTTCTATAAAAAATAAAAAGTAAATCTAGAATTGATCAAAAATCACTATAATTATTGACTGAGTAATTAGAGCTCAGACCTCCTTTTGTAGAATTTACATTTGAGACTCTCTTTAAAGGAGTAATGACAGAATAAATAGACAATATCTAGGATGTTGGCAAACATATAATCATTATTGAGATGATGCAAACAATTCTAAGAAATCATGCTCTTACCATCTGCCCAATACTGTAACTTAGTTGCAATGGGTCTGGTTGACAAGATGGCTCCTTTTTTAGGCACACTCAAGTAAACGCCACACCCTGAGAAACAGTCACCTTTGAACTGAGTTTCCCAGATGAAAGGTGAATTCAGTCTTTTGATCTAGAGTGACTTATGTGGGGACATGAAAGGTCACAGGTGGAAAGGCTGTGGTGGAAACAAGGTGTGCTGGGCACTGCCTGTGAGACACTGCTCTGGAAGCTAACGTAAGCAACACTGGCTCTTTGTTGAATCCTGGTTTACCATCTCCAGACTGGGATCTCACAGACCTGGTGGATCCCATCTTTAACATTTGCCACTCAGGAGAACTGAAGCAATTCATTTTTTGATTTTGTCTCATTTTCTATAAAAAGGAATCACAGCTTTTCTTCCCAGAGTGGTGTGAGTTAGAGGAGGGTCTGTGTGCAGAACCTTCCTACAGATGGACTTTATTGCATGATAGCTAGTGTAGAATATTGCAATTGCTTAGTAAAGACTAGTGTTTTCTCCTTTTGGTATTACATCAATAACCCCAATGAGTGGGTCTCCAGTTACTCTGCTTGCTGCATGAAGCCTTTTCTGGTTCAGAAAGATCTCACCTTCTCCTATCCCACCAATATTTCACTCCTTGATGGGTTTTACGTCATACGCTGGCATCACTATTTGCTGTAACAGACATACTACTTACTTTGAGGGTATTTTCCTAGTGAAATGTTGACCACTACAAGAACAATATAGCTTTAGCTTTCTTGCTAATAAAGACTGTGCTGCTGGTCAGGAAGACTTCTTCATCCCAGTCCAGGAAACTCATGAATATGGAGGGGATTCAGGCTCTGAAGTACTTTCTGAAGGCACACTCTCAACCTAAGAATCACTTGGATCTTCTTTATGGATCCCATGCTTACCTTGACCAATTTCAAAATGCCTTCATTGGTTTTTGGATCTGTTTGGATTTCAAACCAGTTCCCATCATTGCCAGAGAGGATGGAGTATTGTGCCAACCAGTTATCAGTGCCTTCTTCATCCAGATCGATTGCTTGTAGTCGTATCAGTTCTGAGCTCAAACAATTTTCTTCAATACTTGCTGAGTACTGAAATAAACAGGTCAAGCCCATGTCATGGATTTGCAAAGGAAGAAAGACATTTACTATCATATGATTATCTCTAAAATACAACCAACTATGCCAGCAATTTTTGTATCATTTTAAAATGGCATCTAGACAGTCACAAATATAATAATAAGATTGTAAGATAATAAGATTGTTTTCATATGCTACATGTGAAATCGATATTCCATTGCTGCTTCATTTTTTCATATTCATTTTTGATTTATTTTTATCTTTTTTTTTTTTTTTTTGGTTTTTCGAGACAGGGTTTCTCTGTATAGCCCTGGCTGTTCTGGAACTCACTTTGTAGACCAGGCTGGCCTCGAACTCAGAAATCCGCCTGCCTCTGCCTCCCAAGTGCTGGGATTAAAGGCGTGCGCCACCACCGCCCGGCCTATTTTTATCTTTTAAATAAATAATGACATATTTTTAAATAATCTGTTAATGGCCAAGTAGTAAACATTGGACTTTGTGGGCCACAAACTCTTCACAGGCACTGCTTATCATGTCACTGTTCCAGCACAAGGTAGTGAGAGACAACATGGGAGAAGAATGAAGAAGAAAGAAGAGGAAGAGGAAGGGGGAGGAGCAAGGGGAGGAGGAGGAAGAGAAGGAGGAGGAGAAGGAGAAGGAGAAGAGGAGGAGGAGGAGAAGGAAATATTTTTATTAAAACAGGTGACAAGCCATTCTTGGCTCTGTTATTTGGATTTTGTAATTTTTTTCTAACTTAAGGCTAGTCTTGACTTTGTTATGTAGCTGAGAATGACCTTGAACTTGTGCTCCTTTTGCTTTTACCTCCCAAGAGCATTGACTACAGGTATGCCCGGCAGCACTGTTTCTGGAGATCAAACTCAGGGCTCCAATCATGCTAGGCAACCATTCTGCCAACTATACTACATCCCTAGTCACAGATTTATGATACTTTGTGATGAAGGTGAGAATGGGAGTTGAGGATGTCTGGGACTCTAGTATAATTAACTCAGCAATGCTTATACAAAAGCGCTACTATTGTTTCATTGGATCAGAAAACTACCCACATTTCTGTGTGTAGAGTATGTGGAAGGGACTGGTTTTACAGAGGAGGTTTGCTTGGAACGATGAGTCAAAGATAAATATATAGGGGCAGGAAAGATGGCTCAGTGGGTTAAGACACCTCCTGCCAAGACTTATAACCAGAGTTTGAACCTTGGGACCTACATGGCCTAAGGAGAGAACCAACTCCTGCAAGTTGTCCTCTGACTTCTATATGTGTACCATGGCACATGTGTGCTGACACATCACACACATCTCTCTCTCTCTCACACACACATACAGTAAATAAATGTAAATAAAAATAAAAAGATATGGGTAGAGAAGTGGCTCAGCAGTTAAGAGCACTGGCTGCTCTTCTGGAGGACCCAGTTTCAATTCCCAGCATCCACATGGCAGCTCACAATTGTCTGTAACTTCAGTTCCTGGGAATCTGACACCCCAACACAGACATACATGTAGGCAAAACACCAATACAGACAGAAATAAAAATAAAAATTAAAAGTTGTTAAAAATAAAACAAAATATTCTAAAGTAAAATATCAAATGTTAAAAAATAAAAAGACAAACATATAGATGTGTTACCATTCATAAGAAATGCTAAAGTTTATATAATAAAGCTGAGTTCTCCCACGCTATAACAGCCAGGCTTCTGAATAAACATAAAGACAAACTGATCATTAACAGGGGAGAAAAATAATTAGAATAATGACTTACTGAGGTCTTCTCCAAGATGGGGAAATTATCATTGACATCCAAAATCTTGATTCTGCAGTCACATTCAGAGGACAGCCCATCTGTGGCTCCATCCCGATCTGAGCCTCTCACCAGTAGATTGTACATACTGTGTTGCTTAATTAGAATGAAAAAGAATTAGAAGGCTTAGCAATTTTTTAGTGGCTATTCCTGGTTGTCAACTTGACTATATCTGGAACTCAAGCAAGCCAGTAAGTAACATCCCTCCATGACCTTTATATCAGCTCCTACTTCCTGACCTGATTGAATTCCTGTCTTGACTTCCTTTGGTAATGAACAGCAATGTAGAAATGTAAGCTGAGGACCATCTAGAGACTGCCATACCTGGGGATCCATCTCATAATCAGCCTCCAAACCCTGACACCATTGCATACACTAGCAAGTTTTTGCTGAAAGGACCCTGATATAGATGTCTCTTGTGAGACTATGCCGGGGCCTAGCAAACACAGAAGTGGATGCTCACAGTCAGCTATTGGATGGATCACAGGGCCCCCAATGGAGGAGCTAGAGAAAGTACCCAATGAGCTGGGGGGATCTACAGTCCTATAGGTGGAACAACAATATGAACTAACCAGTAACCCCCCAGAGCTCATATCTCTAGCTGCATATGTATCAGAAGATGGCCTAGTCGGCCATCAGTGGAAAGAGAGGCCCATTGGTCGTGCAAACTTTATATGCCTCAGTACAGGGGAACGCCAGGGCCAAGCAGTGGGAGTGGGTGGGTGGGGGAGTGTGTGTGAGAGGGTATGGGGGACTTTTGGGATAGCATTGGAAATGTAAATGAAATAAATACCTAATAAAAGCAAACAAACAAACAAAAAAGAAGTGTAAGCTGAATAAATCCTTTCCTCCCCAACTTGCTTTTTGGTCATGATGTTTGTGAAGGAATAGAAACCCTGACTAAGACAATGACCCAGTGCCATTATTTGTTTTTTAATAGGTGCATAAAACAAAATCTATCACTGACCATTTAATTTTCATTAAAAATGACTAGAGTATTTTTTCTTTCCTCCTGAGCACTGGACTAAGGTCACACACAAATTATCTCATCTTTGTCTTTACAAAACCAAATTCATTGTTACCATTCATTCATAGAAGGCTTTACCTCTCTGTCAAGGAAATTGGACATCGTGCGGACTTCTCCAGTGTACCTGTTCACCATGAACATGGGTGCACCAGCAGGCTCCTGGGAGATGATCTTGTATGCAATTTTAGAATTCAAGTGATTGTCTTCATCTGCATCTGTGGCACTTAACTTTACCACCAGTGCATCTATAAGTAAGGATGGAGGTAGAAAATGGTTGAAATTCTATTAGATTCAATCCCTCCAGGCATTAGGTATAAAAAGAGTGGCTGGTCTTTCCTTGGATTTTCCTTACTTCCTTGAGAGTATGCCACTGTAGCTTACAGCAGGGAGTTGCATCACCCACATCAGTAGTTACAAAAATGAAAGTAGCTAACATGTGAAATTCTTGGCAGTTTATTCTTTCATTCTGTTAATGATAAGTTAGGAGCAAACTGGTATCCTTTAATAAGTGAAAAAGTTCAGTAGAGTGTCATAAAGCCAACAGAAGTGATTTGATCAGATTTGTTTTTACCATGGACTTGTGAAATTATTTTCTGTTGTTTAATTAAGAAGCTGATAACTTAGTTGAATTTAACATTGCAATCATTTATTGCTTATCTTTTTTGAGACAGGGTATCTCTGTAGAGCAGGTGTGCCCATGCTACCACAACTGGTAAATATGTATATTGCTAATTGTTACTTATAGCAGAATTATTACTGTTTGCAGTAGAAGATAATTTGTCAAAGTAAAAGTTATATAGTTATCAAAATGAGTAATTTATTAGAGAAATATAAAAAGTTCTAATTTTTTTATGCAGAGAAAGGCAGGCCCTGTGGACCATGCCTACTGGCAACATCCATCTACAGGGTTAATTTTCCAGAATTGGCCAATATTCCATCTCACAGACCTCAAAGTGAAGACCCTACTGCAGAGAATCTTAGTGCCATTAAACAGAAAAAGCATGGGCACCAGGAGTTTGGAGTTTATGAAGGTGTGTCCTGGTCCTGAAGGTGATTGTGTTCAAGCTGTGCTCACAGGAGGAGGAGGAGGAAGAGGAGGAGGAGGAGGAGGAGAAAATAGCACTGAAATAGCACTGGTGTGTTTTTCTCCTTTTCCCTCACCAGGGCTGCTCTGAGGAATGTCAGCAAGAAGCTAAGGCCAGAGTCATCCCCTGCTCCCAACCACCTCTCTTGTGTCCCTTACACAAAACCTTTCTGCCTTTCCATGCTTTCTTACTCTGTATGTTCAAAATGTATGTGTTTTTCTGTCTTTCTATTCAATTTTGCTATTATTGCCTCTGGAATGTCTTTCAAGGTATAATGTGAGATGCAGAACTGAAAGGTAAAGAAGTATCTGAGGATCAGAAAGAGATGGAAGTAGGTAGAGAGGGAGGAGAGCGAGGGGAAGTTAGTAGCAGCAGCAAAGAAGCATAAAAGTAAGAAGGGAAAAAAGTAAGACAAAGAGAACACAGGGAGGCACTAGGCTTGGGTTTGGAATGAAGCAGGATGGAGAGAAATGGGAGAAAAGGCAGAGAGAGAGAGAGAGAGAGAGAGAGAGAGAGAGAGAGAGAGAGAGAGAGAGAGAGAGAGAGAGAGAGAGAGAGAGAGAGAGAGAGACCCAGAAAGAATAGAGAGAGGGAGAGAGAGAAGAAAATGTCTCTTGCTGTCTGAAGACGTGATGGCTCTCAGTGGTGGCTCTGATGGAGAGACTGCCTTCTGCACCTTTTCTCTCTCTTATGGTTTAGCTATGACTTTTCAAGCCATAGATCGGAATGGAATCTGTTGTGGTTTTCTGTTTTCTCAGTTTACTTTTTCAGAGTAAGTCAACTCACCCATTTCCGAGAATGATGCTGAACACTGGCTCAACTGCATGTATAAGAGTCATCTAGCATTTTAACTGTATATTTTCTATTTCTAAACACTAGAATGTTTGTTTTATTCCATAGGGAGCTTGGCTTTTGCTGATAGTTGAGTAAGCTGGCATGCCAGTCTTCCCAGGCTTCTGAGGAGGAGGTGAGCAGACAGTGCCATAAAGGGGTGGTGCATACTTACTGGCGTCACTGTTCTCTTCAATATTGGCTGTGTACACATTCTGAGTGAAGACTGGGGGGTTGTCGTTCACATCCATGACTTTCACTCTGAGCTCCAGTGGTCTCTCCAAGTCTTCTCCTCGGGAGTTGAGAGCACGGCAATGGATCTGGGCAAAGTAGAGCAAAGCTGTCTTTCTCCACTAAATTAGCAATACTCTTGAAATAATATTTCTCAGAATATGAAAATACAATTCAGATTATACTGGAACCTAGCTATTGAAATGTTATTGGAACTTGTTCATAAACAGGTGTATTATATGGGACACCAACTTGGCTCCTTCAGACTTTTCTTACTCTTTCAAATCTTTTAATTGTTTCAATCTACTATATTATTTTTACTCTACCGACTTTTTAATTTTCTTTTTTCAAAAGGAGGGAAACATTTTTTAAAAATATTAATAAAAATCCATGGCCAGGACTTACCAGGAACAGTGGGGTTATCTCTCTGTCCACCACTGAGGTAATGTTGATTTCTCCAGTCCGAGGGTTGATGGTGAACACTCCGTAAGGTG
Source organism: Mus caroli (assembly GCF_978045245.1). Lineage (NCBI taxonomy): Eukaryota > Metazoa > Chordata > Mammalia > Rodentia > Muridae > Mus > Mus caroli. The sequence goes on along the minus strand of NW_028227274.1, from coordinate 17,659,914 downwards.
GCCGATCAATGCCCGCTCCAGAGATTCGATAGGTTATCCTCTGGCTTACTTCACAGTCTGATCTAATCTACAAGAGAGATGGCTGGGGTTGGGACCTAACACAACTGAGCCTCTCCAAGCTTCAAACTATGATGGGAAAAATGACATTAGCTCATAAGCTTATTGTAGGATTATACAACAGTGTGTGTGTGTGTGTATGCGTGCACATGTGCATGCATGTGCAATTTCTGTCTGATGGATATGTGCATGAAGTACACATATAGTTGATATTTACTGTTAATTCTCTGATTTTGTTTGCATAGAAAGCCTGAAAAAAGAAACCAAATCTCTAGTGGTTTTATTTTACTTCATTTAGTTTTTAAATAAAAGTGTGTGTGTGGGTGGGTGTGCATGTGTGTGTTTATATGAATACAGGTGCCCTTGGAGGCCATAGGCATCGGTCTCTCCTGGAGCTGGAATTCTGACCCTTTTTCCTCCACTCCCTCCAGAGCTGGAAGCACAGGCATGAGACAGCATGCCTGGTTTCATGTAGGTCTAGGGACAGAACCCAAAAATGTATGCATGGTAGGCAAGCACTCTACCAACTTGTCTACATCCCTAGTGTCTTTTAGATTTTTAGATTTTTTAAAAGAATTTGTTTTATATTAGTATTATTCTGTTTAGAAGCTTATAATGATATAACATGATATAAAATTATATATATATATATATATATATATATATATATATATATATATATATATATATACCATGAGGGTTTTGCTTTAATAGTTGCTTTAATAGTTTTATTTCCATTGATCACAAATTTAAACCATTAACATTTTGGAATCTTACTTTACCTATATATTTCAGAAGAGACTATGTGTTAAATTCCTAAGATTTGCTACCTAAACATCACAATTCAAAGAAGCTGGGAATACATCATAGGTTATCTCAGTTCTAAAGATCTTTTCTACATAGGAGAAAACCTAGCAAATCCCCCAAGGAAAATACAACCGGGGCAACAGCTCTATAACTTGTGAAGAGTTAAGTGGAAACAATATCTTAAAGTTTTCTTCAAATCTGGATGTTGATGAGGATGCATCTCATTCTTGAACACAGTGCAACACCCTTGAGGACACTTGCTCTGTTTTCAGTCTAAAGCTGTAAAGAAGGAATTTGGTGGACAACCTTCCTTGATTTCATTGAGGGTCCAGGGTCAAGATGCTCAGAATTAAGTGGCCTCCAATTTTTCATGGATGGAATAAGTGCATGTTCTTCTTATAGTATTTCTTTCTCATTGCTAGCTTTTGCTTGTAGCTTTCATGACCAGTGAGATTGCTCCCTGGGTAAATGTATTTACTGGCAAGCCTGACGGGCTGAATTTTTGCCTCAAAACCCACCTGATGGAAGGAGAGAGTCCTACAAGTTGTTTTTTGTTATATTCCCCCTCCCCCTCCCCCTCCCCCTCTCCCTCCCCCTCCCCCTCCCCCTCCCCCTCCCCTCCCCCTCCCCCTCCCCCTCTCCCAAAGACACACATTCTTTCTATCATACTGTCTTTCCTATCCCTGCCTCTCATACAAATGTAATTGAAATTTTCTTTATAAAAACACTCTTAGTTTCAGGGCTTAGAGATTTGGTTTTCATTTGCAGCATCATCTGTACTTTATACACTTGTTTTGGAGTCGGTCTCCCACTGTCATAAACTTGTGACATGTGCAGGGAACCAAGAGCAGAGTGCAGGAGACAGGTCCATCCACTCATGCTGGAGATCCAAGTCTGTCTTTCAGAATAACTTATTGATAAGGTTGGGATATTTAATAGTGTCCAAGGCTTGGGAATATGTCTCGGTCAGTCAAGTGCTTGCCCCATAAACATGAGGACCAGTGTTTGATCCCCAGAACCCACATTAAAGAAGCCTGGGCATGGTGGTGTGTGTTGTCCAGGTACGTGGCAAGTTGAGACAGGCATATCCAGGCCTAATTGGTGAGCTCCAGGTCAGTGAGAACAAGGTGAGAATACAGCTCTGAGGGACTCAGCTGAGGTCATTGACTGTCCTCCACAGATACTTTCTCACAGATGCATGTGTGCACACACATTGAAAAAATAACATCTGATCAGCACTGGCCAATGACAGCAAGCCTTCCTTTTAAAAATCTCTGTGGGCTGCTGAAGGTTGCAAGTCCTTGAGATATTCTAGAGCTTTCCAAATGCAAATGTGTCTGCTATGAGCTCAGGCTACCCCTGCTTCCTCCATCACTCACTCTGGCAATTGGGTTCCTCTTGGAGTTGTCCTCGCCCTCCCGACAGGCTGCCGCAAACTTGATCCACTCCCGCTTTTGTCTTCTGACAGTCTGCCAGGTTGTTGTGCCATTTTCAATGTCTAATTCTTTTACCTAAAGCAAAAATGAATCATGTTTCTCATAGTGTTAGGGGACCGTGTTCTTAGACAATTGCTTAACATTGTAAGATGTGTCCAGAGGAAATGATAAAATTGAGGAATAAAGGAATTGATTTTTCTAATTTATAATTCTGGACAGACTTAACCTCTCCACCCCTAACTGTGTTGGGATGGTCTCATGTCTCTAGAAGATCCCATTCATGCATTTTTAACTTTGCATTTTTTGTTCATTTACAGAGTATCAGTGGTATCTTTCATATGCTCTGCTGTAGGTTGAGAAACTGGTAAATAGGCTACTACCATGTTTGAAGAGAAGAAGTTGCTAAGACAAGCTCTGGAAACCATGCCTGACAGGTATAGAAAGCTGGACGTACAGCCTTCCTCTTGCTCTTTCAGTTAGGCCCAGGTTCTGTCTTATACTTTTGTCAGGATAACTACAGCTTCTAATATTTCAATTTGTAATACACAATGAGCTTTACCATCTAATTTTCTTCTCATTTTCAATAGAGATGATAGTTGTTATACATTACCTCAACGATAAATTCACTGTTTACTCCCAGTACCACCTGTAAGAGAAGATAAAACATTAGCATACATTTGCGTAATCCAATAGAAGCAGAATTATAGAATTATGATATTCCTTTATTATTTAAGTATATATACAACTAATAATGTAAAATACAATTGGTAGTAGAAAATAAGCAATACAAATCTGTTTATTTTTTGTCCTTAAAAGCCTTTTGAACTTTAAAATAATACAAAAAGACAACTCTTGGGTTGAGGCTATGGCTCAGTGGGTAAAATGCTTTCCATGCAAGGATGAAGCCCTGCCCACACTTCCTGTAAAAGCTAAGCACCGTGGTATGTACCTGTAACACTTGACCTAGGGTGGTAGATCCAGATTCCTGGGCCTGTTGGCCAACCAACTTAGACAAAAAGAAAGCTCCAGGTTCAGTGAAAGATTCTAACTTGAAAAAAAAATAGGAATTTTAACCTCTGATCTCCATACATGCATGCATACACACACACACACACACACACACACACACACACACACACACACACAGATAGAGATAGAGATAGAGATAGAGAGAGAGAGAGAGAGAGAGAGAGAGAGAGAGAGAATGAATCAGAAATAAAACCACTATTCCATAGCTGATGAAGAGTCTATAGACATGTTGGGATGGGAAAACCAGAATGAGCAGTTCTTTTGTGTTTTGTCCAGAAGAACTTGGCAAGCTGAGGGTGCTGGGAAGACTTGGGGCTATGGTAAGATGCTATCATGAACTTCAGCTAGAAGAGGATTTCAAGAACTGGGAGAATGTTACCTGATATGGACACAGAGTGGATTCTGATGGTTGAGAGTGAGTGCAGGGGGAAATAGGGCAAAATGGGGCTCGAAATGGCAGATGAATCAGGAATGGCAACAGAGAATTAGAAATCCACCAGTGGGCATTGAGTCTCCTCCTCTTTCCCTGTCTCCTGCACATGGAATCTCATTAGACATTAATAAAGTGTCTAAGTCTGTGAAGGAAGATCAGTATTTAGTGGAAGACACTATGTTTTGGTTGCACAGAATGTTCTGTTTTATAATATGGTCTTGATTCAAGGTTAGAGTTTTATTAGAAAAGCAAACAGAATCTTACTATTCAGAGAACAAAATTTCTCTTTAATTTTTTTTGCAAACACTTAAGTGTATAATTGTAGTTGTTTTTGTTGGAAGAAACTACACATATAATTTTACAACTTGCTGTTTGTACTCGGTGATTGTTGTTGTAAAGTTCTGTGTCAGTGAATACTGTAGACATCCGTTTTGGTGGCTGCCTTACAGATCACATTAGTAGCTATTTGTTCGTTGTGGTTAGTGGGAAATTAGAGTAAGTAAGAACCACACAGACCCCAGAATGAAGACTACAGACTAAATCTAACATCCAGTTCCCACCTCAGCAATATTGGGTCAATGAGCATGTGAAATCACTACCCAGAAAAATTTGGAAAGATGACTCTGTGGCTAAGTCTTTTGCCTCCCAAGTATGAGAACCCGTGCTCAATTCCATGTCAAAACCTATGTTACAAGCCAGCTATCGTGGTTTAGGCTTGTAATTCCATGGGTGGTGATGTGGATAGTAGAGGCAGGTGGAAACTGACACACTGACACACTTTTTTGGTGAATTCCAGGCCAACAAGAGAGCTTGTCTCTTAAAAAGTTGCAGGAATCAAAGAAACAATACCTAGAGTTGTCCTCTGACTTTCATGTTTGCTTGCACACACACACACACACACACAAAACGTTGAATACAAACACACATATGTGAGCATACACATGTAGCCTGCTTCATGAGCTCAGACATATGTGGATCTCCTCACCCCATTAGAAAACTCCTATTCTTACCCTCAGCATCACACTCTTTTCTCTGTTCTCTTATTCCCCCTTTGCTCTGTTCTCAGAAGTTGCCCTGCTTTGTTTCTGACACCATCTCAGACAGAACCACAGAAGCATCATTGCCTTGCATCCCCACCCACCTTTGGTGAAGACAAGCGGAGCTGGGAGCTTCAGAGCTATAATCAACCAATAGTCTAATTTAACTTGAAAGCAGAGAGAGTGAGTCTTAGCTGGGTCCTGCTTATAAATCAAGTAGAGATTTGCCAGGTAATTTTCACTTCGCAGTTAGAACGATCTCACCTGGTTTCTGCCTGCCTCCAAACCTGCTAGGCTGACATGGCATATATTCAGTGTTAGGACAGCAAGTGAATGTGGCCCTGTTCTGCTGATTATGATTTTTTATTGAACACCTTAAGATGTTTTCAGTCATCTGTATCATTTTTATCAAGTTGCTTTAAATTTGTCTGAATTTTGGTAACATATTTGTGCGCCATGCTCTCAGTGTATGTGATGACTGTTTGCATTAACTTACAGCTGCCCTTCACAGTTTTTATACATGATCCTTGGCAATAGTTGAAATGAAGGATGTGCTCCCTGGGTTCTTACTATAATGACTAAGAGCTAAAGTTGTTCATTGTAAGGTCAGGGTTGGGAAAGAAAAATTCTAAATGCCTCAGTCACTTGACATATGTTGCCCTCCATTAGAGAAACAACAGATAACTAAGTGCTTTTGAGTTGGAATTTGTTTAGTTTCTATTTTCTCCTGAACTCCAGTAACCTGTTTCTACTGGTGAACCAACTGATTGGACTAGCTTTACAATTATAAAAAGCAGTGTGACTGATAGACAATATGTGAATATGGAGATGTTGATTTGAAAGAACTAAATGTAGAAAGTAAAAGTTGATCAGAAACGTCTTGCTTCAGATGGATCGAGTTTTCCAGAACTCGCTTTGGATAAGCCTGTTATTAGAATTAAACGAGCATCACACCAGCCCTTCCTTGGCTTTATCCTTTGCTTGTATGTGCAGTCTCAAGGGTACTTGTTAGTATTACTATGCAGACAGCATCACTAGGACTTTCTCTTGGCTGTGTCAGATTCTCTCCTCATCATTGAAGACTGACACTAAGCAAGTGTTCAGCCCTGTCTCTGGATCTGTTGTACTTTTGAGACAGCATTTCACTAAGTGGCTTAGGTGGACCTTCTACTTATGCTTCTTCTGCCTCAGTTTCCTGGTTAGCTGGGAGTACAGGCCCATGCCACCAGACCCAGATCATTCTTTAAACTTATTCTGAATTATACAACCTAAATCTACAAAGTAATCCATCCTTGAAACCATTTTAAAGTGATTTCTTACCAGTCTTACAGGCTGCCTAGGTTTGTTGGACTGTTCAAAAGCACTTTACTTGTACAGGGTTCTCCAAGAACTTTCTGAGTCTTTTGAGTCAGTGCCACCACCATGTCTGAGACTATCTCTTAGTCTGTTTTCTCAGATAATTTCACAATGCCCTGTTGTGCATCCTTCTGTTTGCTAAGGGTGAATGGTGTGACTTTTTTTAAAAAGAGGGGTATGTTGACTTGAGGAAAAGGTGTGTATGCATATATGTTTTCCTAATGTATATGTGTATGTACATGTGCACAAAAGCTGAGGATCTAGAAGACATTATCTTAAAGTATTTTTGCACTTAGACCATTTGACATGACTGCGTACTTCATCAAAATACCTTGCTGAATATTCTTATGATTGCAACCAAGCCACTGTCCAGTCTCTTAAATCAATATAGATTTAAAGGTAAAGAACTGATAGCCCATAGTGGCAGTCATACCTTAAATTGTGATCCAACCTGGCACAAAGCACTGTAGTCAAAGACAAATTTCTATGAGTTAGAGACAGATGAGCAGAATTTTTTCCTGTGCTGGTAGGTGACCTTAGGCAGTCCCCTAGCTCTTCTTGTTTCAGATCAAAATAGATCTTCATCTAGATAGAGTCCAGGTGTGGAAAGCACAGGTATAGCAGATGCTAGGCACATCTGTGAGGAGGAAGGGAAAAGGAAAGAGGCTCTTTGCATTGGAGAGTGCGCGTGTGGTGTTCCTATATACACAAAAGTACTGGGTAATCAAAAGAACTGAAATTTGCCACACTAGCCAGATGTGGAATTTATTTCAAAGAGATAAGTACCTCTTGTCCTCTTCACAGAGCCCAGCTCAACTGCTGAATGATCAGCCTTCAGGGCAGCCTCAATGATCCTTAAATATAACCTTAACAACCCTCCTCTCCCACTGACCTTTATAAAGCCAGGGCACCTACAGTGCCAGATCTCTGGGTAGATGTCTTATCTGGCAACAATTCATGTTGTGTCTGATGGAGGTCTGTGTGGTACCCTTGGGATCTATGTTCAGTTAGCTTTATTGATGAATAAAGTGGCCAACCTCTCTCCCTCTGAATCCTAATCCCTTGAGGCTCAGGCCTCCTTGAAAGAGCCCAGCATGTGGGACTATGGACCTAGCAGGAAAACATCTGGGAATGGATGCCTTAGAAGAAACAGTAGAGGAGAGTGCTCACTAAGCTGTGCCAAGTAGCAGAGCTGCATGGAGGGCAAGCTGTGAGCTATAGCTATGGGCTCCTGGACAGCTGGAGAAACCCCTTGCCTGGGAAAGTCACCCTTTTAGAACACATGTGGGCCAGGCATTCTCCTCTGATGTGGCTTGACTGGAAAGCCTGCCTAAGGACTCCCACGTACAAGGGAACTGGTTTAACCAGTTCTCGGGGTGGTAGACTAGAGAAGGGAATTAGAGGCACCTGCTGTCGAAGGAGCAAAATAACTTGGAGAGATGTGGGCTTCCTAACTGGGTTTGTTTCTGTAGGTCTCAGGCTGAGGCTGCTTGTCATCTTCTACCCTTCTTCTCTGGGTGCCCTTGTTTTATAGCTCACTGTACTTTTGGAAGGAGACTTAGTTTAGATAATGAGATGCTGTCTGCCATATATCTGTGCTATTTTGTGAGAACACAGTGAAAAGGAAGGCCAAAGGGGGCAACAAAGAACAAGAACAGATACTGGAATGTATCAGACACCATAACAGAAGCATGTCCAGGGTTGGAATTATCTCCCAAGTGTGGCGGGAGTAGATTTTAGTGCAACCAAAAGAATTTTGGTCTTAAAGAATTGAATTCAGTCTTAGATAGTCTAAATGATAAGCTCCTCTCTCTCTGTCTCTGTCTCTCCATCTCTGTCTCTCTCTCATTGCAATGCATTTACTTTTCAGACTATCATGAAATAACACTGTTAGCAGTAAGTTTGTTGCTGTAAGGTAACAGAATATCAAGGTGATCAATGTAAGGTGACCACGGCAGACCACACTCTGCTGACCCTACTCCTCCTCATCTCGGTTTAAGGCATCCAAGCTCATGTGAAATCCAGTGTCTGTATAAAAGCTGCCTATCAGTGGGGTTGTGAGAAATGTGCTAATGGAATGGACTAGGATCCATGTTAGAAACTGAATCTAGTCATTCACTAAACGTGTTTCATTGACAAAATAAACAACAGGCAATGTCCTTTGCCTGCAGAGCAAATTCTGATGTTAACTTTCAAAGGAAGAGTAAGATATACAATATTCCATTCCTATCTACTTTTACCAAATATCAGAAATTTTTCTGGGTCTTACATTTTCTTTCAATATTTTCCCCAGACTAACTTGGTAATTTTACATCAGCAGTATATTCTGCACTCATTGCAATGTTAAAATACATTAGTCCCTTATATTCTGTATCTTATATTTATATTTAAAGTAAGAGCTACTGAATAAGGCTCTTCCCATCCTCTTAATGACTTGTCTTTTTGAAGTCAATTTTGAAGTCGTCCAGGACCAGCTTATTAATGAGCAGTTCTTCCTCAAATAATGCTCATAAAAATTATTGAGTAAAGCAGTTACCATATTCCTAGGCTTATGGTAGAGATGCCAAGTTCAAGCCTAATTATACTACTTTTGTTTGTAATTGAAGGTATACCAAGCACTGGCCTTTTTGTTTGTAAGCCATGTAATTTTCTATGTAGAAAGGAAGGGCAAACATTTCTCATGCAAGTAATGTTCCAGGGCTTTATGCTGGTCACTCCTGTCTCACAGCCTATCATCAGAGCTGGTCTACGTCAGTGGGGAATTCCAGCTGCAGCAGCATTAGGAGCAGTGAGGAAACGTGTCCACAGCCTAGTCAATGGTCCAACTGCATCTCAAAGAACTTTTCCCTGGGTCTTAGGCTTTAGCAAGAAACCCTAAAACTACGTATTTAGGATGCAGGATGTTCTTAAAGGAAGACAAGTGTCTTGTAAAAATAAAAAAGCAGGCAATTTTGGTGCAAGGCTTTAATCCCTGCATTCAGGAGGGTAGAGGCAGGTGGAGCTCGGTGAGTTTGAGGCCAGTGTGATCTACAGAGCTAGTTCCAGGATAGCCAAGGCTACACAAATAAACCATATCTCGAAAAAAAAAAAAAAAAACCAAGCCAACCAACCAACCAACCAACCAACCACCACCACCACCACCAACAACAAAGAACAAAAAACTTACCACTACCAAAACCACAAACAAACAAACAAAAAACCCAAAAGAAGCAAAAAAATACCATAATTTAGTCTAAAAAGCTATTTAATATTGTGAGTGTGTCTGTGTGTTTGTATCTTTGTCTATCTGGGTTTTGTATTTATCTCTGTCTATCTGTGTTGTGTGTTCATGTGTATGTGTGTGTGCACACATAGTGTATTCATGTGTTTGGAGGCTGGAGGTCAGAGGTCTGGAATTTGTTTCTCACATGTGCTCCTTCTGGCACTGAGTTTGTTGTTTTATGAATATTTCGAGGGGCATGGAATTCACTGATTCAGATGGGCTGGCTAGCCACTGTGTCCAAAGGATTAGGACAGAATTTTTATTCTGCAACTCTCTCTCTAGGTAAAGATTATTGAAAAAAGATGTGCTAAAGTTAGTGATTATAGTATGGTTGCAATACTAGTTATTTGTTAGGATAGAAAATTTATTCTTATGTAAGATTCCTGCCATAAAATATGCAACAATTTGAAGGTGAAGATACAAAATTGCCCAGTTGTCTTATAAAATATTGTACTACAATAAGTCTTTAGCCCCTTATACCATCACTACCACCACCACTACCAAAATAAGGCAGACTTAGTTTCAACAGTCTACCATGTGATGAGGACACCATAGCTTCTGTAACAGTCAGCCAAAAGCCAATCATTTAACGCTTTCTCTACTTTAGCACAAAGGGAACATCAGACAATGTGTTTTTCACCCGTCATTAAATTTCTGATAATTTGTTTGCCAATTTTTAAAAGACCAATTGCATTCTATGTGTCAAAGTAATGTTGTTTACTGTGAGGACTAAGTTAATGAGGCTAGGTTAGTTCTAAGCATGCTCTTAAATTTTAATGCCTATTTTCAGCTTAGGGTGAGATAATATCATTTTCTTCATCATCTACATATTTTACTTTCCAAGAACCAGGGTGTTTGATTGGAATGTTTACATACCATTTGTAGAATGCTTGGTCAACATGTGTCGGTAAAAATTCTTATCTGATCAATGACTGCTTTTTATATTCGTATTAACTCTATAAAATATAGGTCTCATTTGTCTAATAACTGTTCAGCCTCTGGTGATTCCTGCCTAATAAAATTTATACAGCCTACAACGTTGCCCACCTCTTTCGATTCTCCAGGCAAATTTTGTGAAAACCAAATTCCACAGCCAAGCATGAACTTCTATTGGATAAGTTGTTAGTGGTAGTAATTAGAGGAGTCCAGAGTTTCTATTGTGGAAGCAACTTAGTGACATCATGTCTAAGTGCACAGTTTCCACAAGGCACAATAAAGCCCTGGAAGAACAGCTTGCTTTCCCAAAGCTACACAGCCTCTTTGAAGGGAACCATGACTCAAACTTGGGACAGCTGAGTCTCGGTGACTGCCAATTGTTCCTCATTGGCTTATGTCAGAAGAACATGATGAGTATCCATAGGTGAGAGATAGTAAGGCACTTTGTGATGGAAGGAAACGCCCCACTGAAACTTTCAAGTTTGGGTACTTTTAATTGGCTGACTCTCAAAACCTTGTCCTAAGTACTTCTTGTGGTTGAGAACTAGCTGACATAAAATCAGTAACCCTGAGAAGTTGCCACGCCCCATTAGAGTAAGCTGAAATCATGTCCTAGACAGGCTTTGATTTAGTTAATGGGAAAAAGGACGGAGTTCAATGACAGCAGACTAAAGTAGGAAGAACATGCATTTTCACACAGTATTATATAGATTCTCCTCATTTTGGTCTTGATATATGCTAGACATCTTTACTCCCCATTTGCAGACATTAACAACTGGTATCTTAAGGAAAGCTGTTGCAAATGTTGATGAGTGTACATCTTAAACAGTTACCATGAAGGGCTAAAACAAAAACTTCAGTTTCAGTGAGAACTGAAAAACAATTAAGCATCAGTAACCATTAACATTAAGATGGGAAAATACATTAGCACTACCCAAGGGAGATCCTGAGAGCCTAAATTATGATTCCAGATCATTCCAGATCAAAGAAATGAACTCTTCAATTAAACAATGTTATTGTTAAACCTTCCTGTGCAGAAAGCCATCAGTCAGACTGAGTGTGTCTAAAATCTTGAGAGGTATAGTTTTCTGTGCCTACCCCCAAAGGCATACCACAGTGAAAACATGAAAATAGCCCACAAAAGCCCAGCAAGTGGAGCATACTGACAGTTGACACTAGCTATGGAGTACCCAGTAGCTTCTAGAATTTTCTTTCAGCTCCCCCTTTTTAAATGATTCTTTTGTTTAAACTGGCCATTGTAATAGGGCACTGCACTGGTACTTGGCATTTTCTATTTTTTTTTTTAAAGAAATGTTTTAGTAATCTGTCTCTTAAATGGAGAATGGACTGTTCTTCCACTGTTCCCATGTTCCATTTCAAGCTTAGACTGTGTGCTCTTGGGCAGTGTTAGTACCTGTACCACATTTGTAGCCCCTTACAATGTAAGTTCCGGAATGAACTTACTGTGCCAACTGGCCAGCGCTGTGTTCCCATCCTCCCAGCCCTGCCTGACTACCATGCCTGGCTGCATCTCTTGGTCTGGCTGATAGAACTATTAAGAATAATGTTCTGATGAACCAGGATAATGTACCTTGCCTGAGTTGGCAAGGGTGTCATTTTTCAAGTTTTTGTTGGCACACACGTGCATTTCTCAGATATGGATAGACAACCAGTTATTTGATTTTCTTTGAAAAAAGAAATGCCTTCCTCTCCTTATCTTTATCTTATTTGTAAGATGCACTTTGACTTATTTGCTCTGTCATTTGATCATCAGTTGACTTAAATTTGATCCCGTCTAAACTGTTTTAATTGTTTCTTCAAACAAAATTTTCTAATTGGAAATGGTTTGACTCCTTGTTCATCCTGAGCTTGGCTTTCCCCACAGACATAGGATTAGAAGTAGCTGTCTTCTTTCAAGAATACAAGATGCTGGCTGTGTTTATGTGGTGGGAAGCGATCCACACCTGGGCCTCTGCAGAGTGGGACAGAAGTAATTCTATATCCAAGACACAAGTGCTTACTTTAAATAAACAGACCATTTAAATGCTTCCTTCCTGGCCTATAGGGATGCTTTTTTAATGTGACTTAAATATTTCATAAGCAGTTGCAACATAATTTTGACACAGTTGACAGTCCTCTTCTTAGTAAGAAACTCACAGGGAAGTAACTGTTTATCAGAATTGGGCTTGATCAACTTTTGCTCCTTTCAGATTTCAAGCCCTTGGAATTTGCATAACAACCTGTCTAATTTAAGTATAAATAAAAAAGAAGTGGATTTTTTTTTTTTGGTCTATCATGGAGTTTAGAAATTCCTTAGTGTTAACTGGTTTGATGTCATGCTGAGGTCAACCTAATTTAGTCTCTCTCTCTCTCTCTCTCTCTCTCTCTCTCTCTCTCTCTCTCTCTCTCTCTCTCTCTCTCTCTCTCTCTCTCTCTCTCTCTTGTTCTTCATCCCAGTTAGTCCCTCATGCAACAGAGAGGTCTTGGGAACCTACAGAGATGGAGATCTTTGCTAGATCTTTGTAAAAAGCAGATTAAAAATAAGAAAGTCCATGTAGAAAGCTGAAGGTAGACAGAAAAGACAAGAGCTGGACCTTTTCTTCCCAGACCTCAATTTTCCACTTACCATAAATAAGATCAGAAGGCAAATATTTCTGAAAAGAAGCCAGTCCATTGCTTTGAGTCTCTCTTGGCCTTGAACCCCAGTAAGAATCAGTTCTAGTCCCAGTCTTCCAGATCCCAGATTAGTCCTTGAAGCAGGATGTACTAGGAGATGTTCTGTCGGGAGGGCATGGATGATAACTGTGGGGCTCCCTGGGCACAGGGATGAAGATATTCTATAATGACTCTGTTTCTCCACCCCAAACTCCTGGGCTGGCCTGGAAGGCTGGCATTGTTGGGCTCTGGGTAAGAACTTAGCCACACCTTGATTCTTATTGCAATGAAACCCTTTGTTGGACACCAAAGAAAAATCTTACAGAGTGAGGGCAAGATTTATAGGGAAGATACCCAATGAATAGTAAATTACTCACGACATGAAAAATAATTAAAACACTAGGGCCTATCATCATGGCGAATAAAATTAGAAGGCTCCTTCTGACTGCCAACATTGTAAAAGCAAAATTACATAGACCAACAACACACACACACACAGCCTCTCTCTCACAAGAAACACACATACATTCTCACTCACACACACAAAAAACATTCAGACACACACACACACACACACACACACACACACACACACACACACACTCATGTCCACTATACAAGTACCTTCAAGCAGTGGAACCTTTAGCAAAGGACATTTTGAGAAGGCACCAGGCCTGACACTGAGAGGAAAAATGAGTGCTAAAAAGTCTCTTCATTTTGGTGAGTTTCGCTTTCCACTTAAGAAGTCCTGTGGTTGAAAAGCAATTTCAATTTTAAAGATGTCCTGGAATAGGCATTTACGGTGAAGAGAGTCTGATTTAACCAGTACTGGCGTGTTCCGTTCAGAAACAAACCTCTATGATACAATGGGACTGTGTTTTCTTATTGCTCATGGAATTTGAATGAGAAATTGGTGACAATTTCAAGCCAAGTAATTAAGTAGAGTAAATAACAGAAATGAGGGGTGTGTTTTAAATCTTCATACATATTTATTAAGAAGCTGAATGTAGAAACTAGATTATTTAGGAGTAAACAAAAACCAAAATATTATCCAGATAATTTTGATGGTTGTTTTTGTCTTCTAACTTCTTTTTCTTTGTGAAGGCACACCTTGAATGGAGTGTAGAGTCTCCACTCTACAGTGGAAAAATGAAGTTTGACAGCCACACCAACAAGTGTAGAAAGAAAATGTAACTAAATCTTCTCTAATTGCTAATCCACCCTGACTGGAAAATTTCAAAGGGAAATTACACCTTTTGTCCCTTGTCACTGTAATGCAGAGACTAGGCAGACTACACTAATGGAGTATTTCCAAAAGTGCTTGGTCCTTGAGAAACTTGGCTTAGCATCTTCAGAGGCATAAGGTAGAGCATAGGCAGTTAGAAGACTCGTGTGGTATGCCCAAATGAAGAGAAATTAATTATACGTTTGGAATGCTCTTAAGAAAGACAGAAGGGAGTTTTGTTCACATAGTGGAAAAAATAAATCATTATAAAGATTTGAAGACACCTATCAGAGTGAAGCTTTAATTTTAGACTATCTGCCTAATTTAAAGTTATGTAAAGTGAACAAATAAAGCATGTTTAGTATCAGTTTTAAAATGCTTCTTGAGATAGTCCCAAGTTATTTGAAGGTAGGTGCTATGGTGAATAAACCCTTAAAAATGGATTTCTAACCTAAGCACTAACTGTACTGTCTCAACACACAATTGGGAGGACAAAAGTCAGCTTGAGATCAGCTCCAGTTTATTCAGGGGGTTTAATGGCAGAACAGGCATTTGAGTTGGTGTGGTATTTGGCATAGATTGTCTAGACCAGCAGTACAAATAGCATTTGCCTGTGATTCACAAAGTTACCTTAGAATAAGCAAGATAGTGAGAATTTGTGTTAGTGTGCTGCATGTGGAATGTCCCTTGGTTATTGATCCAGTGTGTGTTTCTAACCTTACAGACATTTTGTCAACATGTGTGCAGATGGTTTGTATCTCAGAAACTTAACATGTAAAGCTGCTTAAAATTTGAATCCTAGAAGCCCAGGAGAATTAGACTGTCTCAATTTAATGGACTTGTAGGCTTAATATATACAACCTTTTTTGGTTTTTTCATAAAGGGAATATCAGAGGTTGTTGGAACATATTTAGAAATTTCAGTATTCAACTATTGTGCTCTGTGGGCAGCAAATAAAAATAAACAAGGAGACTTATGTCTTTAAATTATTTTTTTATATTAATTGTATGCGTGTGCCATGGAACAAACGTGGAGCTCAGAAGACAGCCTGAGGGAATCAGGTCGGCCGTTCTACCATGTCAGTCCTAGGATTCTAGTTTTCAAACCCCGGAGATCAGGCTTGGTGGCAAGCACTTTACCTGCTGAACAATCTTGTCAGGCTGTGAAAGACTTGATTGCCATAAGAAATCACAGCGCTTCTGATGCATTTTGATGCTACTACAGAATGTGAGGTGTCAAGAAGAATTTTGAGGTGAACTCTTGGCTATGTCCCATGGGTCAGCCAGAGCATCAAGCAAACATACAAACAACCCCACTCCAATCCCCACCCCCCAAAACCAAAACAAGCAAACAAACCTTCGGGAACAGAGAGAAACCAGCAGCCAGGGGCTACAGTGATGATTTTCTATTTGTGATTTCTTCAAAAAGAGCCCAAGGTGTGCTAAGCTGCTGTGTCTTGCTAATGTGTGTTGTCCGAATTTCCATGGTGTAGCCAGCTAATGTAGTAGTTTTATCTTTTTATTCAGGCAATCTTGAATTTGGGTAATTCGATTGTTCTGAAAGAATTAAAGTAGCCAGCATTTTTGTGTCACAATGATACATTATTTAATTTTTTGTTATTGTTTACATGTCTGATAGATGGACATATCCGACATGTTTTCTTTTTCTAAAAGATAGGTGAGGTTTTCTTTCTTCACAAATGCAATTCATTGAATAGATTTAAAAAAACAAGCAACAGAAAGTAAGTACAAGATTATTTTATTGTGTTTCTACATTTGTAACTCTTGAGTGTAGCATTTTCTAAAATCTAGCATATTAGTCTTTTGTTATTGTTGTTGCTAGGACAAAATACCAAAGATGAAGTACTGTAAAAAGAAGAGAGATTATTATTATTATTATTATTATTATTATTATTATTATTATTATTATTATTAAGTTTGGAATCTGAAAGTAGACGAATGGATGAATCCACTGGTGTAGTTTCTGATGAGGGACTCTGGCTAATGCCATCATGGGTGGGGGTTGTCATCTAGAAAAATACAAACCAAATACGAGTCAGAGTTCAGATTTGCTCATTTTATAGCACACTCTCTTTGGGAAACTAATCAGATCCCTTAGGAACCACAGGAACACTTTCCGAGGTCAGATTCCCAATGGCAGGCAGTCTTGAAAGATGTGTGGCCGTGGCTCTCACCCCAGGTGGAGAACGATCAGCTAATCTTTTTCTCCTGAGGACTTCAGGCACTGTAGGAGCAGAGCATGAAATATTAGTGCTTGAGGTTAAGCAGAGGTCTTAGAATCCAATCTCTCTTCTCTTCCTTCCCTGTGACCTTTGTTTCAGTGATAGCTCAGACCTGCCAAAGATAGGTAATAATTCCACCCCCACGTCAGAGCCAGTACTGATTTGTAAATACCAGCCGTTTTTCAGCATTTCTGCATGTGTGAGGGTAAAAATAATTGGTGGCTGATGATACCACTTAAAAATGACCTCTCCATACATCAGAACTTACGAAACTGTTGAGTTTAGAAGTTCTTATGAGCAGAATGTTATTTTAGTGAGTCCTCTACTATATGTATATCTGCTATGGAGCTAGCAGTGTTTTCTCAGAAAAGAAATGCCCCTTGGATTGTGAGGATATGCTAGATCAGTGTCCTTGCATTGTCCTCATGTTGTCTACAACAGCAGGACACTTGTCTGTCAAGTCATGATACACCTTCTATTGTGATTTTCCCCAGAATAAGTTCCCTTTGGGGGAAAAAGGGACAGGATAACATATGTAGGCCAAGAGACTATGGCAAGAATGTTAAGAGAATATTTTTTTCCTCATTTTATGATAGTATAAGATTCCCAGAAAGCGGTATTTAGCCATCTACAGACAACTTTTCTTTTGAAAGCTGATGTTAGAGGAAAAGAAATTTAGAAATATTTATGGTCATGGACTAGTTTGTCAAATATATTACAGTAGTGTTAGAACTAAAGCCCGAAAAGAGATGGTTGTTAGCCTGAGTCTGGGAGATGGGCAAGTGTAAATATGCTTTTCTTTGTGCTGACCCAGTATAGCTGTTGTGACAACATGTCTGACGGGTCACCTACAGCACTGAAGATAAACATCCTGTGCCCTCATTAAAGCTAATTTAGGTATGGCAACCAGGGGCCAGCCACCAGGTTATTTAGTAAGTGTTAGAAATCATGGAGGGTAAATGTTAGTTTCCTGAAGAGTCATTAATACCATAAGGATGATGCTAGTTTGTACCCTAAAATCGCGCATGTCCTCTAACTGAGGTGCACTGCTGATATTCTTTGTGGGTAAGATGTGTTCCAAACATATGGACAGGATAGCTTGGCTTCTGGTTCTGTGTTGATTGAAGTCTGCCGCTTACATAGCCACTACACATTTACCTTGCAAGTGCCTCTGAGTTCCTGATATTGACAGAGGCACATGTGTTATATTCACTTAGATGTTACTCTGGCTTGCTCAAGGCTGCTGCTTGTGCCCTTCCTTTGGCAAAGCTTTACTGGATATATTGTTTAACTTTGGTACATTATCTCTGTAGCTGGACAGCTCAAATATAGGATTTCAACAACTCAGTTTGGGGAAGAAATCCAGGAATAAGAAAAAAGTAGGTATGGCAATTTAGTTGTATTTTTTGAGTAATATGGAAAACTTGCAAATTTCTCAGCCTCTGGTCTACTGAGTTAGAATCTGGGATGAGACAAAGAATTACTTTGTCCCATGTTTCCCAGATAATTCTGGGTTTGCTGGCTGGAGTTAAGACCCGTTGACTCATGGGTCAGTGACACAGCTTCATGGGTATATGTGCCTGCCACCAAGCTTGACAAGTTGAGTTTCATCTTGTGGCGCATTGAATGAGAATGTCCCCCCCCTCCCCCATGGGATCAGGTATCTGAACATTTGCCCTCAGATGAGGACACTGGTTGGGGAGGTGATACAGCTTTGCTGGATGAATGATGCCACTAGGGTGGCCTTTGAGAGTTCATAGCCTTAGTCTACTTCCAGTTTGCTCTGTGTGCTTCACCCCTGGGCTTAAGGATGTGATTGTTCTCATCCTTGCTCTGGTTGTCTACTGACATGCCTGTCTCCAGAGGGAGGTGTCCCTCTGTAACTGCAAGCCTAAGTAAAATCGCTCTTCCACACGTTTCTCTTGGTCGTGGCATTTGTCAGAGCAACTAAAGCACATCTTCAGGATCTGCATGGTACAAGATGAGAACTCATTCTTGAAGTTGCCTTCTGCCCTCCTCAAATACACCATGCATATGTGTGCCTCCCCTGTACGCCTACACACAAAGTAAATGACATATGATAAAATCATTTTAAAACAACCATTGATTCAGAGTCATTATCTTATTCTATGGATGACCAACATAAAGAGGATGCTATGTAAATAAGAACCACATTTTTTATTTAAAATACTGATTGTTTATTTACTGTATGTGTGTGTTACAGTGTACATGTGGGACACAGGAAAACCTGTGGGAGTAGATTCAGTTTTTCTGTCTCTATTGTATGGTCCTTGCTGTGTTGAACTTAGGTCCCCAGGCTTGGCTAATTAGTATCTTTACACACTGATTCATCTTGCTAGTATGAGGACATTTTTCTAATGTAATTTAATGTCTTTTCATCGAGGTGAGGAGTATTAGCCATTAACATTTACCTTTATATGAAAGAATTGCTTCCTTTCCCCTTTATTCAATCTTGTTGATGACATCATTACTGCTAATTTATAAACATGCACAACTTAGAAAAAAGCACAAATGACATCCCTAAAGAGCTTGACTTTCTCCCTTCCCTCCCATGCTAATCAATGATGTGGAACCAGGTTTCCATTATCAGGTAGTTTTATAGTTCCTCATGTATTACGGAGGATTAATGTCAGTTTCGGGGAACACTATATTCTTGTCTCAGTTCATTCACATTGCTAAAAACAAACTATCAAACTCTGGTTAGCTTATGCACTGCAGGGATTTGCTGCTTATATCTCTGACAGCTTAGAGGTCCAAGACCACAACACTGGCAGATTCTGTGTGTTGAAGCTTGTTTCCTGTCCCATAGGTGACTCCTTCTTGCTGTTTGGTTTCACTGTGGAAGAGGCAATGAACTTCTTTGACCTTGTCTTTATTGAAGTAATAATTCCATTCATGGAAGTTCTGGACTATGTCTTAGTCATTTCTTGAAGGTCCCACTCCTGACATTGTCACCTTGAGGTTAGGAGTTTGTAAGTTATTTTCTTATTGCTGTGACAAAATGTGTGGCAAGAAGCAGCTGAGGAGATGAAAGGTTTAATTCAGCTTACAGTTGAGGGGACACTGTCTATTACAGGGAGGAAGTCACGACAGCAGGTACTTGATGTGGCTCATTACATCTCATCCACAATCCAGAAGCAGAGAGATGAATACTTGTTTTCACCTGTCTTTCTCTTTTATATCCAGTCCTGGACTCTAGCCTGTGGAATGGAGAACCCCATAGATATGGTGGCTCTTGCAATCTCAATTAATTTGCCATAGGTAATCTTTTCTCAAGTACGTGCCTAGAGACTTTTCTCTTGGGCGATTTAAAAACCTATCAAGTTGGCAATCAGCATGAAGCCTCACGAAGGTTTTAGTGTACTGGTTTGGAGGCATATCGGCAATCACATGGAATCAGTTCTGAAATACAACTGCACACTTAATATCTCTACCAGGTGTATTCATTGGTTGCATATGGCTGAGTTTGGTAGATCTACCAAGTATACTCACTGGTTACATATGACTGAGGATGGCTACAAATGTAGCCCAACTTATAATACTTACTTAAAACATGAGATTTCTGTGCATGTTTTTTTTTTTTTTTTTTTTTTTTTTTTTTTTTTTTTTTTTTTTTTTTTTTAGAATTCAGGGTCCTTGAGCTTGTACTTTGTTTTTGTTTTGAGGTGAGATCTTACCATGTAGCTTTGGATGGCGAAAGACTTGATAAATACCCCAGGGTAGCCTTGAACTTGTAGAAAATGCCTGCTTTTTACTTCCTACTGCTGAGATTGTAGGTGTGAGCCATCACACCTGGCTTCAAGGAGTTCTAGATGACATTATCAAAAGACTGGAATAGGCTGGAAAGGTGGTTGAGCAGTTAAGAATGCTTGCTCAGAAACCAGGGGGACTGGAGTTTGGATGTGTGCATCTACATAGCATACCTGGAGATCCACATATTCCTGTAACTGTATTTACGCCCTCTACTGGCCTCTATAAGCAATGACGTAAGGATCTACTGTTCATACACTCCCATGCAGACTCACAAACATATAAATAAAAATGTAAACGACAAGAATTTGACTTAAAATAAAAAGAGTCGGGCATACTCATTCTTAGTTTGAATGTAGGCTTAATTAGATTTGTGAGAGAGTCTTTGTGTTGTATGTGCATTTGCTCAGAGAACTTAGTTACCCGTTTTACATTCCTTGAGAAGAGGGATTTTTTTTTTTTTCCATTCTTACTCTCCATGCTACTTTTATTTGTTGTCCTGGAACATGGTAAGATGAAATGCACTGGCTCTGCCATCTTTTACTGAAAATCCCCAATGCTTTCCCCGATCATTATTATCAGGTTTTGCTGTCTAGCAGTCACAGTGTATTCATATTTTCAAAGCCTATTCCAAATTGTGCATTCCAGTCTGTTGACAGTTGTTAGATTAGATCCTTGTCTGAAGTTAAGTATGCTATGCCAGGGTGACAGCAGGGTTAAGTGACATTCACATCTGGTTCCACCAGTCGGACTCATTTGCTCTCTTTTTTTTTTTTCCTAGTGAGTTAATTAATTACTCTTAATTATACATTTCTTCTTCTATTTTCTGGGAGATTAAATTAGATATTTTTATGTAACAAAATGAGGAGATATTGAATCCTCCCCTGAGCAGTAATTCTTTTCAACTTTCTAGTATGTCCAACCTTAATATATTTTATATTTGTTAAGATCTGTGGCACTGGGCATAGATATGTTGATTTTCTACACATTGATATATTTTGAATGATAGTAGTAAATGTAGGTTTTCTTTCTTATTTTTTTTATCTCATTCATAGCATCTTCTTCCTGATAGTTTTCACCTGAGATTTTATTCGGTTTTAACCTGTTCTTGACTGTACTGACAGATAAAGCACATCATGTGTCTTCTGAGAATCTTGTCCCTTGTTCCTTGTCCTTGTTTCAGAGAGAGAAGCTTGCAGGCTTCACAGGACAGTCTTCCCAGGGAAGCAGACTCCAGGCCTCCCTTGAATTGAATTCTTCCAGGCTCATCTTTGTCCTTTTATTTGTATTGGAAGCAGCTCATTTTGAGGACAATGAAGTCTCAGCTCCAGCTTGCAGAAGACGTTGCACACAGGAATTAATGTGTTTATTGTCAAGGTGGAATAACGCTATGTGTGGATGAGAACCATAAAATTCATTTCTACTTTGTAAAGGATAACCTCTGCTTGCTCCAAGAATAAGGGGCAGTTCAAAAATTCAGATACATCCTGAGTACAACAAAGATGGAGGAATAGTTTGACATGCATCATTGCAGATGTTAGCCCCCATTTTGAAATAAATCGGTTAAAAAGTCTTCTACTGAATTCTGCTCTATTCTGGCACACCAAACTTTTTTGCTGAAGCAAAACCAAGACTTGTGCTTTTTCTGGGTGGAGATCTCAGAAAAGTGCTGCTAGGCACTGCCAGAGTTAGCTTAGGGGAGTGTTTCTGCTTCTGCCAGTGCTGACGACATTGCGGGTTTGCCCACCATCTATATGAGGCATTGTATAGCATCTATATGAGGCATTGTCCAGCATCTATATGAGGCATTGTCCAGCATCTATATGAGGCATTGTCCAGAATCTATATGAAGCATTGTCCACCATCTATATGAAGCATTGTGCAGCATCTATAAGAAGCATTATTGGTGAGTTTCCTCAGTGGCTGCTCAGCTGCACTGCTCTTTCCTGGAAAGTCTTTGCTTTTTTCCCACAGAGTCCTGTAATGTTTAATGAGTGCCACTGTCCCAGAGAAAGAAATCCCCTTAGGGCTATCTGTACCCTACTTCTGAGCTAAATGGAACATTACACAGTTTGTCCTGAAGGGCATCCTTATGAAGGTTTTTAGATATTCCAAGATACTTCTTCAACTCTACTTGAGACCCCTTTGAAGTAAACTGAGTTGGAGCGATACCTAGAACACCCAATTTTATTAGACAGCACATTCTGGATCCCATAAACATTTTTTTTCTCTCAAAAGAATTCCTTTAGCTGCTGGCAGAAGCATGGAACAGTAGCATCATCCCCACGCCCCACTGAAAGGATGGCTGTAGATGAAAGCTGCAGGCACAGAATGGAAATGCTTCTAAACAGATGCTAACTGCTATAGGAAGCAGAGCTGAAGGGCAGGTACTACTCACACCCTTTGGAGCCCCAGTTTTGTCATCGTGAGCCTCAGATATTCAAGTAGATACTGGATCAGTAGATAAAAGACTTGGTATTTTCTATTCTGTGTTTCATTCCTGCTTTGGTCCCGTCTCTTCTTGCTGTGTCTCTCCTCCTCTCTTTGAAACTAGAATATTTACTTCATGCTATTGCATATTGGTAGCATGTAGCTTGTGTTTTGGTTTTACAGTGGCACACACTCAAGAGGCTGTCTTGAGTCAGAGTGTAGTTGGTAGATTGCTTGCCTAGCATGTGTGACGCCCTGGGTTCAATCCTCAGCCCATAGAAACTTAGCATGATGGACACACCTGTAAACCCAGCATGCTGGATGTGGGAGAAAGAAGATCAGGAGCTCAACATCATCCTTGGCTGCACAGAAAATAGGAGAGCCCTGCAGTAGATGGGAGAGAAGAAAGAGACTGTCCTAGACTTCTGAGCAGTGCCAGGACCGTCACAGACTGTGTGGACTTTTGTGGCACAGTAAATCCAATGAAAAGCCCGTTGCCAGGAAGTCACAGGACCCTAGTGCAAAATCTGTTATTGTTATATGAAATAGACAAAATCTGCTGTGTATCTATGTTCCCATCTGAAGATTAGTGCTGTGTTCCTTTTTGGTCAGAGAAGTAGTGTTCAGTGGTGACTGCAGAGATTCATAACTGGTCCAAGGACGGGGAATAGAACTGGTGGATTCTTAGCCATAAGCAGAGTACCTGTTTCAAGGCTCAGGGAACACCACACCATGGAAGAGATGGAAAGATGGAGGAGTTGGGGGGGAGGGGCTAGGGTGTGACATAAAACAATGACTTCCAGACATAACAGCTATTGCACTCATGAACTCACAACAGCTGTAATTACATCGACAAGATCTAGACTAGACTGAGCCTGTCAACAGTTTGTTATGGAAAGGGGGATTGTTGAGTCAAGTCCCTCTGTCCCCATAACCAGAGGATTTTTATATGTTCAGTAGTTGATGGGAGAGGGGGACATATTTTCTTCAGTGGCTCAGTTAGTAAAGTGCTCATAGAGCCAATCCTAGTGAAAAACACTGGGACACACACACACACACACACACACACACACACACACACACACTCTTGCCTCGACCTGCAGGGATAATCAGCAGGGACCCAGGGCAGGAGAGAGAGAGTGTGAGAGGGACAAGAAATACGAAGAATGAGAGCAAGTCAAATTATACTGATCAAGTTTTGAAAAAATTTATCAGGAGTGGCAATATAAGCATAAGCAAGAGGAGGCTGCAAGGGAGAAGGGAAGAGTCTGGAGGTTCTCTGAAAGTCAGGTGGCAATCTTCAGATCCTGGAACCAATGGTCAGAGTCCTCTCTACGCATAAACATTCTTACTGTTATGACCACGAATGTTCTCTCAGGATTGTTTATGTAAGGTAGAAAATTTCCACAATGCCATGGCTCCCAGCATCTCCTCCCATTTAATTATTTTCACTAAGGCCCTATGGAACTGGGGTGATCAATAATCATCTCATCCTTGGATGAGTGGGCGTTAACCAGCGGGGGGGGGGGGGGGTTGACCTGATTCCTCCTGTGGGCACCTTCGAGACCCAAAGTCATGGCTTTTGGTATCTTCTGAGGAGGGGAGGCAGAGCCTTACTAAAATCCTTAGGATAAGGTTGAAAACCAGATACCAACCTCCTTGCAAACCAGATTTGTCTCACAGGGAATTCAGAGGGGTGTGTGTGAGACCTTCCTCTGCGGTGCTTAGCCTCGCAGCCCATGCTGGATTCATTTTTTCAAGAACCAGTATGCACAGGTCTGAATCCTATGCATCTCCTGAAGGAGAATTATTAACCTCAGGTTCGGCAAGGCCTCTGTCAGCCAAATCAAGCCTATGATAATAAATTTGCAAAGGTCTCGATGCCATGGAATCAATCTGCTGTTTTATAAAACCAGTAATTTTGTTAAAAATGAAAGGCCCCAAATTTACTAATAATAAAATGCTTATTAAAGGTTCAAGGAGGGGCATTAAGAGGGTGTACATAGAGGACTTCCACCAATTATCAGCAGCGACTGAAAAAACTGTTTTCTCTGGAGCTCCAAATTAAGTTTATCTAACTGTTGGATTTGAGTTTCCACTATACCTGATTCATTTACATAGAAGCAACATTCTTTCAGAAAGGGGGCGACGGTTCTCAGTGGTCAGCAAATCAGCTCATCGATTCTCTAAGGCAACTTGAGCAAGGGAAGTTCATTGACTCTGTAAAGAAGCTAAAGACTCAACAGAGGCTTCCACTGCCAATGCAAATCATTGAGATAAGTTAGCAGTGGAAGAGAATGGCTCAAAGTTCCTCCAGCCAAACTGGCAGTCACAACAGAGGTTACCAAGGAGATGCAGGCCACTACAGGGAGGAAAACAGCTCCCTTTATTTTAATATGGGGTGGGGTTGGGGGGAGCGTATTCCAGCTCAAATACTCAGCTAGAGTTAGCAAGGTCAACTGAGGAACTAGGGTCATGGGAAGTCACAGCAATTATTTATGTTTTTGGAAAGAATTTTAGTAAGGGTACTAATACAACAAAACAAAACGAACAAAACAAAACAAAACAAAACAAAACAAAACTCTTCAGAGGCAATCAGATCCTGACTAGGTGAGCTAGTTTGATCGCACAAATTAACATTGGGACTAGTATAGCAGAATTTAAATTGCTATTGTTCAGGGATCAAGAATAAGGATAGTTCAAAAATTTGGGAAAGTCTTAGGACTGGCACCAGACATATTAAAAAGAATGGGATAAGGGACAGCTGTCAATGGAGAGTGTCCTAATGCAGCACAAAGGAAGCAGGCTGAGACATTTCCTAATCCAGTAATATTGTCAAGTATCAGGTCCTCTCTTAAGAGAGACATCCAGAAAAAAAAAGGGTGATGTGTATACAATGTGGAGAGCTGTGTACTTAGCTCCTTTTCTTTATTCTGTATCTATTGCTGTTCTAATAAGCTCAATAATTTTTTTCCTTTGCAAAACTAGGGCAGAAGCACCTGTAGCTGAGCCTCCCACAAAAGCATATGGAGACATTAGTTCTAAATCTTTAGTAATTAATTTTTCTATTGATAGTGAATTTTCCTCCAGCAGGCATATCCATCAACTTACTGTTGTTTACCATAATACAACTACTAGCCCTTCCTATAATGTTGGATGTTAAAAAAAAAGTTGGATCAGGGATGTAGACCCAATATAGCTTCTCTATTATCACTGTCAGGACACTCTACAAACTCACAATCAACATCATTCTTCGTCCCAGCATCAGTATGTCTCATTCAACACTATGGCAGCTAGCATGCGCCTTCCTGCATCTTGCAGAAAAAACCACAAACATGCCCTCTTCCCATACTCAGAGAGTTCCTTGACATCGAAATTTTAAAATTTTTGTGGTGTATGAGGATATGATTCCCCATTTTATGTATCCTTTTTTTTTTTTTTTTTTTTTTTTTTTTTTTTTTTTTTTTTTGCCTCCAGGTTGGGCTTTCCTCAACAATGGAATGTGTTTTCCTTCCCAAGTTACATTTGGTTCTGGTGTTTATCACAGAAATGGAAAGCAAACCAAGGCACCCCTTTTCATTTATTTTTTACTACAGAGTAATATGATCTAGAGTGGGGAGGCCAGTTTTTGAAAATTAAGATGTCCCTGTTTCCTGTTTTTTTATTATTATTTTTTTATTATGTATTTTCCTCAATTAAATTTCCAATGCTATCCCATAAGTCCTCCATACCCTCCCCCCCACTCCCCTACCCACCCATTCCCAATTTTTGGCCCTGGTTTTCCCCTGTACTGGGGCATATAAAGTTTGCGTGTCCAATGGGCCTCTCTTTCCAGTGATGGCCTACCAGGCCATCTTTTGATACATATGCAGCTAGAGTCAAGAGCTCCGCGGTACTGGTTAGTTCATAATGTTGTTGCACCTACAGGGTTGCAGATCTCTTTAGCTCCTTGGATACTTTCTCTAGCTCCTCCATTGGGGGCCCTGTGATCCATCCAATAGCTGACTGTGAGCATCCACTTATGTGTTTGCTAGGCCCCGGCCTAGTCTCACAGGAGACAGCTATATCAGGGTCCTTTCAGCAAACACTTGCTAGTGTATGCAATAGTGTCATCGTTTGGAGGCTAATTATGGGATGGATCCCTGGATATGGCAGTCTCTAGATGGTCCATCCTTTTGTCTCAACTCCAAACTGTCTCTGTAACTCCTTCCATGGGTGATTGTTTCCAATTCTAAGAAGGGGCAAACTGTTCACACTTTGGTCTTCGTTCTTCTTCAGCTTCATGTGTTTTACAAATTGTCTCTTACATCTCAGGTATACTAAGTTTCTGGGTTAATATCCACTTATCAGTGAGTACATATCATTTGAGTTCTTTTATGATTGTGTTACCTCACTCAGGATGATGCCCTCCAGGCCCAACCATTTGCCTAGGAATTTCATAAATTCATTCTTTTTAATAGCTGAGTAGTACTCCATTGTGTAAATGTACCACATTTTTTGTATCCATTCCTCTGTTGAGGGGCATCTGGGTTCTTTCCAGCTTCTGGCTATTATAAATAAGGCTGCTATGAACATAGTAGAGCATGTGTCCTTCTTACCGGTTGGGACATCTTCTGGATATATGCCCAGGAGAGGTATTGTTGGATCCTCCGGTAGTACTATGTCCAATTTTCTGAGGAACCGCCAGACTGATTTCCAGAGTGGTTGTACAAGCTTGCAATCCCACCAACAATGGAGGAGTGTTCCTCTTTCTCCACATCCTCACCAGCATCTGCTGTCACCTGAATTTTTGATCTTAGACATTCTGACTGGTGTGAGATGGAATCTCAGGGTTGTTTTGATTTGCATTTCTCTGATGACTAAGGATGCTGAACATTTTTTCAGGTGTTTCTCAGCCATTCGGTATTCCTCAAGTGAATTCTATGTTTAGCTCTGAGCCCCATTTTTAATGGGGTTATTTGATTTTCTGGAGTCCACCTTCTTGAGTTCTTTATATATATTGGATATTAGTCCCCTAACTGATTTAGGATAGATAAAGATCCTTTCCCAATCTGTTGGTGGCCTTTTTGTCTTATTGACGGTGTCTTTTGCCTTGCAGAAGCTTTGCAGTTTCATGAGGTTCCATTTGTCAATTCTTGATCTTACAGCACAAGCCATTGCTGTTCTATTCTGGAATTTTTCCCCTGTGCCCATATCTTCGAGGCTTTTCCTCACTTTCTCCTCTATAAGTTTCAGTGTCTCTGGTTTTATGTGAAGTTCCTTGATCTACTTAGATTTGACCTTAGTACAAGGAGATAGGAATGGATTGATTCGCATTATTCTACATGATAACCACCAGTTGTGCCAGCACCATTTGTTGAAAATGCTGTCTTTCTTCCAGTGGATGGTTTTAGCTCCCTTGTCAAAGATCAAGTGACCATAGGTGTGTGGGTTCATCTCTGGGTCTTCAATTTTGTTCCATTGGTCTACTTGTCCGTCACTATACCAGTACCATGCAGTTTTTATCACAATTGCTCTGTAGTAAAGCTTTAGGTCAGGCATGATGATTCCACCAGAGAAGAGTTTTTGCTCTCCTAGGTTTTTTGTTATTCCAGATGAATTTACAGATTGCTCTTTCTAGTTCGTTGAAGAATTGAGTTGGAATTTTGATCAGGATTGTATTGAATCTGTAGATTGCTTTTGGCAAGATAGCCATTTTTACAATGTTGATCCTGCCAATCCATGAGCATGGGAGATCTTTCCATCTTCTGAGATCTTCTTTAATTTCTTTCTTCAGAGACTTGAAGTTCTTATCATACAGATCTTCCACTTCCTTAGTTAGAGTGACACCAAGATATTTTATATTATTTGTGACTATTGAGAAGGGTGTTGTTCCCTAATTTCTTTCTCAGTCTGTTTATTCTTTGTGTAGAGAAAGGCCATTGACTTGTTTGAGTTAATTTTATATCTGGCTACTTCACTGAAGCTGTTTATCAGGTTTAGGAGTTCTCTGGTGGAATTTTTAGGGTCACTTATATATACTATCATATTATCTGCAAAAAGTGATATTTTGACTTCATCTTTTCCAATTTGTATCCCCTTGATCTCCTTTTGTTGTCGAGTTGCTAGCATAGGACTTCAAGTACTACGTTGAAGAGGTAGGGAGAAAGTGGGCAGCCTTGTCTAGTCCCTGATTTTAGTGGGATTTCTTCCAGCTTCTCACCATTTACTTTGATGTTGGCTACTGGTTTGCTGTAGATTGCTTTTATCATGTTTAGGTATGGGGCTTGAATTCCTGATCTTTCCAAGACTTTTATCATGAATGGGTGTTGGATCTTGTCAAATGTTTTCTCTGCATCTAACGAGATGATCATGTGGTTTTTGTCTCTGAGTTTGTTTATATAATGGATTACATTGATGGGTTTCCGTATATTAAACCATCCCTGCATCCCTGGAATAAAACCTACTTGGTCAGGATGGATGATTGCTTTAATGTATTCTTGGATTCAGTTAGTGAGAATTTTATTGAGGATTTTTGCATCTATATTCATAAGGGAAATTGGTCTGAAGTTCTCTATCTTCGTTGAATCTTTCTGTGGTTTAGTTATCAGGGTAACTGTGGCTTCATAGAATGAGTTGGGTAGAGCACCTTCTAATTCTATTTTGTGGAGTAGTTTGTGCAGAACTGTAACTAGATCTTCTTTGAAGGTCTGATAGAACTCTGCACTAAACCCATCTGGTCCTGGGCTTTTTTTGGCTGGGAGACTATTAATGACTGCTTCTATTTCTTTAGGGGATATGGAACTGTTTAGATCGTTAACTTGATCCTGATTTAACTTTGGTACCTGGTATCTGTCTAGAAATTTGTCCATTTCGTCCAAGTTTTCCAGTTTTGTTGAGTATAGCCTTTTGTAGAAGAATCTAATGGTGTTTTGGATTTCTTCAGGATCTGTTGTTATGTCTCCCTTTTCATTTCTGAATTTGTTAATTAGGATGCTGTTCCTGTGCCCTCTAGTGAGTCTAGCTAAGGGTTTATCTATCTTGTTGATTTTCTCAAAGAACCAACTCCTTGTTTGGTTAATTCTTTGAATAGTTCTTCTTGTTTCCACTTGGTTGATTTCACCCTTGAGTTTGATTATTTCCTGCCGTCTACTCCTCTTGAGTGAATTTTCTTCCTTTTTTTCTAGAGCATTTAGATGTGTTGTCAAGCTGCTAGTGTGTGCTCTCTCTAGTTTCTTTTTGGAGGCACTCAGAGCTATGAGTTTCCCTCTTAGAAATGCTTTCATTGTGTCCCATAGGTTTGGGAATGTTGTGGCTTCATTTTCATTAAACTGTAAAAAGTCTTTAATTTCTTTCTTTATTCCTTCCTTGACCAAGGTATCATTGAGAAGAATGTTGTTCAGTTTCCACGTGAATGTTGGCTTTCCATTCTTTATGTTGTTATTGAAGATCAGCCTTAGTCCATGGTAGTCTGATAGGATGCATGGGACAATTTCAATAATTTTGTATCTATTGAGGCCTGTTTTGTGACCAATTATATGGTCAGTTTTGGAGAAGGTCCCATGAGGTGCTGAGAAGAAGGTATATCCTTTTGTTTTAGGATAAAATGTTCTGTAGATATCTGTTAAGCCCATTTGTTTCATAACTTCTGTTAGTTCCACTTCGTCCCTGTTTAGTTTCTGTTTCCACGATCTGTCCATTGATGAAAGTGGTGTATTGAAGTCTCCCACTATTATTGTGTGAGGTTCAATCTGTGCTTTGAGCTTTACTAAAGTTTCTTTAATGAATGTGGCTGCCCTTGCATTTGGAGCATAGAAATTCAGAATTGAGAGTTCCTCTTGGAGGATTTTACCTTTGATGAGCATGAAGTGTCCCTCCTTGTCTTTTTTGATAACTTTGGGTTAGAAGTTGATTTTATTCAATATTAGAATGGCTACTCCAGCTTGTTTCTTCAGACCATTTGCTTGGAAAATTGTTTTCTAGCCTTTCACTCTGAGGTAGTGTCTGTCTTTTTCCCTGAGATGGGTTTCCTGTAAGCAGCAGAATGTTGGGTCCTGTTTGTGTAGCCAGTCTGTTAGTCTATGTCTTTTTATTGTGGAATTGATTCCATTGATATTAAGAGATATTAAGGAAAAGTAATTGTTGCTTCCTTTTCCAGTTCCATTGTGATGTCTGCAGTACACTGTGTACCTCACAGGAGTATTCTTGTCCATCCCATGGAAAAGGTTGCTGAGCAACTGTAGTCTCAGAGATGGGTGTTCGCCTTCCCGAAACTTGACCAGCTTTTCACACAGACTTTCAATCAATGCTTCTTGCTTGTCTGGTTCCAGGAACAACAGGAGGGACACCACCCTGTTCATCACACTTTCAACATCTTTATCATCTTCCTTCATCACAGGGTTCAATAATCTGAGCTAAATCTACATGAAGACCACCTTCTGAGTTCTATTCTGAGAGCTCAGCTCCCTTTGATTTCAGATAAGCTCGAAGTTCAGTGGCCTGGTCTTCCACGCTGATATCAGCCGGGACGCTCATGGTGAAGGCCGGGCTGCGGAAGACGCTCTGATCCAGAAGCACGCAGACTGGAAAAGCCCATTTTATGTATTCAAAAGCCAATTTTTCTTTCCTTTGTTTTAAATGTTAATTTTTAAGATATTTTCTTCATTTACATTTCTTTTTAATTTTTTATTATTTCTTTTTTATTAAATATTTTCTTTATTTACATTTTAAATGTTATCCCCTTTCCTTGTTTCTGCTCCAAAACCCCCTATCCCAATCTCCCCTCCCCCCTGCTCACCAACCCACCCACTCATGTTTTCCTGTCCTGGCATTCCCCTATACTGGGGCATCGAGCCTTCACAGGACCAAGGGCCTCTCCTCCCATTGATGACCAATCAGGGCATCCTCTCCTACATATGTTGTTGAATCCATTGGTCCTTTAATGTGTACTCTTTGGTTGATGGTTTAGTCCCTGGGAGCTCTGGCAGTACAGGTTGGTTCATACTGTTATTCCTCCTATGGGGCTGCAAATCCCTTCAGCTCCTTGGGTTTGTTCTCCAGATCCTCCATTGGGGACCCTGTGCTCAGTTCAATGGATGGCTGAGAGCATCCATTTCTGAAATTGTCAGGCACTGGCTGTGGCTTTCAGGAGGCAGCTATATCAGGCTCCTGTCAGTAAGCACTTTTTGGCATCCACAATAGTGTCTGGGTTTCGTGGTTGTTTATGGGATGGATTCCCAGGTGGGACAGTCTCTGGATGGCCTTTCCTTCAGTCTCTGCTCCACACTTTGTCTCTGTATATTCTCCCATGGGAAATTCTTACGCAAATGGATGTATCTGTAGGATATCATCCTGAGTGAGGTAACCCAATCACAAAAAAACACACATGATATAAACTTACTGATAAGTGGATATTAGCCCAGAGGCTTAGAATACCCAAGATACAATTTGCAAAACACATGAAACTCAAGAAGAAGGAAGACCAAAAGTGTGGATACTTCATTCCTTCTTAGAATGGGGAACAAAATACCCATGGAAGAAGTTACAGAGACAAAGTTCGGAGCAGAGCCTGAAGGAACGACCATTCAGAGACTGCCCCACTTGGGGATCAATCCAACCTGTTTGGTTGTGTTTTCCTGTAATTCTTTAAGGGATTTTTGTGTTTCCTCTTTAAGGACTTCTATCTGTTTAGCAGTAGTCTCCTGTATGTCTTTGAGTTATTAATGCTCCTCTTAAAATCCTCTACTAGCATCATGAGATATGATTTTAAATCTGATTATTTTCGGGTGTGTTGGGGTATCCAGGACTTGCTATGGTGGGAGTACTAGGTTCTGATGATGCTGAGTGGTCTTGGTTTCTGTTAGCAAGAATCTTACATTTGCCTTTTGCCATCTGGTTATCTCTGGTGTTAGATGTTCTAGCTGTCTCTGGCTGGAGCTTGTTCCTGCTGTGATTCTGTTAGCCTCTGTCAGCACTCCTGAGAGTCCAACTCTTTCCTGAATTCCAGTGGTCAGAGCACTCTCTGCAGGCAAGATCTATTGCAGGGAAGTTGCACAGAGGTCAGGAGCTCAGCTTAGCCTTCTGCCTGAAGATGAAGGCCCGAAGTGCCCTGTCCAAGAATCTCTGCTGCCCTGTAGCCCATGGCTCTCCTGCATGGACTGGTCTCTGAGACACCCGGGATACAAGATGGTGCTCTCACCTGAGTCCCGGGGTCAGACTCTCCCTGGAGGTGTACTCTCCTCTGGTGGGGAAGGTGCCCAGAGGTCTGGGTTTCAGCTCTGCCTCCTAGCTGAGGATGAAGACCCAATGGGACCCTGTCCAAGAAGCTTTGTTGCTTCTGCAGCCTGCACACTCTTCTGTGTAGACTGGTTTCTCCAAAACCCATTTTTTTCAGAGTGCAATGTCCACGTTCAACAATTCCTTGTCCCATGGATTATAGGGAATTCCAGTTTTATGTTCAATTCCAAATTCCTTACAAAATTGTATAACGTTGTTTCTAGTATAAATAGGGCTATTATTTGTATTGATGACTTTAGCCAATCTCATAGTAGTAAAAGCCTGTAAGCTATATCAATTGCATTTCTGTAAGCTTCTCCTGTATGTAGAGAAGCAAAAATGAGTCCTGAACAAGTGTCAATACATACATGTATATTTTTCAATTTTCCAAATTCTGAATAATGAGTTACCTGTATTGGCCAAATATGATTTGGCATAAGGCCTCATGGATTAACCCCCAAATGAGGAACTTGAGACAGCGTAAGACAGTCAGAACACTGCTTTACAATCATTCTAGCTTGCTTCTTAGCGATCTTATGTTGCAAAACCTTAAGGTATGACTAGAAAGATGAAATTTATTATGATCACATTTAGCCAAAACAATAAGATCTGAAACTAAAGCTTCTCTTATTAAAGCTCTGTCAACACAATCATTGCCTGCAGCTAAAGGTCTAGGAAGATCAGAATGAGCTCTTATATAACCAATATAAAAAGGAATTTTTCCAAGCAAGAATGGTGTTTTGTGCCACACCACCTCCAGTAGGATCTGTGTGACAAGTTCCATAGACTGAGGTAATTAACCTCAAAAGATCTTGTAGGTGTATGAGTCGTATTAAAAATCAACAAATGTAAAGGCAAAGAATAATCTATATAAGTAACAAATTGTTTTTCAGTAAAGTAGCTCTTTCTACTTGT
The DNA here is from genome assembly GCF_978045245.1 of Mus caroli. NCBI lineage: Eukaryota > Metazoa > Chordata > Mammalia > Rodentia > Muridae > Mus > Mus caroli. The sequence continues at coordinate 17,626,069 of NW_028227274.1, read as the reverse complement.
TGTAAGGCCAACAACCCTTCTGAAGTTAAAACTTGAGGAGAGGTAGGATCAGCACTCCCCCGAAGAGTATCAAATAAGGCTCTTAATTCTCCTGTAGTAAGCTTTAACTCAGGACAAAGTCAAGTAATATCAGCTAACAGCTTTTGAAAATCATTTAAAGTTTTAAAATTGTCCTTACGAATAATTATTTTCTGAGGAAAAGCAGCTTGATCTGTAAGCCTAAAACCTAAATAATTATAAAGATCTTGAGTTTGTACTTTTTCTGGAGTTATTTGTAATCCTTTATCAGATAATGTGTATTATAAATCTCTATAATATAGAAGCAAGTCCTGAGGATCCTTTCCTGCTAATAAGATATCATCCATGTAATGTACAATGTATATTATTGGTCATTGCTGTCTGATAGGCTTAATGGCTTGAGCCACAAAATTTTGACATAATGTAGAACTGTTAGCCATGTCTTGAGAAGGAACTCTCCATTGATACCTTTTCATTGGCTCTTTAAGATTAATAGAAGGGCTCTGAGGCGGCGCCATTTTCGGCTTCAGACAACCGGCCACCTTCCTGGTCAGAGCACAGGTGTCCGCCCGGACTGAGAGGCTTCTGCCTCAGGTTCCACGGGACCCAGCTTGGTTCCGGGACTCCGAGGAGGGCAGTCTGCACAGGTGAGAGTGTGGAATACAGAGGCCAGCAGTCTCTGGGACAGGCGAGAGCCACAGAGCCTCTGAGGTGGCGCCATTTTCGGCTCCAGACAATCGGCCACCTTCCTGGTCAGAGCACAGGTGTCCGCCTGGCCCGAGAGGCTTCTGCCTCAGGTTCTGCGGGGCGGGAGCCACCTTGGTTCTGGGACTCCTCGGAAAGTAGTCTACACAGGTGAGAGTGTGGACTACTGAAACAACGGCTTCTGTGACAGGCCAAAGCAACACAGCTTCTGGGAAAGATCCTGTTTTGGGCCTTCATCTTCGGCCAGGAGGAGGTCCAAACACCAGATAACTGTGCACCTTCCATGAAAGAGGAGACCTTGCCTGCAGAGACTGCCCTGACCACTGAAACTCAGAGGAGAGAGCTAGTCTCCCAGGTCTGCTCATAGAGGGTAACAAAATCACCAGAGGAACAATCTCTAAACAGAGACAACTATAACAACTAACTCCAGAGATTACCAGATGGCAAAAGGTAAACGTAAGAATCTTACTAACAGAAACCAGGACCACTCACCATCTTCAGAACCCAGCACTCCCACTTCGCCCAGTCCAGGGCAACCCAACACACCTGAAAAGCTAGACCTGGATTTAAAAGCATATCTCATGATGATAGTAGAGGACATCAAGAAGGACTTAAATAACTCACTTAAAGAAATACAGGAGAACACTGCTAAACAAGTAGAAGACATTAAAGAGGAAACACAAAAATCCCTTAAAGAATTGCAGGAAAACACAACGAAACAGGTGATGGAATTGAATAAAACCATCCAAGACCTAAAAAGGGAAGTAGACACAATAAAGAAAACCCAAAGTGAGGCAATGCTGGAGATAGAAACCCTAGGAAAGAAATCTGGAACCATAGATGCGAGCATCAGCAACAGAATACAAGAGATGGAAGAGAGAATCTTAGGTGCAGAAGATTCCATAGAGAACATCAGCACAACAATCAAAGAAAATGGAAAATGCAAAAAGATCCTAACTCAAAACATCCAGGAAATCCAGGACACAATGAGAAGACCTACGGATAATAGGAGTGGATGAGAATGAAGATTTTCAATTCAAAGGACCAGCAAACATCTTCAACAAAATTATTGAAGAAAACTTCCCAAATCTAAAGAAAGAGATGCCCATGAACATACAAGAAGCCTACAGAACTCCAAATAGACTGGACCAGAAAAGAAATTCCTCCTGACGCATAATAATCAGAACAACAAATGCACTAAATAAAGATAGAATACTAAAAGCAGTAAGCGAAAAAGGTCAAGTAACATATAAAGGCAAGTCTATCAGAATTACACCAGATTTTTCACCAGAGACTATGAAAGCCAGAAGAGCCTGGACAGATGTTATATAGACACTAAGAGAACACAAATTCCACCCCAGGCTACTATACCCAGCCAAACTCTCAATTAACATAGATGGAGAAACCAAAGTATTCCACGACAAAACCAAATTCACCCATTATCTCTCCATGAATCCAGCCCTTTAAAGGATAATAACAGAAAAAAACCAATACAAAGACGGGAACCATGCTTTAGAAAAAAAAAAAGAAGGTAATCCCTCAACAAACCTAAAAGAAGACAGCCACAAGAACAGAATGCCAACTTTAACAACAAAAATAACAGGAAGCAACAATTACTTTTCCTTAATATCTCTTAATATCAATGGACTCAACTCCCCAATAAAAAGACATAGACTAACAAACTGGCTACACAAACAAGACCCAACATTTTGCTGCTTACAGGAAACTCATCTCAGAGAAAAAGATAGGCACTACCTCAGAATGAAAGGCTGGAAAACAATTTTCCAAGCAAATGGTATGAAGAAACAAGCTGGAGTAGCCATTTTAATATCTAACAAAATCGACTTCCAACCCAAAATAATCAAAAAAGACAACGAGGGGCACTTCATACTCATCAAAGGTAAAATCCTCCAAGAGGAACTCTCAATTCTGAATATATATGCTCCAAATACAAGGGCAACCACATTCATTAAAGAAACTTTAGTAGAGCTCAAAGCACAGATTGAACCTCACACAATAATAGTGGGAGACTTCAACACACCACTTTCATCAATGGACAGATCGTGGAAACAGAAACTAAACAGGGACGAAGTGGAACTAACAGAAGTTATGAAACAAATGGGCTTAACAGATATCTACAGAACATTTTATCCTAAAACAAAAGGATATACCTTCTTCTCAGCACCTCATGGGACCTTCTCCAAAACTGACCATATAATTGGTCACAAAACAGGCCTCAACAGATACAAAATTATTGAAATTGTCCCATGCATCCTATCAGACTACCATGGACTAAGGCTGATCTTCAATAACAACATAAAGAATGGAAAGCCAACATTCACGTGGAAACTGAACAACATTCTTCTCAATGATACCTTGGTCAAGGAAGAAATAAAAAAAGAAATTAAAGACTTTTTACAGTTTAATGAAAATGAAGCCACAACATACCCAAACTTATGGGACACAATGAAAGCATTCCTAAGAGGAAAACTCATAGCTCTGAGTGCCTCCAAAAAGAAACTAGAGAGAGCACACATTAGCAGCTTGACAACACACCTAAAAGCTCTAGAACAAAAGGAAGCAAATTCACCCAAGAGGAGTAGAAGGCAGGAAATAATCAAACTCAGGGGTGAAATCAACCAAGTGGAAACAGGAAGAACTATTCAAAGAATCAACCAATCAAGGAACTGGTTCTTTGAGAAAATCAACAAGATAGATAAACCCTTAGCCAGACTCACTAGAGGGCACAGGGACAGCATCCTAATTAACAAAATCAGAAATGAAAAGAGAGACATAACAACAGATCCTGAAGACATTCAAAACACCATCAGATCCTTCTACAAAAGGCTATACTCAACAAAACTGGAAAACCTGGATGAAATGGACAAATTTCTAGACAGATACCAGGTACCAAAGCTAAATCAAGATCAGGTTAATTATCTAAACAGTCCTATATCCCCTAAAGAAATAGAAGCAGTCATTAATAGTCTCCCAACCAAAAAAAACCCAGGACCAGATGGATTTAGTGCAGAGTTCTATCAGACATTCAAAGAAGATCTAATTCCAGTTCTTCACAAAGTATTCCACAAAATAGAAACGGAAGGTACTCTACCCAACTCATTCTATGAAGCCACAATTACTCTGATACCTAAACCACAAAAAGACCAAACAAAGATAGAGAACTTCAGACCAATTTCCCTTATGAATGTCGATGCAAAAATCCTCAATAAAGTTCTTGCTAACTGAATCCAAGAACACATCAAAACAATCATCCATCCTGACCAAGTAGGTTTCATCCCAGGGATGCAAGGATGGTTCAGTATACAGAAATCCATCAAGATAATCCAGTATATAAACAACCTCAAAGACAAAAACCACATGATCATCTCGTTAGATGCTAAGAAAGCATTTGACAAAATCCAACACCCATTCATGATAAAAGTCTTGGAAAGATCAGGAATTCAAGCCCCATACCTAAACATGATAAAAGCAATCTACAGCAAACCAGTAGCCAACATCAAAGTAAATGGTGAGAAGCTGCAAGCAATCCCACTAAAATCAGGGACTAGACAAGGCTGTCCACTCTCGCCCTACCTATTCAACATTGTACTTGAAGTCCTAGCCAGAGCAATAAGAGAACAAAAGGAGATCAAGGGGATACAAATTGGAAAGGAAGAAGTCAAAATATCACTTTTTGCAGATGATATGATAGTATATATAAGTGACCCTAAAAATTCCACCAGAGAAATCCTAAGCCTGATAAACAGCTTCAGTGAAGTAGCTGGATATAAAATTAATTCAAACAAGTCAATGGCCTTTCTCTACACAAAGAATAAACAGGCTGAGAAAGAAATTAGGGAAACAACACCCTTCTCAATAGTCACAAATAATATAAAATACCTTGGCATGACTCTAACTAAGGAAGTGAAAGATCTGTATGACAAGAACTTCAAGTCTCTGAAGAAATTAAAGAAGATCTCAGAAGATGGAAAGATCTCCCATGCTCATGGATTGGCAGGATCAACATTGTAAAAATGGCTATCTTGCCAAAAGCAATCTACAGATTCAATGCAATCCCCATCAAAATTCCAACTCAATTCTTCAACGAATTAGAAAGGGCAATCAGCAGATTCATCTGGAATAACAGAAAACCTAGGATAGCAAAAACTCTTCTCAAGGATAAAAGAACCTCTGGTGGAATCACCATGCCGGACCTAAAGCTGCACTACAGAGCAATTGTGATAAAAACTGCATGGTATTGGTATAGTGACAGACAAGTAGACCAATGGAACAAAATTGAAGACCCAGAGATGAACCCACACACCTATGGTCACTTGATCTTTGACAAGGGAGCTAAAACCATCCAGTGGAAAAAAAGACAGCATTTTCAACATATGGTGCTGGCACAACTGGCTGTTATCATGTAGAAGAATGCGAATTGATCCATTTTATCTCCTTGTACTAAGGTCAAATCGAAGTGGATTAAGGAACTCCACGTAAAACCAGAGACACTGAAACTTATAGAGGAGAAAGTGAGGAAAAGCCTCGAAGATATGGGTACAGGGGAAAATTCCTGAATAGAACAGCAATGGCTTGTGCTGTAAGATCAAGAATTGATAAATGGGACCTCATAAAATTGCAAAGCTTCTGCAAGGCAAAAGACACCGTCAATAAGACAAAAAGGCCACCAACAGATTGGGAAAGGATCTTTACCTATCCCAAATCGGATAGGGGACTAATATCCAATATATATAAAGAACTCAAGAAGGTGGACTCCAGAAAATCAAATAACCCCATTAAAAATGGGGCTCAGAGCTGAACAAAGAATTCTCACTTGAGGAATACCGAATGGCTGAGAAGCACCTGAAAAAATGTTCAACATCCTTAATCATCAGGGAAATGCAAATCAAAACAACCCTGAGATTCCACTTCACTCCAGTCAGAATGTCTAAGATCAAAAATTCAGGTGACAGCAGATGCTGGTGAGGATGTGGAAAAAGAGGAACACTCCTCCATTGTTGGTGGGATTGCAAGCTTGTACAACCACTCTGGAAATCAGTCTGGCGGTTCCTCAGAAAATTGGACATAGTACTACCAGAGGATCCCGCAATACCTCTCCTGGGCATATATCCAGAAGATGTCCCAACCGGTAAGAAGGACACATGCTCCACTATATTCATAGCAGCCTTATTTATAATAGCCAGAAGCTGGAAAGAACTCAGATGCCCCTCAACAGAGGAATGGAAACAGAAAATGTGGTACATTTACACAATGGAGTACTACTCAGCTATTAAAAAATGAATTTATGAAATTCCTAGGCAAATGGATCGACCTGGAGGGCATCATCTTGAGTGAGGTAACCCAATCACAAAGGTACTCGCACAATATATACTCACTGATAAGTGGATATTAGCCCAGAAACTTAGGATACCTGAGATATAAGATACAATTTGGTAAATGCATGAAATTCAAGAAGTACGAAGACCAAAGTGTGGACACTTTGCCCCTTTTTAGAAATGGGAACAAAACACCCATGGAAGGAGTTACAGAGACAAAATTTGGAGCTGTGACGAAAGGATGGACCATCTAGTGATTGCCATATGCAGGCATCCATCCCATAATCAGCTTCCAAACGCTGACACCATTGCATACACTAGCAAGATTTTGCTGAAAGGACCCAGATATAGCTGTCTCTTGTGAGACAATGCCGGGGCCTAGCAAACACAGAAGTGGATGATCACAGTCAGCTATTAGATGGATTACAGGGCCCCCAATGGAGGAGCTAGAGAAATTACCCAAGGAGCTAAAGGGAACTGCAACCCTATAGGTGGAACAACAATCTGAACTAACCAGTACCCAGGAGCTCTTGTCTCTAGCTGCATATGTATCAAAAGATGGCCTAGTCGGCCATCACTGCAAAGAGAGGCCCATTGGACTTGCAAACTTTATATGCCCCAGTACAGGGGAACCCCAGGGCCAAAAAGGGGGAGTGGGTGGGTAGGGGATTGGGGGGGTGGGTATGGGGGACTTTTGGGATAGTATTGAAAATGTAAATGAGGAAAATACCTAATAAAAATAAATAAATAAATAAATAAATAAATAAACATCCAAATTAAAAAAAAATAAGATTAATAGAAGGAACACCGAAAGCAAACCTTCCACAATCCTGAGGATGCAAAGGAATAGTAAAGAAACAATCTTTCAAATCTACTGTTTTATAATATCCTTTATGAATGTCTTCACTTATTTGATTTTTCAACATTTCAAAACACTGGCTATAGCACATAATTCAATTATCTGTGCTGAATCAGGAGGAAACTCAAAAGAATAAACATGTGATCCAATCACATATACTTTTCTCCCATAGAAGGGCTATTTATAAATACGGTAGATGTATTCTTTATGGGATGTATGCATAAATTTACAGGAAGTACAAAAGCATGTATAGAAGCATTTTTAACAACTTATCTTTTGGATAATGACTATCAATTTTACCTAAAAAGTTTACTATGCAATTGACCAAATATCAATATTCTGCAATAATCATTTTAATTGCTGTTTGAGACAAGGAATAGATGTCTCATCAGGTTTTTAAGACTTTTTAGTGAAATCTTTTAACATCTGATTGCTTTAGTTAGTGACAATGTTGCAAAGTCTTTTGATGCGGTTCTTAAATAAGTTGAACTGTTCATAAAAGGCCTCAAGAAAGGTTTTACCAACTACTACCCTTGTTACTCTCTACCAACATATTATACCTAATATCATTTAAAACTCTAGGAATTCTGTAATACCCAAAAAGAGAAGGCATCAAGAGTACCTGAGACTTCACTAGAAAGTAAAAGCATGAAATACTGCATGAGTACATTGTGGGAAAATGTAGCTCTGAGTGTCTGAGAGAGTAATGGGAGGAGGATTAAATATGATTGAAACACACACACACGTATGTATGTATGTATGTATGTATGTATGTATGTTTGTATGTATGTATGTGTGTACACACACACACACACACACACACACACACACATACACACATACATACACACATAACATGAACATTTCATAATGAATCCCAGGATTACTTTAGTTAGTAAATCTGAGTAAAAGACAAAAACCTGAAACTAAACAAACAGATAAGGAAAGGTTATGGCAACTCTTGAAATTGCACTGAAAGTGTCCTTCATTATGAGGTAGTCCACTGGGTCAAGGGCAGGATATTGTGGTTTGAATATACAATGTCTTCCATAGATTTGCCAGTGGCACAGGTTAGGGATGAAAGGGGAATTTGGAGACAGTGTTCCTTGCTCATATCCACAACATCTTGATATTCTTTTACTTCTTATGGAGCTCATCTTGGGTAAAGCCTGATCATTGGTTTTTGTCACAGAAAACAACTTGAACATGAATCAGGGTGAAGCAGAGCTGAAGTTTATTAAAAGACATTTCTTAATAGATTTAAGAATATCAGCTCCCAGACAGGGATACTGAGGGAAAGAATAAGGTACGCCAGAAAGGATGGGTGTGGGCTTCTCAAAGAGAGATGTACTCCATGCTTTTTACAACAACAATAGCCAGGATTTGTGTAGATTATGAAGTTTTTATCCTAAATGGTTGCTAAGGAATTTCAGTTGAATCATGGGGTAGTTCCTGAGGACCACCTCATAGGCTTACAGTTGCTCAGGTGAAAGTGTAGATGACAGGGATGCAGGATCTAGGGACCTTCACTGTCCACAAATCTAATCTTCTCATTTATATGGTTCTCAGAAAGTGCCAAACATTGAGGGGAGGGTGTACAATACACTTAGGCCTGATGCCTGATTTATTGCTATTTTAGTATTCTTGGTACAGAATTATATCTGTAAATGGGAACCACTGTCTCTGAAAAAGTTTAAAATGCAAGCCTTATTACTATTTTCATCTGTATGTCTGCTTTGTGGTGTCACTAGGAGACATTTGGAAGAGGAGTCCAGCCAGTAACATAGAATAAGTGGAAGCTAAGAAAGAAGAATGAAAACATATGTAAATATTGTGACAACAAAATTATCTCCCTGAATATGGAATTATAATAATAACTGGATTCAATAACTCTTAATTATTTCTTCTAATCTAAATCTCCCCATACTTGCTTACTTACTTAATTACTAATTCTACAAGGAGAGTCAAAGAATGTCAATTATTTTATTGTTAGAAACACAACTATTCAGAAATTACAAACTGTCTTAAAATAGTCAACAGATGATAAAGCAAGGAACTAGCAGCCAAACTGCCCCCAAATGTTCAGATAGAAAGGAAGCATCTTGGCTTTAAACACTGCAAAATGTGACTATGAGAATTTAAAATGCTTGGGAAACTAAGAAAAATAAGTTAAGTAAATTTTGGTTATTGAATGTTTATGCAAATACAACTAAAATGGAAGGAATATGGAGAAATTAAACAATAAACTATTCAGCATTTCAAAGTACTTGGTTGATATACTCAAGCTTCATTCTAACACAAATTGAAAAATCTTGAGGCAGAAGGCAGATTGAGTTTCATGGGCATGAGAGCTACATTTTGAACATCCCAGGGCTGTGTGCAGTGGGAACTACAAATACCAGAACTACCTCAAGGATTGGGACTTATCAAAAACATGGAAAAGTGTGATAAGAACTTGAGAGTTTACTTGGATATCTTATGTCTTTCCAAAAGAGACTATAATTTTTTTTTTGAGACTATAATGTTTTAAAGGTTCTACTAAAGTCACGTAAGGCATATTGGTTGTCAACCAAGTCTTGGCATGAATTCAGAAATAAATGTGAAAACATCCACTCAATATAGAAGTGTAATTTTTGAAGATGCATGATTAAAATTCTGTCAGTACATTACATTGAGTCACATGACACTGCACATGGAGGCAGAGAGCACACAACAGACATTTCAAGAGTAAGATGTCAAAATCAGTGAGTGTGTTATTTGGTTTATACTTAACAATAAAAGATTTTTGACACATTTGATTCTGTCTCTATAGGCTTCACTTTTAGAAAGCCAGATGTTGTATTTTGCTTTATTTTCAAAACACATATGAATAACATAATGGTACTATTTACCTTTTCCTTTGGTTAAAAGTGTGTTGATTTAAGATTTATTTTCACCTGAGGGTCCCCACTTTTTTCTCAGCTCTTCTGAGACATACAGCTTGTGTGGGATGTCCTCCATGGGGCCCAGGGACTCCAGAACCAGCTCTTGTGCAGTGCCCAGTGGTATGTGATACCTGAGAGTTGGAGCCTGACTCAGGTAAGTCCGTGGAACCCCAGACTGTGCCCTTTCCTAACCCCCAGAGCAAGATCCCGTGACTTCTCACAGTCCAATGGCCACTGGTGGAACCCCATATTTTACCCCATACCCAAAGGTTATTCATGGACAACTGCCTTTCAGTGATGCGATATGAGCAATGGCCTTTCAGTGATGCAATGATGTGTTTTTTAAAAACAGCATTGTAAAATGCAGGACTAAACAGGGCCCATTGTACAGTCCCAAAAGAAATAGTTTGATCTGAAGTTAACTGTCCAAGGAAGAAGGAAAACACATTCTTCATTTAAAGTTTTATTTTCCCAGGTCTTATATAACTGATGAATGTTGATCACATTTATTAAAGATTGCCATATTGCCACTTGTTAGGGAATGAAAAAAATATTTGGGATTCATCAGGCATCGAAGCAAAGATATAGCCAGAGTATAGCACATTAGGGCAACAAGTACACTTGCCTTTAGATGAATGAATGAACAAAGGAAGGAAGGAAAACTATTTTATTTCTATCTGTTCAAAACTTTCAAACCTAGGCATCTTCAAGTATATTTCAACAAATACCTTTTGAGTTTATCTCTAAAAATAAAAAACCCAGAAAAACAAAAACCAATACCCAAACCATATCCTCAATGCATTACCCTACATTTAGAACACAATAAAAGAAAGACTCCCATAAGTGACTTTATTTCTGCCTCTGCATTTTGGCTTGCTACATGTTAACAAGATTGTACATGTTCTGTACAGTTAAAATTGGATATATTGTGGCCTTTAAAATATTTGCCATATCCACTGCAATATAGAACAAATTAGCTCTTGCTGGAATAATCAAAATCATTCCTGGTCTTTGATAAATGTTGTGATTCTGTGACACCCTGAGAAATGAATAGGCAGCGTATGAACACATCTTTAAAAGCTGTACATAATTCACAACTCAGGACCAGTATTTTCCATGTTCCTATTTTGCCACATATGTATAGGATTCTACTTTAGTGAGCTTATTTTAACATTGATTTAAAAGTAAGAAAAGATTCTTCTACCCTGCAATAGTAAATGTACTTGTTACCTCGAAGGCTTTGATTCTTCTGAGAGGTTTTAAACCGGGGAACACAATTGGCAAAAGTACAGAAACAACACATCATAAATAGCACATTACTAAATTACGAGGCTAGAAAAATATATCATACTATAACTTGTAAACTGTCTTTAAGTTAGAATGCTTAGAAGCCAAGACATTATTAACAAATCAAAGAGAAACCTCAAAGTTGTGTGCATAACACATTTTAGATCAGGAATGGCCTTGTCTAGTAACTACATCATTCTTTCTAAAGTAACATCAATTCTAGTAAAGGGTTGTTTAATCACTTCCAAATGGCAGCGGAGGGTCATTCAAATGATGACACTAATCTCAACTAGATCTCATCATATGGTTTTCCTTTACTGACAATTATTTTCTAACATTTCCCACTTAAGACAGTTTTCATGTTCTAAAAATAGTTCCCCTCCCTCAGAACCCCCTGGAAAATTACCCCAAATGCTTAGCCATACTGTGAGCTTCTTCCCAACAGCTCAGCTTAGGTACATTATCTTAACTATGCATGTATGCCCTAAAGAGCTGCACAGAAACGAGTATGACCTACTGCTTAGACTGAAGAGATAATACTGTCCTGTCTGTACTTGGGAGGAGATTTAACACTTGTGAGGGCAGCCATGTCATGTGTCATTTGCAACTCTCCCTTCAACTACCATGGTAAAGGCAAAAATGAGCACGGTGCCCTTCATCCACCCAGTAAGCAATATTCTTCAGAGTCACACCCACGAAACACAGTGGGAGCCAGGAAAGTTCCCAACTCCACAGGAGACCTAACTAAAACCACATCTTGAGATTCAGTCTCAGTTTGTGCCAAACGAGTCTCACAATATTGTTACTGTCTATGAATTCTTCTACCAGGACATATTTCTTAATTTGAAAACGATTCAATCCAATGTAGATTGGAAGTTGTCACAGTAATAATAACTGGTATCTTATGTACATAGCTATGTAGTTAGAATTTTATTAACCTTAGCCTGAATCTGTGGAATGATTTTTAATTTGTATTCCCTGTGAAACAGACAAGGCATATGGGAAGGAAATGTCAGATTTTCCTCACCTATGTGAGCTCAAGCTACATATTCAAACCTTTTTTGTTAATCTCTGAACAGCAATAAGAATTCTTCTGATTGCCACTTAAAGCCAGTGCTTGTATGTAGCCACATTTTATTTATTCAACATGCTGCTGATACCCTACAGGGCAACATTAAAAACCTAAAACCAAAAACAACCCTGTGGACCACATAGCCACAGATAAGATTGTACCTCAAGTTCACTTTCATGATTTCATTAGTGTTAATATAAGAAAAAGTTTACAAGCCGGGCGTGGTGGCGCAAGCCTTTGATCCCAGGACTCAGGAGGCAGAGCCAGGTGGATTTCTGAGTTCGAGATCTACAAAGTGAGTTCCAGGACAGCCAGGGCTATACAGAGAAACCCTGTCTTGAAAAATCAGAAAAAAAAAAAAAAAGGAAAAAAGAAAAAGAAAACGGAAAAAAAGAAAAAAGAAAAAACGTTTACCAATGCTAGGGAGCACTCTTCCCCATGGTGATGTTTCCATGGTTACTATCACTGTGGCTCTTCCTTACTCCACAGGTCTCCCATAGCCTGCTCTGCATCATAAATTGCACTGTTAGATTTGGGGGCAGGAGTTGGATGTAAGTCACTGAGATGGTGGTGAACAATACTCTGGGGCCATGACTACTTGCTATATTGTACCGTACTGTACTTTGTGATTCGACTTCGAGCCATGCTGGGGGAGGCAGACCCAACTGTCTGACTAAAGTGATGGTCAGAGGCACTCCTCATGTGGCCAATAGTGGCTGTCCCTCCCATGCTCAGCCCAGTGCCACCATCACCTACTCCAGCTCCACTCAGACCCATGCCACCAGCACCCATGGTGGTGCTAACAATGCCACTGCTGCCTACGCCTCCAACCCCACCTAACGCAGCAGTGCCAGCAATTCCACTCATACCAGCACCGGAAACCACTCTCTCTGTCACAGTCACGTTGTGGGCACTTGATAACTCAGGGGGCATGCTCAGGTTGCCTATCATGCCCGAGGTTGGTCGGATCACTCTTTCTGTCACAACTACATTCGAGGTCTCTCGAGGGTTAGGAATGGCTAGAGAAGTGGGTAGACTTGAGCCTGGTGCTATTACCCTTTCTGTCACTATAACATTTGCTCCACCTCTTAAGTCAGGTATCTCTAACATGCCATGCAAATCAGCATCAGGGACGGGGCCCACCACCCTCTCTGTCACCACCACATTTGAAGTCTGCTGGTTATCATGAAAGTGGACAGAGGGTTTCAGAGTGCCAGAGGTGGCATAGGACTCCCTTACAGTGACATTACCATAGCCCAGAGGATCAGGAATTGGCATAGGATGCTGTACTCCAGGGCCAGAAGGGTAGACATTCTCAGAAATTACTGTGGTCCTGCCAAAATGTGGGGAGATGGGTGGGTGTCCACTACCCAGGGGCTCTGTACTTTGGGGACACATCGGTTCAGTGCTCTGAGGAGGCCAAGAAGGATCAGGATCTGGGTATGAGTCTATTTCTTTTCCCAGGCTGATATCTGCCAACTTCTTAAACTTGGGCCCCAAGGTATCCAGGAAGCTCTCATCTAGATCTTCTCCAATGAAACTGCAACAGCCCACGGAGCCTGCAGGGGAACCCACACCTTCGATGTCATAGATGAGCAAACAATCATTGGATGGACGTCCTTCATCTTCATCCGCATAAGCGTAGGCTTTCTAATTAGTACAGAATAAAGATTATTCAACAAAGTGAAACAATATCTTTTTATGATTAGATGAATGTATCTATTTAATTGAATAATTATTATTCAATTCTGATATTTACTAGAATTGGTTTAAAATTGATTTCATATATCCTTGAAAGAGTTCAATTTGAAGTTATCTTAGCTATAATTCCAATGAATTTGATCTTTAAAATTTTCTTTAGGTAAACTTGCTTAAAATAGTGCACTTTGAACACAAAATCATAGATAAAAATCCACACATGAGCTTTCTTATCAGTGATTTTGGAGATAAATAAAAGTAATGTGCAAAATAGATCTGGTGGAAGGACTGTTTTTTGCTCCAAAAGGGATATTTAGAGTTGATGGATGGGGTCACTCACATTGCATTTTCTTTCATTGAGGCAAGATGGATGGGGTTTTGATGGTTTTTGGTAAGACAGAACAATTTTATTCTGGATTCAGGTTTTACTTGTCAATATCTTCTAAAGAATGTATGGGTTAGAAATAAAATTGCTAGATATAAAAGTATAATAAATTCCTCTTAATTTTCAATTTATAAATTGTATTTTAAAAACAACCCATCAAAGTATGAAATAAACTTGCATTTTATTCTGAATGAGAGAAGTAACTTCTAAAGCTTCAAAGAGGTCGGGTATTTGAATTGACTCGTGAAGGGTGGCTAGAAATGTGTATGAGAGAGGAAGAATGGGGAACAACATCCATAGAACAACCAAACTGCACAACAAAACACTGTCCAGTGGACCAGAATAGCTAGAGGCCAGAGGTAAGTAGTCTTTTGTGGATAAAGTAAGTAGGTTGGTGCTGAGGGGGAGATGGAGCTGTTAAGGTGGCTCCTGAATCATGAATTTGGACTTCAAATTACAAATAAAATAGTGCCTAAGGCAGTGTTTAACTGGGAGAGGAAAATACTTGAATTAGAGCTTCAGAAACATTGACCAACAAACAGGGACAGTTGATCTTGAAGAATAGCTTGGCAGGGCCGTGGTGGGAACTGGTGAGAGCTTGGAATGACGTGGATGGAGAGGAAAATATGTGGCTAAAAGCCTTACCTGGCAGAAGTAACTTTCCATGAAATTCATGTTGAGACCCCCATCTCTACATTCTCTCATTGAATTTCTTCTTAATGTTCCTGAATATTCTTGGCATATCTCAGGTGCAGCTGATGTTTTAACTCCATCCATTAGTTCAAATCCTGTGGTTCTTTCTCCTCCTCCCAGATCTTGCATTTCTCTGCCACAATATTCATTTGTATAAACTCCTACAAACATTGAACCCATCAAAAGTAATTTTTCTAGTGTGGTATAAGCTAAAAAGTGTCATGTTTAGTTTCTTTATTCAAGCATTGTGAGTATAAAAGAGATGGCTATGATGCACAAAGGATGGATAATCAAAATATTCAATTCAAAACAATATTAAGAAAGACAAAATAATATTACCAGCTTGCTAATTTTAATCATCTGCTGAAAGACCTTCTATGTGAAGTGCCAAAAGAAGGGAGGAGAGATAATAAAAACTGTGGGTGGAATAGTTGGATCTCAAACTGATTTAAGTTGAGTTAAGTAGCTCCAATTCTAAAAGTTAAACAATAGTATCAGCATCCTTTTGATGTATTTCTGGATGTGCATGGACTCCTGTAGAATGCATAAAAGCCACTGAATTTCAGACAAAGGTAATAGCTACAATGAGAAAAAAAGGTTGCTGGATTCATCTTGGGGAAACACTTGGTCATGAGAGGGGAAGAAGCATACTAAATGCTGAGGAAGTGAAATAAAAGGAAATGAAATTGATGGTGGTGAGCAGAAGCAGGGTGCACAGCAGGGCAGATGCCTAGGGCACAGCATTCTTCTTTGAGTCTGGGGAAACACATTTCATATTTCGATTTTCCTGATGCCTTTCATGCTACTTTAGGATTTGTGTGAAACTTCATAGACTTAAGGAGAGAATCAATGCATAGATAACTATTGGTGGTTTTGATGAGCTGACATTTCTCAGGAATCAACTGCAGACTAATGGGGGCTGGCATGTGACTCAGTGACTTTCTGTTTTCTGCATGGGCAAATATTGGCACCACTAAGAAAAATGGGCACATCAGGAAGAGAAATGGGAACAGTGATTTGTCATACAGAAGAAATACAGACTATTGAATCCAATTCTACAAAATAGAAACTTTTCTATGTCTGGTGTGTTTTAGAGTGTTCTAAGTAGAAAGGTAATTCTATAGGGGCTGGAGAGATGGCTCAGTGGTTAAAAGCAGCACTTGCTGCTGCTGCTGCAGAGAACAAGGGTTTGCTACCTGGCACCCACATAGCAGCACACAACTGTCTGTAAGTCCAGCTCCAGAGCATCTGATGCTCTCTTCTGGCCTCCAAGGGCGGCACACACACACTGTGCACAGATATACAAAGAGACAAAGTCTCGTACACACAAAATAAAAACATAACTAATTTAAAAAATAATTGCTAAAAAGACTAAGAGAAAACAGAGAAAACAAGGAACATTTCTTTTTTTCTTTTTTAAAAGTAAAACAGTAAGACTATTTCTACTGATAGAATTTTTTTCTTTTCTTTTCTTTTCTTTTCTTTTCTTTTCTTTTCTTTTCTTTTCTTTTCTTTTCTTTTCTTTTCTTTTTTCTTTTTTTCTTTTTATTTTTTATTACAGCAGTAGCTTCCTGGCTTCTGCTTGGGAGTTAATCTAGATGTTTGGTTCAAGATAACTGTATATACCCGTTGTTAAGACTAAGCAAAGAGAAACTCCGCAGTGTATGTACAACCTTGGCTGAACACTTTGGGAGTTTTTGAAAGTGTTTTGTCTATTTGTTTTCAATTTAAGAATTTAAACAAATGTTTTATATGTCAATGGTTACACTTACAGTAAGAAAAGACATAGTTTTCTCTGTAAAAAGTGTCACTAATGTTAAAAAAAAACTGAATAAAATGTGGGATAAGTTTTTATATACACATACTCACACACACTCACATATACACACACATGCGCACACACACAAATACGCATATGCACATATATACACACAGAAATATAGTATTTTTTCTGTGAGACAATTCATGACTGTATTTTGGTACTTCTATTCATAGAGAGTCTGATTGAGGCTTCTTTCTTTTGATCAAGGAAGATTTTAAAATATACATATGTAGGCTGGAGAATTCACTCAGCTGTTAAAGGATACGTAGGCTCACAAACAAAAATAAAATATACAGCCTATCAGATCAGTTTCAGTAGGCTGTCCTACTGTTGGAAAGTTGTCTTTTTCTTACCTGAGTTGTCAATATATTCTATAACATTGGCATTACCAGGTGGCATTTGTGGCACACAGATGGTGGTTATCCCCTAAAAGACAAAAGACAACATTTTCCCATTTGTAATGAGCCTTTTCTTCCTCTACTTGTATAGTTTTATTCTAAAATTACCACAGAATTCCTAAAAGAAGACTATTAGGATCATTTTGCATTCAACTTAAAAGTTGAATCTCATTTTTGTCTTGCCTGGTGACCTCTACTGAGTTTTGAGGTACATTTGACCCTCTTCCTTTCCTTCCTAGCTACCCAAGAACTACAGATAGTGTAATTTTTATCATTGTAGGGCACCTGTGGAGACAGAATTTTGGTGAGTCCCCAAATCTCATTCTTGGACTTAGCACTTACATTGTGGGGTTCAGGCTGTGGCCCTTCTACGGCCCACGTGTGAATTGCTCCATCAGAACATTCTGGAACAGGTTCAAATCCAGCTCCACCACCAGGGGCCCCTCCACAATCACAGCAGATCAGCAGGAATGGAACCACTGAAGGAGAGAGGGGTAAGGGGTTAGCAGTGCACAATGTTGAAAGAAAACACTCTGATTCTCACTGGCTAAATGAGAATTCCTGAGCTGTCTGAGTTTAAAATTGCTATTTAATATACCAGGACAACCAATTAATATTGATTGGATGCCCATAAATAACGAACGTAGAAACACTAGACTGCCATGAATTTTAATTTGCTTTTTAGTGTTGAAATTATAAAAAAAAAATCGTAAATTAAGATAGGTGATTCTTCATCACAATGATCATCCATCGATCAAGTAGGCTTCATCCCTGGGATGCAGGGATGGTTTAATATTTGGAAATCCATCAATGTAATCCACCTTATAAACAAACTCAAAGACAAAAACCACATGATCATCTCCTTAGAAGCTGAGAAAGCATTAGACAAAGTCCAACACCCATTCATGATAAAAGTCTTGGAAAGATCAGGAATTCAAGCCCCATACCTAAACTTAATAAAAGCAATATACAGCAAACCAGTAGCCAACATCAAACTAAATGGAGAGAAACTTGAAGCAATCCCACTAAAATCAGGGACTAGATAAGGACGCTCACTTTCTCCCTACCTATTCAATATAGCACTTGAAGTCCTAGCCAGAGCAATTAGATAACAAAAGGAGATCAAGGGAATACAAATTGGAAAGGAAGAAGTCAAAATATCACTATTTGCAGATGATACGACAGTATATATAAGTGACCCCAAAAATTCCACCAGAGAACTCCTAAACCTGATAATCAGCTTCAGTGCAGTAGCTGGATATAAAATTAACTCAAACAAATCAGTGGCCTTTCTCCTCACAAAGGATAAACAGGCTGAGAAAGAAATTAGGGAAAAACACATTCCATAATAGTCACAAATAATATAAAATATCTGGGTGTGACTCTAACTAAGGAAGTGAAAGATCTATATAATAAGGACTTCAAGTCTCTGAAGAAAGAAATCAAAGATCTCAGAAGATGAAAAGATCTCCCATGCTCATAGATTGCCAGGATTAATATAGTAAAAATAGCTATCTTGCCGAAAGCAATCTATAGATTCAATGCAATCCCAATCAAAATTCCAACTCAATTTTTCACTGAGTTAGAAAGGGCAATTTGCAAATTCATCTGGAATAACAAAAAATCTAGGATAGCAAAAACTCTTCTCAGCAATAAAAGAACCTCTGGTGGAATCACCATGCCTGACCTCAAGCTGTACTACAGAGCAATTGTGATAAAAACTGCATGGTACTAGTACAACGACAAACAGGGAGATCAACAGAATAGAATTGAAAACCCAGAAATATACCCACACACCTATGGTCACTTGATCTTTGACAAGGGATCTAAAATGATCTGGTGGAAAAAAGAGAGCACTTAAAAAAATGTGCTGGCTTAACTGGTGGTTATCATGTAGAAGAATGTGATTTGATCCATTCTTATCTCCTTGTAAAAAGCTCAAGTCTAAGTGGATCAAGGAACTCCACATAAAACCAGAGACACTGCAACTTATAGAAGAGAAAGTGGGGAGGAGAAAGCTTCGAAGATATGGGCACAGGGGAAAAATTCCTGAAAAGAACAGCAATGGCTTGTGCTGTAAGATCAAGAATCGACAAAAGGGATTCAGAAAATTGTAAAGCTTCTGTAAGGCAAAAGACACTGTCAATAAGACAAAAAGGCCACCAACAGTTTGGGAAAGGATCTTTACCAATCCTAAATCTGATAGGGGACTAATATCCAATATATATATATATATATATATATATATATATATATATATATATATATATATATATAAATATATATATATCTACATACATATATATATGTATATATATAATATCCAATATATATATATATAAAGAACTCAAGAAGCTGGACTCCAGAAAATCAAATAACCCTATTAAGAAATGGGGTATAGGGGTTGGAGAAATGGCTCAGTGGGTAAGAGCACTGACTGCTCTTCCAAAGGTCATGAGTTCAAATCCCAGCAACCACATGGTGGCTTGCAACCACCTGTAATGAGATCTGATGCCCTCTTCTGGCACATCTGAAGACAGCTACAGTGTACTTATATATAATGATAAATAAATCTTAAAAAACAAAAAAGAGAGAAATGGGGTATAGAACTAAACAAAACAGTCTCAACTGAGGAATACATATGTTGGAGAAGCACCTGAAAAAAATGTTCAACATCCTTAATCATCAGGAAAATGCAAATCAAAACAACCCTGAGATTTCACCTCACACCAGTCAGAATGGCTAAGATCAGAAAATCAGGTGACAGCAGATGCGGATGAGGATGTGGAGAAAGAGGAACACTCCTCCATTGCTGGTGGCATTGCAAGCTGGTACAACCACTCTGGAAATCAGTCTGGTGGTTCCTCAGAAAACTGAACATAGTACTACTGGAAGATCCAGCAATACCTCTCCTGGGCATATTCTTAGAAGATGCTCCAACTTGTAATAAGGACATATGCTCCACTATGTTCATAGCAGCCTTATTTATAATAGCCAGAAGCTGGAAAGAACTCAGATTTCCTTTAACAGAAGAATGGATACAGAAAATGTGGTACATTTACACAATGGAGTACTACTCAGCTATGAAAAACAATGAATTTATGAAATTCTTAGGCAAATGGATGGATCTAGAGGCTATCATCCTGAGTGATGTAACCCAATCACAAAAGAACACACATGATATGTACTCACTGATAAGTGGATATTAGTCCAGAAATTTAGAATACCCAAGATACAATTTGGAAAACACATGAAACTCAAGAAGAAGGAAGACCAAAGTGTGGATACTTTGTTCCTTCTTAGAATGTGGAACAAAGTACCCATTGAAGGAATTATAGAGACAAAGTGTATAGGAGACACTGAAGGAATGACCATCCAGAGACTGCCCCACCTGGGGATCTGCCCCATATACAATCACCAAACTCAGATATTGTTGTGGATGCCAACAAGTGCTTGCTGACAGGAGCATGATATACCTCTCTCCTTAGAGGCTCTGCCAGTGCCTGGCAAATACAGACACGGATGCTCATAGTCATCCATTGGATGGAGCACTCGGTCCCCAATGAAGGCGCCATAGAAAATACCCAGGGAGTTGAAGAAGTCTGAAGTCCCATAGAAGGAACATCAATATGAACTAACCAGTACCTCCAGAGCTCCTTGGAACTAAACCATCAATCAAAGAAAACACATGGTGGAACTTGTGGCTCTAGCTATATATGTAGCAGAGGGTGGCCTAATTGGTCCTCAATGGGAGGAGAGGCCCTTGATCCTGTGAAGGCTCTATGCCCCAGTATAGGGGGATGCCAGCATCAGGAATCGGAGGGGGTGGGCTGGGGAATGAGTTGGGTGGAGATAGGGGGTAGTTAGGAAAGGGGATAATATTTGAAATGTAAATAAAGAATAAAAAAAAACCCAACAAAGATAGGTGATTCTTTTCCCTATCATCACCCAGGAAACAGCAGAGACTAAAGAAAACTGAAGGCAGGCATCAGTTCTGATCCTTCCTGCCTGCATTTACTTTTGTTTGCATAAATTTGTCTTCCTGTATTTTAAGGGAAAATCTCATTCAATTATCAGTTATTCTTAGGAACGTTATTTTCTGCTACAGAGACATCTGTCTTTAGACAATCCTTATATAAAGATTATCACACTTTAGCAATGTCTTTTCTTTCTAATCTGTTTGAGATTTTAATAGAATCTGGCCAGATAATTCTGAAAGAAAAGAGGAAATAAGAATGTGTAAATAATTGAAGGAAAAGTTAATGCAGAGAGGAGGGAAGACAGAGATAAGAGAAGGAAAACAACAACAACAACAACAACAACAACAACAACAACAACAAAACCCAAAAATCCCCAACTAGCTTTGCTTTTTGGGGGAAATCTGTAAGATAGAGCAAAGAAACTAAATGTAAAGTTATTGACCCAAAGACTTGTATACAACATTGAAAGCCTTCTTTAGCCACACTGTCTGATAATAGACATTGATATTAGGGAAAGTGAAAATGAAATCTAGCTGTTCTTTCTAGCAATCGTCATCACTCTTTGGTGTTTAGTTTGCTTTAATAAAGCATAGACCTGAGTACAAAGTGTAGAGGAGCATCTCTGCTCCACGTAGCCCACGCTGGGCTCCTCAAGTTTGCTAGTACTCTTGCATCGTTCTTGATTGGGTTTATTTTGATGAGAAAAATCCATTTCAAACTCATGATTTTTCTCATAGGACATTTCCTGGTTCTGATTTCTATTTGTTATGAGCCAATATGGGGGAGTTCCTGTTATTTAACACAGAACATTCATTTTTTGAAGTGTATTTTCCATTCTAGAGAAAGTGCTCCACTTTAGACTATGTTCTCAGTGTGTTCATATTTCTTTGTGGTTTATATGGATGTATGCTGAGGAAATGCTTCAAAAGGTGGGTTACTTAAAGTCAGAGAAAACCTAGTGAAGTAGTATCTAGTCACTTGTTAAGAGACCAACGAGGAGGGGCTGGTGGAGTGGTGAAGTGCTGTCACAGGGTTAAGATTCTGTTCTCAGCATCTGCACTGTGACTCACAACAATCCACAGCTTCAGTTGCAAGGAGTTTGTGGACCAGGCCCACATTCACATGCTTATGTTCACATTCATGTAGGCAAAACCACTTAGACACATAAAAATAAAAATGAATATATTTAAGCAGAGAGAAATGAAGGTAGAAAAATATTTTAAAATTTTGTATGTGAGTTCTTTCAATGTACATTTTGTGGTTAATTGATTAAGTATTTGAAACTTGCTTTACTACCAATATTTTATGAGTCTACATTTGAAAAAGGAAACCTCCCAACTGCTGAGATGGTAGGTGTGTGCCACCATGCTTAGCTGCAATTGTCATTGTTCATATTAACTTAGTAACAGTGTGTAGGCACCAAGGTACTCCCCACTTTCCACTTGAGTTTCTGTCATAATTTAGGGCAACATTAAATTCCACCAGGAACATGTCTTGGACTCTATGTTTGTCTTTCTGTCCATGACTAAGGCTTCTGTAGTGGCCCCAGATGTGCCATAGCCTTCACTTGTGGGACCTCTCCTCACCTAGCGGTGCTGTGAGGTAAACAAGAACAATTAGCAAAACTTGGAACAACTGGTTAGGCAATGTTTGCAGACACATACTGTTAAGCTGAACACATAGACTGTTTGCTTTCTTTTGCCATATTGTTTGAGAGACACATGTCAAAAGTAGGATTGAAACACTTACATCCTAAGACTAGGAACCCCATGATGAGCAGCCCGATGCCTGCAGGACCGAGGTGAACGTTGTCTTCTGTGATGTCAAAGGGCTCCGGTTCCGGTTCCTCTAAGGGATTTTGCCTACCGGGAGTGTTGTTAACTCCGCTGCCTCCACCACTTAAGGTGACTCCCCCTGATCCTGTGACACGTTGCGGGCCCACAGTGGAAGTGCTTTGATATCCATTAGTCACTGGGTCACGATTACCACCACTGCCACTGGAACTGCCATCACCATCTGAACCTGATACCCAGCCAGTGCCACTAAGTTCAATGACGATTGTCCCCGTGCAGGTCCTCTGAAGGGAATCTGTAACAAGGTTGACAGTGGAAGAAACTACTGCCCACACACAGTCTAGCAATTAACAGATTACAAGTGTCCCCCATGGCCAGCCGCTTGTGGGGGTTCTGGAAACTCTCATCCTTGGAAAGCAATTGTTTCACCAATTCATCTATCTTCTTAGACCTTCTACTCAGTTAATTAACCTTAAAATTATTACTGGCAAAAATGTTTACTGTATAGTTAATAGTGTTGCCACTTAGATATTTTATCTAGGTTCAAAAATTCAAAATACAGAAAGATGTGAAACAAAACCCGAAGCTATCCCGTAGTAACAATACCTAAGGGACAACCTTCTAGATTCCTTCAGTATCAGTTGTCCTTAGTGATACGGCCCATGTTGCCTGTTTTTATGAGACATTGGTATGATCTTATGGTTCATCCTACCTCAAATGGGTTTTGAGATTTTACTTTAAATTGTATGCACTTTTTCATGCCTTGGCACATCTTTAATTCACGTAGTTTATGGTGGGTACATGATTTTACATCACATGGACTATAGTTTCCTTCCTTAGTTACCTGCTGATACTGCTTTCAATAGTAACTGGTAATAACACAGGTGTTAGCATCTCTGTTCAGCCTTTTATATTTAGTGCTTTCCCAAAGATTATCAGTGGGATTATCAGATAGGAATAAGGAAACGAACTGAGTTTGCTTCGTGCTTTTCTATAGATATGAGTGTTCCTTTCACTGACAGAGCCTTAGAGTCTGGCATAATGGCTAGCATTTATTTAGTTAAGACTCAGTTCATACTTGGTGAATAGAGGAAATGAAACCTCTGGAGATGTGAACAGACATAATTCAAAGTCTGGTTATCTGTCCTTACAGGGCATTCAATGACGTTCATGCTGCTTTGCATGTCTTACTATTGTCTTTTCTTTGTTTTTAAGGCATTATCAGCATATATTGTATTTTCCCATTTTGCAGAAGACTGGGTTGTAAATGGGCGCGGTGGCTCCTCTAGGACCCAGTAGGCAGTAAATGATGGGACAGGACAGTTTGAGTATACAGTGCTCAGTTCAGCAGGACAAGTTCTATTGAAAAGGAGCTTTTCAAATTTACTTGTATTCCAATCACAGCCCCCACCTCCTCTATTCCCTGCCTCCTCTATACCTTTTCTAATCCTTTCCCATATTGCCCCTTATCCTTCTATCCACAGGGAGCCTGAAAAGAGGATAATTAAAATAATAACAGTTTAAATTATTTTAGAATATTTATTCCTGGCTTCCTCTAGAAGTGAAATTGATTTCTTACCATCTATTGATAGCACTGTTCCTTCATATCTCTTATTAAGCCTTTGGTATTGTTCCATAGTAACTCTGTTTCTTAACGTTATTATGCCTGTTCTTGAGTCAACAACCAGCAGGTTCTCTGGGTTATTTCCCATTTCATATCTGTATTTAAAAGAAATAATAGAAATTAAAGCTGTCTTTCAAATCAAGAAGTTCTAATATTATGTTTGTAAGGTTAGTATACAAAATTATGGGTGTCTTTTGTCTTTTCATAAAGTGTCTGAAAACACACTTTGTCAAATCCACTTTGTGCTCGCTCATTCTCCTTCCCTCCCACCCACCTCATGCTTCCCATCCTCCTGACTGGCTCCCTTCCTTCCCCCTAACAGTTCTTGCTTTCATTCTTTCCCTCTCCCTTCTCATCATCCCCTAAGGTTAACATTTTAGTTGGAAAATGCCATTCTTACCTAACATTTGTGGAAGCTCGACCTGTGTCCAGGTCTGTAGCTACAAAGTCTCCCACTCTGTGATTTGCTTCCATTCTACTGTCTACTACAAATGTCTTTGAACCTGGACGGAACACAGAGCCCTCGATGACATTTAACACAGTCACAGTGACCATAGTTGCTGTGAGTCTGTATTGAGAAAGAATTGACTGGTGGAATTCAGCTACATTTCGAACACCAATACTAAGTTGTAGATTCTTCACGGCTTCATAATCTAGGGGCTAGAACACACAGAGATAATTAGTCATACTGTAAGAAAACAGTTTTGAGGACACAGAAGTCTTTTGAGAATACTCAAAGTCATTTAGTATGTTCTTGTTTCAGTTATGTAGTTGAACACAAATCCACGTGATTACCCAGTCCAGTCTTACTTGCTGGGAACTAAGTTCAAGGTCACATGTAAGCAGAGTAAGGGGGAAAATCTAATTGTACTCTTTTGTCTAAAATCTAATTGTCATCTTTTGTTGAAAGGGTTGGAAGCTTTTTGGGACAAGAGTTCTAATTGCTCACCAAACAGTTAATTGCTTAAATTCCACATATGATTTCATTAATATTTTCAGTGCAAAGACATTTTATGTTAGCTGACAACATTTCATGTTTCTGACACAGTAGCTCTCTTTATACCAGACTGTGTATCAGATACATTAAAGGTTTAGCTAGCTTTATTAAAATGCAATTAAATGCAATTAAAATGATGATGTAATTCTTTACATTAATATAAATAAAACCTTAACTTTAAAGGTTAATCATACTTTGTTTTTTGAAATCCTTTTATATAGACATGCTTTCCCCAAACCTGATGTTTGGAAAGAATTGCATTGATAAAAATAGTCTCAAATATTGAATTCTTGTTTTCCTGAGATTATAAAAGCAATGCATTCATATGAAAGTTTGTTTTTACTTTTCATAATTTTAAAGAACAGTAAATTTTGGTATTTCCTAGACTCATTTATAAAATGCTAATATCATTTTAACTTGATGTTGTGAAATAGAAAAGACCAGCAAAACAAATGATTTAGGGTAATTATACCATACCTTGACCACCTTCAGAGTTCCTACATTTGTTCTTTCATTCATTTCTATTTCAAACCAATTTCCCTCATTTCCAGAGATAAAGAAAATGATTGCCTTCCAGTTGTCTGAGAATTCTTCATCCAAATCAATGACTCTGATCTGCACTAGCTGGGAGTGAAGTGCGTTTTCTTCAATTGTGATGTCATACTGGAATAAGAGGCAAAGTATCAGCAAAGCATAGGAGAGATCATGTACCAGATTGTCTCTATCATGTTCATGGTTAACCATTCAGAAACAACATCCCTGCTTATAATTGCATACTTTGTTCAAATCCACTTTTCCCACTGTGAAAGCAATGGAAGACAAAGTGTGTGTCTACTCTGGTGTTGTCGATAGCAAATACAGCAGGTGCACCTGAAAACTGAATGAGTTCCTATAAGAACTGGTATGTAAGGAATGTAGAGTCATGGAATCTAATCCTTAAGAAGGACTGCTTACAGATGACTGCTCCAAGTATGGGATGTTGTCATTGACATCGAGGATGGTGATGCTGCACTCGCTCTCTGCATACAAGCCATCTGCTCCACCATCACGGTCTGAGCCTCTCACCACAAGGGAATACTGGCTATATTGCTGAAAAAGACACATTACAGGCAATCATACACTAGATGTAGACACTGGCTCAACAGGTACATAAATCCACCATAGAAGACAAACTAACTGAAGGTGAAAATCCACAGATCTCACATCACTCAGTATGGATTTTGTGGCATCCATTTCCAATGATGCTTACCCAGCATGCTCTCAAAGACGCAACAGTTTTGTTCAAGACTTCATTTCTTATTCATTGTGTGCCCAGAGAGAGGAGAAGGGTATAAAGGGTGAGACAGGCCACAACATTTAAGAGGAGACAGATATGGTTCATTAAAGATACATGCTATGAGCCATAAGCCACTGAGTATTTACGACAATACAGAGGTGCCTAGTGGAAGGTGGAAAGCAGGGATGGAGTCACTGATGATGTTTCTACTTTGATTCTATTCGGTGGTGACTCCACTTTTAGAAGTTGGTAAAAGCTATGGAAGCATCCTTAGACTTGTGCATAAACATAACAATTACCATTTATGAATATAACTTCTGTACTTCTCTTCATGGTCCTCAGAATCCTCAGTGATTGTGAAGGGCCTTCATTTCTAACTCCCTTTCTTAGAGAACTTTACTGCTAAAATTATTTTGATGGTAATATATATTTTTGGACTATGTAAAATAATCTTAGAGAAAAGGAAAACGCTAAATAACCTTTTTCTCTAAAGGTGTTTTCCAAACAATTCAATGAAGAAATTTTAGTAACCTAAAAACATCCACAGACCTGTGTAGGTTCAAATGAGACAAAATCCCAGCCCTGTGGAGGAGTGAACACAAAGTCCCACCCCTAATCATGATTTGCAAATGATTCCTGCTGGAAAAGAGAAAACTGCTTTCTCCAGTGGGATGTCACGTATCAGTCACAGTCCAATGCAGGGCCCTTGTCCAGAAGTAATTACATTAACCTGACTCATATTTGTGTGTGTGTGTGTGTGAATTTTATTTTAATAGTTTTTATCTTTTTGTGAGTTTGCTTTGATCTTCGATTAATTTTGGATGAAAATGGGGGAGGCAGGGAGAGAGAATGAAGTTGGGTGGAAAGGAAGATGAGGAAGATCTGGGAGGAGTTGGAAGAGGGGAAAGAATATGATCAAAATATATTGTTTGTAAAAATGTTTTAAATTATTTTTTTTTTAGTATAAATAAGGCATGCGAGATGGCTTAGCAGTTAAACGCACTCACCATAAACCTGACAGCTTGAGAGACATCCCCTTGACACAAGGAGACATACAACTCTTAGACGTCCTCTGACTTTCACAAGAACGCTCTAGCATGCAAAGGACCACGCATAAAGTGTTTGAACACATTCATTTAGTTTCTCTTTCTCTTAAGTACCATTACTTTAGAGCCAGTTCCTTTGAATAAAAATCCATGAGAAGATGAAGGATTACCTCTCTGTCTAGAAAGTTATTCATTGTTCTGATTTCTCCAGTTTTCCTGTTGATGATGAACATTGGTGAGTCAGAAGGCTCCTGTCTTATGATCTTGAAGGCTATCATTGAGTTCAAGTTATTTGGCTCATCAGCATCGGTAGCATTGAGTTTCATTACCAGTGTGTCTAGAAATCAAGGGCAGTTGGCAGAATTGGACAATGAACATTATTGCAGTCCTATATGTGCTCTGTGTCCACACAGTGTGCATTTAACTTTCTTCTCTTTGTACAACACCAATATACCAATGTAATAGCTCCTTTCTCTACTATTGGTCTAACAAGAAGACCATGGTTAAAGAGGTGCCTAGACATTCCAGAAGGGTAAAAGGAAGTCTGTTGTTCTGAATATTTATTTTTCTAACATAACTTGTTTTAAACAAGATGCTTATGGTTAAGTTAAATAGCATTTAAACATGAATAATGTTTTTTTTCAACTGTTCTATTCAACCTTATTTTTAGCCATAAGATCTTGTCCTTACTTTCCACAGTTATAAATGAGAATGGGAATAATACCATATTTATAAAGTTCACATGAGAATTTAATAGCAAATGAGAATGTTTACTGATGTTTATACTCAGTAATGCACTTTAAATAAACATTATTCTTCATCTTGAGCATTTAATAAGTACCATTGTTATTTGGATTGGAATTGACTCTTAGTAGGTGTTGTCTAACTAGGGGCATGTAGGAAATGTTTATTTGACCACACACACTGCCCTGTCCTTATCTTCTCTTGTAATCTAGTATATAGTTTTCATGAATGACATTCGTGGTCATGGAAAGCTGTTGACTTTAATTTATCACCTGGAATGGTGTTCTACTCTGTAAATTGTTTCTGACATAATTTTCTAGTCATACAGGACATTCCATCCCTTCTATTTTTGCTTCTTTACCCTGTGTTATCTTCTTTATCTCTTCTCTTCTCTCACCTCTTCCTCTTAGCTTCACATCTTTTAAACAATCTTCAATGGTATGCACTGTCTCACTTAGGTTAGTGAATGTTTGGTAATTAAAGTTTTATGTACAGGAAGCCACCAGGCTTCAACTCTACTCTGAGATTATTATAGTCCTTAAAAAAAAAGCTACAGTGGAATATACTTTTAGTGCCACCAGTTAGAAACATTTGAGAGATATGCTTCCTGTATTTATGGTGAACCATATGGAATTACATTTATAACAGTTTTCCAATGTAAAAAGCAGTAACTTGAGCAAAGAGAGCCATTGCAATTGGCCCTCTGGGGCTATAGGTTTCATGCCCACAATTCAGCCCATAAAAAATGGGGAAAGATTCAAAGAACATTACATCTGATTGAATAGTTAAAGACTTTTTCATGTCATGAGCTATGGGATAATAAATATTTATAGGACATTTTCATTATATTGGACATTATTACCTCTAGAAATAATTAAAAATCTGTGAAGAGATGTATGTGAGTTTATGCAAACAAGACATCATTTGTAAAAAGATATGAACTTCATAGATCACTTTATCTTTACAGGTTCTAGAACCAAACCAGATAAAGAGGGATGACTACAATTTTTTATAGCTTGAATGAAGGTGAAGCAAAGATTCCTTGGCATTCATTTGTGGCTAAGAGAAGCTCTAAGCCCTTGGGCCTAAGTTGGTTTGAAGCCCCAGTGTAGGGGAATGCCAGGATGGGAAGACAGGAGTGGCTGTGTGGGTAGGGAAGTATCCTCATAGAGTCATTGGGAGGGGGGATGGGATTGGGCTTTTTCTGGAGGTGAGATCTGGAAAGGGGAAATCATTTGAAATGTAAATGAAGAAAATATCCAATAAAAAAAGATAAAAGCTCTAAGCATCAAAACACATTATTTGGATTGGATATCTTTGAGTGACTTAAAATAGTCAACTTTGTTCTGTTTCTAGTACTTATATTCTCCCCAGTTTCTACTGCATACTATTCACCCCATCCCTCTGCAAGTGTGCCTTGGAAAGGAGTAAGAACAGATGATATTTGTCTTTCTTTGTCTGGCTTGGTTTGTGTAGCGTTGATCAAAGTTACAATTCATGAGTTCTTTGAGTTCTTCTTCAGCAGAACAGAGTATCAGTCTATGATATATTTTGAAATGATGTAGAAGAAGAATATAGAATTTTCAGGGCTTACTAGTTAATGACAGGGGAATTCTCTTGATCCTTGTTTGGTTACTATGTGTTGTATTGAATAATGTACTCCCATAAAGAGGTCAATTTCTTATGTCTGTATAAAAAAATTTAAAGTGATAAT
The DNA here is from genome assembly GCF_978045245.1 of Mus caroli. NCBI lineage: Eukaryota > Metazoa > Chordata > Mammalia > Rodentia > Muridae > Mus > Mus caroli. The sequence continues at coordinate 17,595,698 of NW_028227274.1, read as the reverse complement.
TTTGATAACACATATGAGTGGGGTTGCTGACACTGCAACTATTCCCTGAGTTGTTGGTTCTGGATGCTTTCTACAGTTTCTCCCAGCTGCTGTTTACCTTGCTGTCTTAGTCAGGGTTTCTATTCCTGCACAAACATCATGACCAAGAAGCAAGTTGGGGAGGAAAGGGTTTATTTGGCTTACACTTCCATGCTGCTGTTCATCACCAAAGGAAGTCAGGACTGGAACTCAAACAGGTCAGGGAGCAGGAGCTGATACAGAGGCCATGGAGGGATGTTCTTTACTGGCTTGCCTCCCCTGGCTTACTCAGCCTACTCTCTTATAGAACCAAGACTACCAGCCCAGGGATGGTCCCACCCACAAGAGGGGCCTTTCCCCCTTGATCACTAATTGAGAAAATGCCTTACAGTTGGATCTCATGGAGGCATTTCCTCAACTGAAGCTCCTTTCTCTGTGATAACTCCAGCTGTGTCAAGTTGACACAAAAATAGCCAGTACACTTGCTATAGCTCAGCCCTGTTGGCTAGCAACAGCTATTTAGTCATCAACTCATTGGTTCTTGAATAGTGCACATGACTCACTTGCATTAGAGTTTTCTTCTATTTGTCCTAGAAATGTAGTCATTGAAAACACAGGAGGGTTGTCGTTTATGTCCATCACTCTGACTCTAAGCTCCAGTGGATTCTCCAAGTCTTGACCTTGTGCATTCAGTGCTCGGCAGTAGATCTAGACAGGAAAGAAAAGATCTGTGGCAAGGCATGTGTTTGTAACTTTTATAGAATGGAGGCCTTCCCTTGGTACCTCAGGCTTAAGGAAAAACATAGTATCATTATTATTTCCCACTAAAATATTGACACAAGCAACACATACCATCAAGAAGAAAAGGCAAACAAGAGCATAAATGCAAGTTTTCAAAACAGGTTGGTATGTTAGATAAAAGGAATATTGCATAGTCTATGATTGAAATCAAGGAAAAGAGTGTCAGTGAGACTCAGAGGAGCACTTTGAAAAAATAAATGGCATTCTTAAGTGATGGGGGTAGCTATGTAGCTATTTATTTTACCATTACAGCTTCCATTGTGAAGACACATAATGTGTATTATTTCACAGAGGTCTGAGTGACCACACCAAGTTGTGTCCCAAATTCGACTAATTTGCTGACTTGGTGAACTTGTTGGGAGGCACCACATGGGAAGAGGTTAAGAATACAGATTTGGACTAGGAGGCTAATGGTTAAAGTAATTCTAGGGATATAGACAAGCAGTGCAAATGAAGGCAGCAAAAAGTAAGGGGTATTTAAAGGTAACTTGGAATATGATCCTTTTTCAGGACTGGGAATCAAACCAATGTCTTTTCATGTAGTCAGCAAATGCTTAATCCCCAAGTTTCATCCTTGGACCTTTGATTTTAATAGAAGAGACTACAAGATCAGTGCAAAGTTTGTTTTAATTTATTTTATACTTTTAATGAAAATTGTCAATCATGTGATCAATGGAAATGGAGGCAGACAATCGATAAGGAGAACAAAATGAAATAGATAAGTCAGAGAATAAGGCTCTTCCATTGATAAGTAACAGCTGGGTGGCCAACATGTCATGGGATAGCTCTAGGAAAGCAGAAAGTTGATCCTGCTTTTAAACTCAGTGATGAACGTTTCTCAGCCAGAAGAGAGAGTGCTATGTGTATGTATAGGAGTTGTCAGGATAGGTGGCTCTCTTTGGGGTTAGTTTCTTAAATAGAGCTGAGGTCGCATGTTAGAAGAGAGGCTACTGAAGTTGTGTGACAGTTTCTAGAAGGGATATCAGAGAGAGACAAGGCCAGGTAAGGATGAGTGAGTTTCTGAAGTCCATTTAGATCCCAGAAGAGCCTGAATATAATGAATTATGTTCTTGTGGAACAATTGGACTGCAGGAGCTCCAGATTCATCCCTTGGCAGTGGACTTAAAAGGAGACCAGTAGGGGAACATGGGGGAAGTGGGGACTGTGAGAGAAAACTCTGATTCTGATACAAAGTAAATAAGTTAACTAATGGAAAAAGGAAGTATCAATTTCCACTGATTTTTCTCTTTTGAAGATCAAGTAAAAGCTAAATATTTATCCTTCCAAACAAAGATTTGAATTTGTTATGGAGCTGATATAAACTAACATTTTTGCTAACACATAAGGGAAATATTTCTCTATTAATATTTCCTCATCTATTGGGGTAATGAATTAAGAAAGATCTCAAAAGGCCCAGTATTGAGACTTTTGAAATTAAATCTGCTATGGTCTATGATTTTTCCAAGAATAATTTCTATCTGCATATAGATATTGACATAAAGTCCACTTACAATGAAAAAGGGGGTGACTTCACGATCAACAATGGATGTTATATTGATTTCACCAGTTTTTTGGTTAATAATGAAGATTCCATAAGGTGGCTGGTCAATTCCCACTCCCGAGATGCGGTATGTCACTGGTTGGTTTGCAGCACAATCTGAATGAATCTGTATAAAGACACAGGCAAAGATGTTACAAGGATCATTACGTGAACTTCTGCATGCCAGATGACAACTGTCTTCCCCAAGAAATGTTGAATGTGCTGTCTATGACATCACCTAGGAGTTATTAAAAACAGGGAAATGTAATTGGAACAGTAGATACATGATCAGTATTGGATTTTTAATGATAAATAGCAATGTAATAAGATAATTCCATTTCTATGTCTACCAAATAATAATGAAACAGATGTCACCCTAAGAAATCTTTATATACATTGTTCATAGATGTCATAACCATTAAACATTGACAGTTTTATTTTACTATTAATTTTGGACTCTATGCTAGCTCTTTGTCTAGAGCTATCCTTCTTAAACAGTTTCATAATGCAGTTATTACATAATATTGTCCTTTAATTTAAAAATAATTTTAAAACTAGATAATTTTAGAAGAATATTGAAATAGATTTTATAGTGGCAGCCTATTTGAAACTTGTAATTTAGAAAGTGGGAAGAAGAAAGAAAGTACCCACTAAAAGGGTTAAATAAAGATTTAAATTCTGTCTTTTTTCTTCAATGTAAATGCTTTAAGAATATAAGCAAATTTTACAAGAAAGTTGCCCAGTGTATCTCTACAAATGGTTGTTTTTGTGTCTGTGTGTGTCTATATGTCTGTGGGTGTGAATCTGTGTGAATGTAGGGAGTAGGGTCCTGAGTTTGTGCGTTTGTGTATGAAGAAAGAAGATAGGGAAAATGAGAGGAAATTGAGGTTACAAATGAGGCAAGCTCTGGATGTTTATAAATACGGGCAAATAGGAATCAATTTCTTGTAGGTTATGCAGCTGAAAGAGCACGTACTTTGGGCACGTTGAATCCTGTTAATCATGGTCTTTTTGGAGGCTCGTCTAACAAATGTTCATGTGCATCACTTTTGCTTATGAGATGAAGCAACATGAAGAGCTCTATCCAAGTACCCAACTTTCTTAGTTTATCCCTATAGGAATTTTGGTTTTTATAATTTGAATGAATTATAGGCCATAACTTTCCAGTGCTATGTGTTCTCAAAGCACAGAAAAACCGGATTCTTCCAGAACTGTGTTCTCTCCATTGTGCTGTTCAGACTCATGCTCTGGGTTCTCACTTACTTTGGCAATTGGGTTTCTCTTTGAGTTGTCTTCACCTTCTCGACAGGCTGCAGCAAACTTGATCCATTCTCGTTTCTGCCTTCTGATGGAATGCCACCTGATGGTACCATTTTTGGCGTTGTGATCCCTTACCTAAATCGGTAAAATATTATATCTGTTAACTATTACTTATTATTGTCATTTCACTGGAGATTTTGGAGGAGGAGTAATTATGTCAGGAAGAGAAGATAGATGGTTAAGTGGAAAATTAAGAATTCTGATCATTTTAGTATTTACAACTGTCACATTGCAGTGATTTTGTATTTAGAAGAATTGGGGTTTTCTTGAGGACATGTTCTAGTGGCCAAGTCAACTCTCCTTTGGTCTCTCCCTCTCCCTCTCCCTCTCCCTCTCCCTCTCCCTCTCCCTCTCCCTCTCCCTCTCCCTCTCCCTCTCCCTCTCCCTCTCCCTCTCCCTCTCCCTCTCCCTCTCCCCCTCCCCCTCCCCCTCCCCCTCCCCCTCCCCCTCCCCCTCCCCCTCCCCCTCCCCCTCCCCCTCCCCCTTTTTCTCCTCATTTTTAATTTTCTTTTCTTGGTTTATTATGTGATTTGAGACAGGGTTTCTTTATGTAACCCAGGCTGTCCTCTGATCCACAATCCTCATGCTTTAGCCTTGAGAGTGCTAGGATTACAAGCATGCACTACTGTGCCTGGACCTTTTGTTTATCAGTCTGGAAAAAAATACATTTCAAATCTTACCTGAATTTGAAATTCACTGTTAACTCCAAGCACCACCTGTAAAAAGCAGTCACAGTAGGTAACTTTAAGTGTTTTAAAGTCTATATTACTCAATAAATAAAAACACATAATAAAAATAAAACCAAACAATACAGGTGTGGGGTACATTAATGGCACTAAATGTTCCTTAGCTATTTCTCTCTACATTAAAACATGTGCTATTGAGCAGAGTTCTGCTTAAGTTGAGTTCCAGATTTGAGTTTTGCATATAACTTGTGGTGAAGTACCAGGATATATTAAGTTGTTTTTAATCTAAAAATTACAATTTTTTCTTTTTTAAAACACTGATATCCACATGTCAAAGTAATGCGTCTGTATAGTTGTTTAAGACATGGTAAAAGTATATTTAAAAATTAAATGTTTTTTTGCATTCCTTATTTTATATTGCAGTGAGGGTCAGTTAGGTTTTGCAAATATATTTTAAAATAAGAGGTGTATCAGTTGTGTTGACTTCCCATAGACCCTGTGAGCAGTCATTGCTCCATATGCCTATTGAGTTCATGTAAATGTAATTATATTCTGTGGTTATCTTCTCTATGGAAATGGTTCCTCAGTGTAGCTATCTGTAGAGTCTGTCACTTCATCTCCCATACAATGAATGCACTTTACAACTCACAACATTGTTAAAAAAAATACCCAGAAAAGGATTATATATTTGTAAATATCATATCTCTTTAAAAAAAATTTCAGCAGTAGAATATTATTAATCAAAGAGAAATTAAATGATAACACATGATCTCAGAGAAAGCATGTAATGGGTATTCATATATATATAGAGGAGAAAACAGGGTATTCTCCATATATATCATATAATATCATTGCTATTTAAAAGATGACCACTAATAATGACAGATGTCTTAGTTGCAGAAAAGGTAATGATTTTAGAGAAAATTCATAAATCATCACATTTAATAATCATGTTCCAACTGGTAATAAGGGCATATGCTCCACTATGTTCATAGCAGCCTTATTTATAATAGCCAGAAGCTGGAAAGAACCCAGTTGTCCCTCAACAGAGGAATGGATACAGAAAATGTGGTACATTTACACAATGGAGTACTACTCAGCTATTAAAAACAATGGATTTATGAAATTCTTGGACAAATGGATGTATCTGGAGGATATCATCCTTAGTGAGGTAACCCAATCACAAAAGAAGTCATTAGATTTGCACTCACTGATAAGTGGGTATTACCCCAGAAACATAGAACACCCAAGATACAATTTGCAAAACACAAGAAAATCAAGAAGAGGGAAGACCAATGAGTGGATACTTCATTCCTCCTTAGAATAGGGAACAAAATACCCATGAAAGGAGTTACAAAGACAAAGTTTGGAGCTAAGACGAAAGGATGGATTTTCCAGAGACTACCCCACCCAGGGATCCATCCCATAATCAGCCACCAAACCCAGATACTATGGCACATGCCAGAAAGATTTTGCTGAAGGGATCCTGTTATAGCTGTCTCGTATGAGGCTATGCCAGTGCCTGGCAAATATAGAAGTGGATGCTCAGAGTCATCTATAAGATAGAACACAAGACCCCCAATGGAGAAGCTAGAGAAAGCACCCAAGTAGCTGAAGGGGTCTGCAACCCTATAGGTGGAACAAAATATGAACTAACCAGTACCCCCAGAGCTTGTGTCTCTAGCTGCATATGTAGCAGAAGATGGCCTAGTCGGCCATCACTGGGAAGAGAGGCCCCTTGGTATTGCAAACTGTATATGTCCCAGTACAGGGGAACGCCAGGGCCAAAAAGCAGGAATGGGTGGTAGAGGAGCAGGGCGGAGGGAGGGTATAGGGAACTTTTAGCATTTGAAATGTATATAAAGAAAATATCTAAGAAAAATATATTAAAATATAATATACTGTAAAGAACTAAAATAAAATAAAATAAAATTAAATTAAATAAAAAAGAGGTGTTCAACTTTCTAATTGAATTTTTCATAAGAGCAAATCCTGAAATCCATGCTAATACCAAAACCTATAGTGTACAATTAAAATATGAATATGAACTATTCTTAAACATAATTATTTACACTTTGTTTTAGCTTCATCCTTTTTACAGTTGGTTTTAGTTTCAACCTTAAGGAAAATATCTATTTCAGTTTCCCAGAAATTATTTTGAAAAACTGTCAAAATGGAAAAGTTAAACAACCAAACACATATTTATGGTCTACATGAGTATCACAAAGAGAATTATTACCCACAATATTATGTCAGTCATTGTTATTATTACTATTATCATTAATTGGATAGTAATTAAGTACAAGACAAGGTGGCCAGTGAAATCTGTACATTTATCGTCAATGCAAACACAGATGCCCCTTATACTATTATCTCCCTTATACAGGTTAAGGAACTGAGGCAGGGCTACCAACTTATTGCAAAATGCAATCTCATACAATTTAGTCTAAATATGTGTTTATTTTATAGTCTAGAGTGTAAGACAGTGTAAGTGTAAGACAGCCTATTTTCTCAAATAAATTATTAAGTAAAACATTACCAAGAATTTATTTTAAATCTTTGAGAACTAAAAGCGATTTAATCTCATATTTTCCATTCTCTCTCTCTCTCTCTCTCTCTCTCTCTCTCTCTCTCTCTGTGTGTGTGTTTCATGTATGAATACATGTATGTTCAGCTGAATGCCTGTGCACATGTGCACAGAATAGAAATTGACAATGAGTGTCTTACGGTAAAACTCTCAGCTGTGTTCCCTTAAGACAGAGTCTCACAATGAACTTGGAGTTAGGATGGTGGCCAACCTGCTCCAGCAATCCTCCTGTCCCTGTCTCCATGGCAGTAGGATCACTGCTCTTGTGGCCATGTTCAGCTTTTTATGTGGATGTTGTGGATTCATTCTCAGATCTTCATGAATGAGTACCAGTGCTATTCCTTCCCACCTGCCTGTCTCTTCAGCCCCAATGGGAATGTGTATGTAGATAGAACATCAGCAATAACAGTAATACAAGGTCACAATGGAAGCTACATGGCTTGTTAGTTACGGTCTACAACTGTAATGTTGTTTATAGCGCTGAGCTTGACTGCAGAACTCATTTATTCCAGTGAGTTCTTGCTGCCTGTGTTATTTTGGACACTCTTGCTTGTGCTTCTGGTTGTGGTGGGGTTGCAGAGTTGTCTTATCTGTCTGTTTGGAAGTCATTTCTTTATAGCTACAGACCTGTTTACTCATTGGCTACCTGCTATTGCACTTCTCTTCCTGGAGTGAAGTGCCTGTGCCTGCAGCTTTGGGTAGATGGCCAGATGACTAAGAACTCTGCCCAGCTTTATGACGCTAGTTCATCCTCTTTCCCACGAGAGGTAATTTCAGCAGAAGACCAGGGTTTCACCACACTGTCAGACTCACAATTGGATAGGTAATTAAAAAACTGCCTAGTCTGCTTTTTAAAACATGATGTGAGATTCTTGTTCTTGTTCTTCTTGTTCTTGTTTTTCTCCTTCTCTTTCTTTTTCTCCTTCTCCTCCTCCTTCTACTTCTCCTCCCCCTTCCTCCTCCTCTTTGATTTTATCAGAATGTAGAATAAGCTCATACAAAAAGTATTAGGGTTTTACAGACAAAACAATGACATGAAAAGATCATTAAGTAGTCTAGAAGATAAACACACACACACACTAACACACGTACCTGAATTCTATATACAAATAGCCTATAAACACACACATAGTAATTTCTATATAAGTTTTCAGAACTTTATCTCATTTGAGATGTGGTAGGTAGACCTCACAGAAGTGCCTTTCCAGTCCTAACATCATTCCTAACAAGGATACTGAAGTATTATGGTCATGGGAAAGGCATGCTGAAATTATAGGTTTGAAAGATTACTTTGACAATAGTTGGTAGGAAAAATTGGAAGACTTAGAAATTACAGGCTAAAGGTTGTTGGGTCTTAAGCACCAATCAAAGCAGAGGTGAAGAAGAGCTAAATAGATGCAGAGGCAGTGGAGTCACAGGGTAAGATCAAGGGAAAGATTCTGGACTGACAGGATCCACAAGGTTATAGAACAAATGGGGTGAGAGATAAAGAGCAGGCAGGATCTCTGGAGCTAGCAGTGTTAAATCATGGGCTAGGACTGGAGGCAGGAGAATGCTGGAGGTGCTGGAGGGATGCCAGATAAGGATGTGTAGCCACTGAGTGAAACCTAGTTTGGGTTTCTAATGCTGAGCTGCATCCACTCGGGTAGAGCTGTTGAAATCGTGGGAGAATTGGATACTTGCAAAGTGGAAATTTCGGCATGAAACACCCTATGGCAGAGGATGGCACAGGGAACTTTAACTGGGAATAACTGGAAAGTGGGGTGTGGAGAGCTGAGGGTGGAATATGGCTGTGGTTGTGACGGGGAGAGAGGAGAAAGAGCAATACAGAGGGAGAAAGAGAGAGGGAGAAAGAGAAGAAAGAAAGAAGGGAGCAAGGGAGGTAGAGGGAAGAAAGGCAGGAGTGAAAGGTTGCCATACAGATTAGAGGAAGTAAAAAGGTTCACAGACTTCAAAGGCTGGGAGTTAGAAGACCACATGAAAGGTCAGATGATGCTAAAAAACTGACTGTGTGAAATTAGAGGAAATCCTGGAGTTCCAAGATAACTTCCAGAGAATGCTTTCAGGATTTCAGAACAAATATTGGCCTTACCAAAAGAGAACAAGGGATGAAGAGAAATTGGATGACATAAATTTTTTTTCCCATGAATTTTAATAACAGAAGAGAGAAAGACAGAATTGTAGAATTAGGTATGGGAATCAGGAAAAATTATGTGGAGGAGGAAGATACTATGTTTGGAAGTTGAGAAGAGATTTTTATTAGAAAGAAGCTTACTTTTAAAAGAGGCATAACAAGGGGTCTAGCAAACACATAAGTGGATGCTCACAGTCAACTATTGGATGGATCACAGGGCCCCCAATGGAGGAGCTAGAGAAAGTACCCAAGGAGCTAAAGAGATCTGCAACCCTATAGGTGCAACAACATTATGTACTAACCAGTACCCTGGAGCTCTTGACTCTAGCTGCATATGTATCAAAGGATGGCCTAGTCGGCCATCACTGGAAAGAGAGGCCCATTGGACTTGCAAACTTTATATGCCCCAGTACAGGGGAATGCCAGGGCCAAAAAGTGGGGATGGGTGGGTAGGGGAGTTGGGGGGAGGGTATGGGGGACTTTTGGGATAGCATTGGAAATGTAAATGAGGAAAATACCTAATAAAAAAAAGAGGCATAACAGAGAGCAGGAGGAGATAGGCTGGAAAAAGCAAAGAGAGAGAGGGAGGATGGGGATTATGATAAATTGATTGGGAAAGAAAGGTCAGAGAACAGTTGCTCTAAATGACCTAAGTGGTCATATTCTGAGAATGATGGAGTAGCTTGGACTCAGAAATAATTCTGTAATCTCTGCAATGCAGACTGCAAGTGAAAATTCCCCCAGAGACATGGGCTATCAAGTGTTCAGCAAGGCTCTATTCTTTCTCCCATTGGAACCCTTATCTGTCTGTGCTTCTGTCTCTTCTCACAACAGTGTAAACTAAATTCTTTTGGAGTCCAAAAGTTGCATAACATTAGTAAATAACTCATCTCAAAAAGCTCTTCCCGTCACACCTGTATCCACAGCCAATCAATCAAAATTCATTTATTTAAAGGCCACAGCATGCAAATTTATGACACTTGTATGATTATCCACGTAAGGTGAATTCTAACAAGTTTTTATTCATTTGGAAACAATAAAAATTTGGCTTGAGGGTAATTTTTAATGATGAAAATGTCCTATATTAATAATAGTGAGGAAGTGGCAATTTGTTGAATAAATGTCTGTGTTAACTATTAGGTGCTTTACAAGTGTAAGCTAGACAAGAATGGCTAAAATAGAATGTTCCTTTATAAAACAAACTACCCCCCAAAATAAACAGCAAAACAAAACACCCCTGTTTTATATTTCTTCTAGATTTGTCTGTCAAAGGCGATGATGTTTGGTTGGTCATACTTTGGTTAATTTCTCCAATTTATCCATGCTTTGTTCATTTCTTTGACAAACATGTACTACAAGGGTCTAAGACACCATGGTGGCTTTAAAGCACTGCTTCTCACCCTTGGCAGTCAAAGGTCATGACCCTTCTGGGTCACAGGGGTCACATATCAGTTACCCTGCATATAAAATTATGATTTGTAACAGTAGAAAATTATATATATGAAGTAATATGAAATGATCTTATGTTTGTGGATCAGCACACCATAAAGGAACTGTATAAAAGAGTTACAGCCTTAGGAAGCTTGAGCCCTTGAACATTCTGCTAAGCTTTGGTTGAAATTTCAGGTGATGCAACACTCTACCACAAAATGTTGGGATAAGGCAACATGACTATTTCCACACTGATTTCCTTGGTAGCATATATATTTGGAGTATGTGTGGGAAAAGACACTTGAGCTATCCTGAATTTCCCTTTTGTTGTTATTGTTCTGAACCATGAGACACTGTGCAGCAGTCTTGTATTGGCTGACAGGGCTGTGAATGGTACAAAGGTTAATCAGACATGGGGCTTGCCCTCAAATAGCTTAGAGTTAAAGAGTTTCAAAGGCTGCAACCAGCTGTTAATTTGTAGGAATATGATTCCAATTAGAGAAGTATAAAAGACTGTACTCATACTCCCAGAGCAATTAAGAGCATGGATCACCAGCCACTGGCATGAGGAAAGTTGGACCTATCTAAGACCATTACAAGAGTTTGCACACCAAGCATAACTGGTACAAGTGGCATGACCCAGCACCCTGGAGGGTGTTAGTTCAGCTGAAGGAGCAGAAGAAATTTACCCACAATGCCCAGCAGATCAACCTTCTTCCCTGTACACTAGGCAATGTCTGTTAAGGTGCCAGGATTTTCAGCAACTGAGTCCTTGTTAAATGCAGAATAGAGCGGTATCAGAAAGCACGTGACGTGCATAGGGACAGTGTGTCAGGTTCATCTTGATTCATCCCTACCACATTCATGCTTTAGTTTTTCCTGTGATTGAAATGCTTTTTTTCAAATGAAAGCATTTGAAATGTATATGAAGAAAATATCAAAAAAAAAAAAAAAAAGAAATGCATTTTTTTTCACACTGGGACAGCCCCACTTGCCTGGTGACGGATTTGTCCTCTCCATTCATGTAAAGTTGAAGGAAGATATTATTTCTAAATTGTCAGTAAATTAAGAAAGCTTTGCAAACACCACATGTGTGGAGATGATCCTGTGTAACTTAAGTTTGTGTTTCACTAACCAGAGGGGACTAGAAACACCAACTCCTGCAATGCTACCTTCTGCAATCAAATATATGTGCAGACAAGCATCGCGTTCCCTGCTGGATTGTCTTCTGGTTGGTCTATAGCAGCTCTTCAGTACTTTTCTTACTTTTGGTGTCAATTTAACATAAATAAGAGACTTCAACATCTGGATCAAATAATTTAATAAACTATATCATAAACAAGTACCATTTTAACTCCTGCTTGTATTCTTAAAAAGTTCAATCATGTTCACATTGTGGGGTTAGTTTGTTGGGCATTTAGAAATTTTGTTTTTAATTGAATGAAATAGTTATCTCATAAAAATCTCATAAAAAGGGAAGACTGGAGCCTACTCTAGTGGTGCATGCTTATAACTGAAGTGTTGATGTGGCTGAGACAGGAGAACATGTTTAAGACCAGCATGAGCTACCTACTGAGTGCAGGCTAGGCTGAGCTGTAAAGGAAGTCCCTGAATCAAAAATCTCAAATCAAATGATAACCAAAACTATGACTAGCATTATTTTTGTTAACAGATAAAAGAATGAGTCCCCCAGACTGCATGTACTTTTAGATTAATCTGCAGAAGTTTCCTCTATAGAAAAAGATGTCTTCAGATTTGTACTCATGTTTATTAGATTAATCAGTCCTGACAACTTTGCAGGTGAATTTTTCAGGATCACTAGAGTTCTCAGATCCTACTCTTTTCTTCTCATCGAGGCTATGGTTTTCCCTTCATAACTATCACTACCATCAGCAAAGATGTTCTTTTTCTTTTTTTTGGTACAGGTAGCATTGTTCTTTGGCAAGAAAAATCATAACATTCCTTCCATACATAGAGATGATAGATAGATAGATAGATAGATAGATAGATAGATAGAAAAATAGATAGATGATAGATGATAGACAGAAGAGAGATGAAAGTTAGATAGATGTTAGATAAGAGAAGGAGGGATGAAGAGGAAGAAGAGGAAGACTGGGATGAGGAATAGGAGGAAAAAGGTGAGGAGGACCAAGAGTCAGTTCATGCCTTTAGTTTCTAGTGCTGTAACAGATATGAGCTACCATCTATTCAGGCAGATGTCTGAATCAGTAGAAAGCTTTTGCTGCAACCTTGGTCCCTTAGGAGTACTTTCTCCCATGTAATCTCTCTGACCTAACTTAATTATTTAGATAGCATGCACTTCCACATGCTGCTGAGCAGGTCATGAAATATCCCACCAACATAGTTGTCCAGCTTTCTAAACTGGTTTGTATAAAAATATTATCAGCTTTCTCATGTAAAATATACTAGCATTTTAAAAAAAATATTCCTAACATGGATTTTTTTATTTATTGACTTTTAACAGTAAAGAATATAGACTTCAAATTGTTTCCCCCTTTTACTATGCTAAAGATAAATGCACTCAGTGAGGCTAGGGTGGAAGACGGGGATTGCAAAATTATCAGCTAAAATCAGCAGTGGAAATTGGATCCTCAAGACCTTCAAAAGTGAAACATTTTACTAAAAAGTTGAATTAACCTGGAAACACACTATTTTAAGTTGTTACACAAATGTTTCTAAAGATGGGCTGGGGAGAAGGCTTGGTGGTGAAGAACATGCATTGCTCTTGCAGAGACTGAATTCAGTTCACAGCATCCATAATCCTTGATTTGTCAGCACCTGTAACTCCTGCTCCAGGGCACCCACACACCTGTGGCATACACTCAGACTCCCCCATACATACACACACACAAGTAAAAACAGAAATAAAGATAAGCCATCTGAGAAATGCGTCTTAGATTCCACAGTACATATGTCCACAGTCTCTTTCACTACTCCTAACCTCTCTCTCTCTCTCTTCTCCAAGCCTAGAGAATAAACTGTACATTTCTAAACACCTTTCTCCTAGGCAGACAGTTCCATTAGGACTTTAATAAGATTATATATTTCATTGACAAATTATTAACCAATAAATAGATGTTTGGAGGAATTTTTTTTAAATGTAGTTAATTAGAAATAATTATATAAACCAAGAAAGAGAGAGTTATTCAAAAATTCAGTGAAAGTTATCACATAGGCACTAAAACAGCAGAAATGAGTACAAATGCTACAAGAAACCTTAAGGAGTCAAATTCATATGAAATTAAAAATTTCAAGTATTTGATTATTTAGCAACACACAGGCATTCCTATGGTTAAATAATGTGTTACATAATAATCATTGGGTTTTTTTTTTCCATAGCCCGGGTTGTGACATCAACTGGGCCTGGAAAATCAATTAGAAAGCATATGGAGTAGCAGTCACCCATGAAGGGTGGCTGAGAACTGAAGCTACCAAGAGTCACTTGTTACTAAATGTTACTACTCACCACCCCTGCCTTTCATCATTCACTTCTGAGAACTGAACCCAGGGCCTGGTGCATGCTAGGCAAGTGTGCTGTCATTGAGCAACATCCCAGCCCCATGGCCCATCGTAATGAACGAACCGAATTCAAACTAGCTTGCATACAGTCCATCAAAACCCTAACTTGTGGTAGGAATCCAACATTCCAGTTCTAAAATCAAGCAGGAAAAAACAAAGAAGAGCCACATCCTGCCAAAATCTGGGGAGGGATTTAACTGGCCCTTGCCCTTCGAGATGACATTCATCCTACTTGGAGAGAGACTATGATTTTAAAACTTTTTGCTGAACATGAGATTAATCTCCTGGTGTGGCACATTTATGAACTGTAAGAGAAAATGGGTGGCTTGTAAGGGGGCAAGAATAAATCATTGCACTGCATGGTTTGACTAGCAGGTGCACAACTTCTGTGCCACATCCTTACTGAGGACAAGGACAGCAGCAATTAACTTATCCCTCAATTAAGCTCATCCCGTCACCTGCTATATTATTTATATAAAACTCATGTATTTGCAGTTTTTGTATTTGCAGCTTTTGTAATTATCTATGGAATTTTCCTTCAAGCTCTAAACAGCAAAGGAGTTTGGTGTTAGTAAAATGGATTCTGACAACATCTGAGGGGGCTGGGGGAGAGATTGCTTGGACTGTGAGATTCATCACAGACATTTGTAATCCTCGTGTCTATAAGTCCTTTCCTGGCTTTAAAACACATTGTCAGTCTGTCAATCAAAATACCCCGAGAAGGGGAAATGTTTCAATTGACAACTCAGACAAAACTGGAATATCGAGTTGAAAAGATCCAGCCCTGCCAATGAGAATTTGAAGAAGCAAATACAACTTTAGGCCTTTCTTAAATTCAATATTTTTCTCAAGTGACCAACCATTGGGATGTCAGACACGGTTTGGTGAGTGGACACTGGCACAGTAAAATGATCTGTAGTCTTCAATTAAAGAGAGAAGCGCCACTTAGAATCCCAGTTCATAAAAACCACCTTGTCATTAGCATAAACTTTTAATGGTTTAGCATAGAAGTCCCTGGAGATCACATTCTCTGAAAAGTCCCAGCTTGGCTATGCTGAGGCTGGGGGGTAAAGGATGCTTCTAGCAGAATCCACTTACCAGGGAAGTGAGCAGCAGGGCAGCTATCCTGAAGGAGTGCCAGTCCATCGCTGCAGCTGGCTTCTGTTACATCCACGATGAAGGCAGTTTCTTTGCTCTTCTCTGCTCGCTTTCTTTCTCCCACTCTGCTGGTGTCTGATTAAAATAATTTCTCAGTAGATGTTCTTACATGCAGGCTTTGAGGTGTTTCTGCCTTCCACTGGGAGAAGGAGGGAAGGTACGTATAACCAGTCTGTATCCCCACCCTAAAACCTTGGGCTGGTCTCAGTGAAATGCTTGACAAGATCATCGTTGCTCCCAGGTAAAAGCTAAGGGACACACCCTTCTGCCAGCTGAAAAGCTGCTCTCTGTGTGGGTGGCACTTGCCTCTCCTCTACTGAAGGCTTTTGGGGACAGACAGTCAAAATGGCTGAAGCATAGGGACTCCTGCTTGTGCTGAAAGGCTTCTCAGCTGTTCAGAAGTTCTCAGCTCCTCATCAGATTAATAAGAGAAGTATATTTGTAGCTCTGTGTAATTCATAGACTCATATATCTTTTGTTCAGAGCCAAACCCTCAGGTTACAGTAGAAAATTATAAGCTTTTCATTTTAGTAGATGTTAGGAAAGATGCTGCTAGTTCTAAATTTAATAAGACAAAGAATTACTAATGATGAGAGGAGTTTTAAAAAGCATTTTGAACAAACAAGACATAACCTTTATGATCATTTGTTTCTTTGTGTAATTCCTGTTTTCTTTCACATCACCTGTCTAAGTCCAGGAAGTTCCCCATTTTCTCTCTATGGGTATTTTGTTCTCCCCCTCTAATTTTCTCCTCTTTAAGGGCCTGTCCTTTAAAATGCATTAAAACAAACTTGAAATTTTTACTAAGGCAGATTCGGAGGGAACAGCCACAGCCTCCACTAAAATCTCGTTGAAGCCCAGTGTTGAAATACTAATGAGAATTTAGAAGATGCACTTCAGGTGAGGTGGTTAAACATTAGTGTTGATTCCTGAGCACAGGGCCAAGACTTCACAAGGAGCCAATTAGGACATAGGGAAAGGCTGCCCACACATGCAGTGCTGGAAGACCTTGTGGTGAGCAAGAATGTTGAGCCATACACAGCAACAGTCAAAACTCTCTTGGGATATCTTCCCTTATATACCGCTCAGAATCCTGACTGGAACTGGACATCCTCAGGGTTTGTTATGGCACTCTGAAATAAGGCCAGTGTGATAACATGTAGATTATTGTCAGAGAATGCTCAGCTTGTCCCAGAAAAGGAAGATCTCTCTGGGGACAAGTCTCTACGGTGTTGTCATTTTGCTATTGGTGTGTGGCAACACTTGACAGTGGTTTGAAATGTCACATGACTCATTGGCGAAGTCATTGGGTGGAAAAGGGCGTCCTGTGCTTGCAGTGAGTAAAATTGGTTGATAGGAATTGGATGCCATGACTAAACAAAATAACGAGAGGAGCAGGCCGAATTCCTCATTAGGAAATGAGAACGTGAAGGTCCACCTATGTCTCAGTTTGAACAATGTATTAGTAAATAGATCATGTGGCCAGGAATGACTCACTAGGCACCAAAGTCAGGAGGACCAACTCTTGTAGGCTGGCATGACAAGGGAATACTCTATCCACCTTGAATTCTGGGCTTGCTGCCAGGGAGTGTATGGCCTTTCTTCACCCATTGAATTTTCCTTCCCTGAGCCCATCCCTGGCTCCTCCCTAACTTAAGGCTTGGTTCCAACAATCCCAACCAAGTAGATGGTGTGTGGGACAACCAACTTATCCAGTAGCTTTTTGGGGAGGAGTCATTGCTAAGCCCCAATCTTGAGGAGCAGTGACAGCCTCAACTGGAGAATTAGCCACAAAGTGGGGAGGATGCTTACAAGTCTCCATTGCTCTTTCTTTGTCTCTTTCCCTGTCTTTTCATCTTTCAGAGCTGTCTAAGTTTCTACAATGCAACTGAGGAATGCCTTTACTTAAGTAGAATATATATATATATATATATATATATATATATAACATATATATATATATACGTTTTTTATATATTTGTATGTACTTGCTAGTTTTGTTCCAGTTTTCAACTGCCACTTGATATTTTTTCTTTTTTTTTTTTATTAGGTATTTTCCTCAATTACATTTCCAATGCTATCCATAAAGTCCCCAATACACTCCCCCCCCCACTTGATATTTTTAAGGTGATGTTTCTTTACACAGCTCAAGCTGTGCCTCCAGAGCCTGCCTAGAGTTGGGGTTGCATGTGTGTGCCATTGTGTCTACTTACCTTTATTTCCTTTTTTAGAAATGAATTCCCTTAGTCATGGTCCCAGACCCTTTTCGTGACTCTGTACCACTGCCTGGTCCTGATGCTAAGGAGTGAAGCTCTCATGATAGAAACCGTGTAAGTCTTCTCACTCTCCTTCCAAGTTCTCGAGACTTTACAAGGTCTTTGCTCTGCAGCCCCTTCCTTACCTTGGTGTAACTGCGACTCAGTCTGTACCTGTCCATCTCCACACACATCAAACCTCCCCTCAGTCCTGGTCACTATGTATATCAATTCTCATTTCATAGGAATTTTCATGAAATTTGGCAGGGGAGAGGGTAATTTTGAGTTGGAGTTTCCCGAGTGAACTGACCAAATCGGTCAATGGAACTTCCCCTTTTCTTGACAATACATGGTAAACCTTGGATGTCACCCCAAAGGGATGGCATTTCTGCCTTGACTCAGCACTGAAGATAGCATAACACTTTTTTGGAACACTAGCAAATCCTTAAGGGTAATAGATTTTGCTAAGCTAGAATTTTGTTGGCATAATCTATGGAATTTACTTCTTATCTCTTTATCAGTGTGCCCAGAGCCAACCCTCACATTTCAGAAAAACCTTTGAGAATATACTACTTTGATATATGTGAACCTCTAGCTTCAATATGTGTCAAAATTACCTTATCTAGCCCTACATGTTATCCTATGGAGGACAGATGAGGGGATTTCAACCACAGCACTGCATAAACGCCATCAGTGGTGCAGGCCTGTAATCCTGAGCTAGGAGATAGACAAAGGAGGACAGACATTCTATGTCATTCTCAGCTACAGAAGGAACTTGAGGTCAATATACAAAATTTGTTTTACATCTGTATTAATGAATTACTATCATACAAGAAAATGCCCGAGAGACTGGTGTCTGCATTAGATGAAAAAGATTTTGCTCATATACAAACAAACGAAGTGCAGTTTCATGTTTAATAAATTGCTGGCTCAAAAAAGCAGCTTTGAAAGTAGCTTTGAGGATGTTTAGGGAAGTTTAAACAGGATTACTATAGAATTAGCATAAGGTTTCCCAGGATAGGTCACATTATATATATATTTTTTCCCAAATTTTATGAGGTATTTTCTTCATTTACATTTCAAATGCTATCCTGAAAGTCCCCTATACCCTCCCCCACCCACTCCCCTACCCACCCACTTCCACTTCTTGGCCCTGGTGTTCTCCTGTACTGGGGCATTTAAGTTTGCAATACCAAGGGTCCTTTCTTCCCAATATGGCCAACTAGGCCATCTTTTGCTACATATGCAGCTAGAAACATGAGATCTGGGGTACTGATTAGTTCATATTGTTGTTCCACCTATAGGGTTGCAGACCCCTTCAGCTGCTTGGGAACTTTCTTTAGCTCTTACATTGGGGGCCCTGTGTTCCATCCAATAGCTGACTATGAGTATCCACTTCTGTTTTTGCCAGGCACTGGCATAGCCTCACAAGAGACCGCCATATCAGGGTCCTTTCAGCAAAATCTTGCTGGCATATGCAATAGTGTCTGCATTTGGTGGCTAATTATGGGATGGATTCCTGGATGGGGCAATCTCTGGAATGTCCATCCTTTTGTGTCAGCTCCAAACTTTGTCTCTGTAACTCCTTCCATGGGTGTTTTGTTCCCAATTCTAAGAAGGAGCAAAGTGTCCACACTTTGGTCTTCATTCTTTTTGAGTTTCATGTGTTTTGCAAATTGTATCTTGGGTATTCTAAGTTTCTGGGCTAATATCCACTTATCAGTGAGTGCATATCATGTGTGTTCTTTTGTGATTGAGTTACCTCACTCAGGATGATACCCTCCAGATTCATCCATTTGCCCAAGAATTTCATAAATTCATTGTTTTTAATAGCAGAGTAGTACTCTATTGTGTAAATGTACCACATTTTCTGTATCCATTCCTCTGTTGAGGGACATCTGGGTTCTTTCCAGCTTCTGGCTATTATACATAAGGCTTCTATGAACATAGTGGAACATGTGTCCTATTACAAGTTGGTACATGCCCAGGAGAGGTATTGCTAGATCTTCTGGTAGTACTATGTCCAATTTTGTAAGGAATTACCAAAATGATTTCCAGTGTGGTTTTACCATCTTGCAATCCCATAAGCAATGGAGGAGTGTTCCTCTTTCTCCACATCCTCATCAGCATCTGCTGTCACCTGAATTTTTGATCTTAGCCATTCTGACTGGTGTGAGGTGGAATCTCAGGGTTGTTTTGATTTGCATTTCACTTATGATTAAGGATGCTGAACATTTTTTCAGGTGCTTCTCAGCCCTTTTGTGACCACAGATCTCCAGAGAAATCAGGAATACCAAGCATACACAATGATCTTTCCAATGGGAAAGACGAAAACCTGTCCTTCCACCTAGAAAGCTGAGAATTGGAGGTGATTAACAGTCTGGTGGCCTGCATTATTTGTTGAGCTAACCATATCCAGCTCCCACAAGCAAGAGTATAAGTGGCTAATAATCTAGATGACCTTTATAGGCTGGAGTGCCCAAAGCCACAAACAGGAACCTCATAAGCAGAGGCTTCTTCAAGCCATGAATGGAGATACCTAATAATCTAAATGAACCGTAGAGGCAGCGGCTCCCCCAAGCTTCTATATACAGGTCCAGAAGCAGTTAATAGCCCAAATGACTTCTAGGTTATCTGGAGGTCCCAACCCAGGCCAGACCCTTAAGCCTTAAACTAATACACATAGTCTATTTCTAGAACCCCACTTCCTGGAAGAAATGACATGTACTTTGAGTTGAGCTTAGATGTAATTACAGTTCCTTGTGCACTGGAGATTGCATTACACCAGGAAACATTTCCCCCCAAATCAGCCTGGGCTTGCATATGTTGGGAATAAACCTTATACGTCAGGCTCATTAGAAGTCTTGATCCACGTTGATGAAGTGAATCTGACCAGTGTTTCCATTCTCATCTCTTTGTGATTTGCTTCTCTGCCTGATATCCAGAGACTTTCTCACCAAGTCAGAAAAATTGAAGTGGAAGAAGGAGTAGAAACATTATAAGATCCAGAGGTAGTAAATGTCATCAGTGAAACAATGTCTGCCAGATATTACAGGGCTATTGCATACATCAGCTCATAGTGTCTATGAATGCAAGTGTAAGATCTATAAATGATCAAGACAGAAAAAAATTCCTGCATGTGTTGGGGAGAAAGCTCATTTCTCTTCCTCTAGCTGAGAAACTATTAGCTATTGATGCCTCCTAGGAGGGGAAGAATTAGTTTTTCTTCAGGGATACAGCCCCTGGGAGGCTACCTATCCTCACATAGAGGGTCTTATGCTCATGCACATATAGTCGGCACCAGTGGACTCAGTGGAGTAAAAAATAAAACTAAATGACAAAAAACAAAAACAACAACAAAAAAAGAAAAATCAAAAACCAAAAAACCAAAACCATGTAGAGTTAAGAGGATTAAGCAGTGGGAGTAATAGAGGAAGACATGGAGGGAATGGGTGTGGATTAGGTGACAACATGTAAGAGGACGTGACATCCATTTCTTTTTCTTTTTTTCTTTTTCTTTTTCTTCTTGTTTTCTTTTCTTTTTGCTTTCATATTCTTTTTCTTTTTTAAGTATAACCTTTTATTGATTCTTTGTGCATTTCACATGATGTGCCCCAATCCCATTTATCTCCCTGTCCCTTCGTACCCACCCTTTCCCTTGTAACCTCCCCTGCAAAAGAAAAAAATCTTGTTGTGGAATCTGTAGTGTAAAAACAGTAAAAACAAATTTTAAAATGTTCTCACCACAAAGACAGTGATACTGTGGATGAGATCTTAAAAGGGTCAGGGGCATAGTTTCAGTGTTGAGGAAGCTAGGTGAAGAAACTTACAAGAGAGATGTGGAAACTTTGTGATGATCATACTCACAAAGAACGGAGAACAAAGGAAGGAAGAAAATGTTATTTCTCAGGCTATACATTGTAAGAGGTAGCTGTTGTGACAACATGTCTGATGGGTCACCAACTGCACTGAAGATAAGCATCTTGTGACCTCATTAAAGCTAATTTATATATGGCAACCAAGGCCAGCCACCAGGATGTTTAGTAAGTGTTAGAAATCATGGAGGGTAAATGTTAGTTTCCTGAAGAGTCGTTAACATAATAAGGATGGTCCTAGGTTGCACCCTAAAATCGCGCATGTCCTCTAACTGAGGTGCATTGCTGATTTTCTTTGTGTAGGATGTGTTCCAAACATATGGGCAGAATAACTTGGTTCTGTGTTGATTGAAGTCTGCTGCTTTCATAGCCACTACACATTTACCTTGCAAATGCCTCTGAGTTCCTGATATTGACAGAGGTACATGTGTTATATTCACTTAGCTGTTACTCTGGCTTGCTCAAGGCTGCTGGTTGTGCCCTTCCTTTGGCAAAGCTTTACTGGATATATTGTTTAACTTTGGTACATTATCTCTGTAGTGGTACAGCTCAAATATAGAATCTGGGCAACTCATTTTGGGGAAGAAATCCAGAAATAAGAAAAAAGTAGGTATGGCAGTTTAGTTGTATTTTTTGAGTAATATGGAAAACTTGCAAATTTCTTGACCTCTGGTCTACTGAGTTAGAATCTTGGATGAGGCAAAGAATTATTTTGTTCCATGTTTCCCAGATAATTCTGGGTTTGCTGGCTGGAGTTAAGACCTGTTGACTCCAGGCCTCCCTTGAATTGAATTCTCCCAGGCTCACCTTTGTCCTTTTATTTGTATTGGAAGCTGCTCATTTTGAGGGCAATGAAGTCTCAGCTCCAGCTTGCAGAAGACAAAGATGCAGTAATCGTTTGATAGACATCATTGCAGAGGAAATACTTCTTCCTTTTTTCTTGCAGTGAACAACATGTGACGAGCTTTAGACTTTTTGTTTTTGTTTTTGTTTTTTTTTTAAATAAAATTTACCTCATTATTTAGGGAGTTTGTAATATATTGTTTGTTAAGCTTTGTATTTTAAATATCCTCTAGTAGTGTGTATGTTGAAGGGTCAGTTCCTAGATAGTGATCTGACTGGCAGATGATACATCCTGTGGGATGTATGTCTAGCTTACCTAAGGAGTGGCCTGAGAGGGTCTACTGACCACTTGCACACTTGTATACCTGGGTGCCTTTCTGCCTCTGTTTCTTTGTTTTCAGACCACAGTGTGGTGAGCAGGCTCTCCTACTGTGTTTTCCATAAACCTCTGAGACTATTAGCTAAGAGTGACCTTTCTTCTACTTTTTCCTAATTAATTAATTAATTAATTAATTAATTAATTGTATAAGAGTACACAGTAGCTGTCTTCAGACACACCTGAAGAGGGCATTGGACCCCATTACAAATGGTTGTGAGCCACCATGTGGTTGCTGGGAATTGAACTCAGGACCTCTAGAAGAGCAGTCATTGCTTTTATCCTCTCAGACACCTGTCCAGCCCTTTTTCTTTTTTTTTTCTTTTTCTTTTTCTTTTTCTTTTTCTTTTTCTTTTTCTTTTTCTTTTTCTTTTTCTTTTTCTTTTTCTTTTTCCTTTTCCTTTTCCGTTTTCGTTTTCTTTTTCTTTTTCCTTTTCCTTTTCTTTTTCTTTTTCTTTTTTGTTTTCTTTTTCCTTTTCCTTTTTCTTCTTTTTTTTTTCCTCTTGTTTTCTTTTCTTTTTGCTTTCATATTCTTTTTCTTTTTTAAGTATAACCTTCTATTGATTCTTTGTGCATTTCACATGATGTGCCCCAATCCCACTTATCTCCCTGTCCCTTCGTACCCACCCTTGCCCTTGCAACCTCCCCTGCAAAAGAAAAAAATCTTGTTGTGGAATCTGTAGTGTTTTACAGCATTTCCCACAGCATACCCTTTTTTCCACAATCCTTTGCTTGCAAATGCTCATTGCAGTGTGTCACTGGTGCGGTTTGAGGCTTCTGCTATACTATTAATACCAGATCCTCACCAGGACTTCCCTCGTATATTGTGTTGTTGCCCTGTGTCATGGAGAACCTACATATTTGGATTTGTAGGACCAGCCTCTTCACATTCTCCAGCAATTCAATGATGTAGATGTCAGGGTGGGCCAACTCAAACCTTGCATCTGGGCCTGGGTGGTGTCTGGGCTAGTTAGCCCTCCAGCTCTCCTATACCCACACCACCAGAGCAAGCTCTCCAGCATTGCTGTGGCTAGCTCATCCAATGATACAGCCAGCAAGGGGCAGGGCCAACTCTCCCACTCTCATGACCACAGGGCCAGCTCTCCTGTTTGCCTCAGGTGATTATTGGGGAGTCGGGAAGGGCATCTCTTCCTCCGTGGCCCTCATCTTCACTCAGCAGATGAGTGGCAGGGCCAGCTCTTCCATGCTTTATTTGAATTCAGACATCAAGTACATGGCCAGAAAGTATCACCTTTAAAGGTATGTACCACCACACTTAGCATATTCATATGTAATGTTCTCATTGTTCTTAACTGTTTTTTAAGGCAATTTCCAATTTAAGTTTTCCTGGTTGACCTGGACTGTGTCCTCACCCTCTTCGTAGACATTTTTCTGGGAATCTTATAAGACTATTCCTTTGTTTACAATTCAGGCAATTCTCTTGCAGCCTGTGCGTCTAGTGTTTTAACACACCAGCTATAATAACATCTAATGCTGGTCAGGAAATACTGCACAATTTCCCCAAACCATTTTTTCATTTTCTCTCCAAACCAAGTCTTTCCAGCAGATCACTGACATGCAACATCAGAAGCTACCAACACCAGTGTTTCTAGAGACATCAAACTCCAACTCCTTCCTGAGAAGTCCCCATACACTCTCAAACCCCGAATGTCCTTTGGGAAACCTCACTGATATTTCTTGTTCTTTTTCTGAGCCCGTCTCCTTCTGTTAGCCTCCATTTTGAAATCTGTTAAAAAGTTTTCTATTGAACTTCAGCTCTGCTCCATTCTGGCATCCCAAACCTTTTTGCTGAGGCAAAACCAAGACTCGTGCTTTTTCTGGGTGGAGATCTCAGAAAAGCACTGCTAGGCACTGCAGGAGCTAGCTTGGGGGAGTGTTTCTGCTTCTGCCAGTGCTGACATCATTGTGGATTTGCCCAGCCATCTATATAAGGTATTGTCCAGCATCTATATGAGGTATTGTCCAGCATCTATATGAAGCATTGTCCAGCATCTATATGAAGCATTGTTGGTGAGTTTCCTCAATGGCTGTTCAGCTGCTCTGCTCTTTCCTTGCATGACTTTGTTTTCTGCCTACAGAGTCCTGTAATGTTTAATGAGTGCCACTGACACCAGAAAGAGAGAAATCCTCTTAGGGCTATCTGTACCCTACTTCTGAGCCAAATGAAACATTACACCAATTGTATGGAAGGGCATCCATCCATATAACGACTCTTAGATATTCCAAGATTCTCCTTTGACTCTACTTGAGGCCCCTTTGAAATAAACTGAGTTGGAGCAATACCCAGAACACCTAATTTTATTAAATAGCACATTCTGGATCCAAAACACATTTTTTTTCTCTCAAAAGAATTCCTTTAGCTGCTGGCAGAAGCATGGAGCATTAGCATCATCCCCACGCCCCACTGACAAGATATCTGTAGAGGAAAGCTGCAGGCACAGAATGGAACTGCTTCTACACAGATGCTAACTGCTACAGGAGGCAGAGCTGAAGGGCAGGGACTACTCACACCCTTTGGAGCCCCAGTGCTATCATTGTGAGCCTCAGACACTGGACATTTATGTAAATACTGGATCAGTAGATTCAAGACTTGATATTTGCTATTCTGTGTTTCACTCTTGCTTTGGTCTAGTCTCTTTTTGCTGTGTCTCTACTCTTCCCTTTGAAACTGGAATATTTACTTTGTGCTATTGTGTATTGGCAGCATGTAGCTTGTGTTGTGGTTTTACAGTGGCACACACTCAAGAGGCTGTCTTGAGTCAGAGCACAGTTGGTAGATTGCTTGCCTAGCATGTGTGACGCCCTGGGTTCAATCCCCAGCCCACAGAAACACCATGATGGACACACCTGTAAACCCAGCATGCTGGATGTGGGAGAAAGAAGATCAGAAGTTCAACATCATCTTTGGCTGCACAGAAAACAGGAGAGCCCTGCAGTAGCTGGGAGAGAAGAAAGAGACTGTCCTAGACTTCTGAGCAGTGCCAGGACCGTCACAGACTGTGTAGACTTTTGTGGCACAGTAAATCCAATGAAAAGCCCGTTGCCAGGAAGTCACAGGACCTAGTGCAAAATCTGTTATTGTTATATGAAATAGACAAAATCTGCTGTGTATCTATGTTCCCATCTGAAGATTAGTGCTGTGTTCCTTTTTGGTCAGAGAAGTAGTGTTCAGTGGTGACTGCAGAGATTCATAACTGGTCCAAGGACGGGGAATAGAACTGGTGGATTCTTAGCCATAAGCAGGATACCTTCTGCAAGGTTCAGGGAACATCACACCATGGAAGAGATGGAAAGATGGAGGAGATGGAGGAGTGGGGGTAGGGAGTGGTAAAAACAGGGACTTCCAGAAATAACAGCCATTGCACTCTTGAACTCAGAGCAGCTGTAATTACATCAACAAGATCTGGACAAGACTGAGCCTGTCAACAGTTTGTCATGGAAGGGGGAGTGGTGAGTGAGGTCCCCTCTATGTCCCCTATACCAGAGGATTTATATATGCTTAATATTTGATGGGAGAGTGGGACATATTTTCTTCATTGGCTCAGTCATTAGTGAAGTGCTCATGCTCCTGTAAACAAACCTCACCTAAGCTCATAGAGCCAATCCTAGTGAAAAACACTGGGACACACACACACACACACTTACATTCACACACACATGCTCACACACTCATTCACACAGGCTCATACACACACACACACACATATACAAAGTTACACATACACAGACACTCTTACATACACATACTCATGCACACATACACACTCAAACACACTTACATACTCACACTCATTCACACACATTCACATAGACACTCACAAACACACTCATACTCAAACACAGTAGCAAACACAGGAACACTTTTACACACATACTCACACATATTCACATTTTCACACACACTCTCTGACATACTTAACTCACTCTCATACAACATGAAAGTAGGAAGAAAGCTAGAGGAGAAGAGGAAGGAGAGGAGTGATGCGGGATTGGAGCAAGATAGGGTAATGGGAGAATATGATTGAAAAACATATGTGTGCATGTGTGTGTCTATCCATATATATGAACATATCATGATGAATCCCACTATAATGTTAATTAGTATATGTTAGTAAAAGGCAAAAAACTAAACCTAAACAGATAAGGAAAGGCTTGACAACTCTTAAAATTGCATTGCATCCTTCCTTATAAGGTGGTTCCCAGCCCACCAGGTCAAGGGCAGGATATTGTGGTTTGAATATACAATGTCTTCCATATATTTGCCAATGGCACAGGTCCAAAATGAATAGGGAAGTTGGAGACATTGTTTCTTGCTCATATCCACAGATTCTTTTTCTTCGTATGAAGCTCATCTTGGGTAAAGCCTGATCATTGGTTTTTGTCACAGAAAACAACTTGAACATGAATCAGGGTGAAGCAGAGCTGAAGTTTATTAAAAGACATTTTTAAAATAGATTTAAGAATATCAGCTCCCAGACAGGGATACTGAGGGAAAGAATAAGATACTCCAGAAAGGATGGGTGTGGGCTTCTCAAAGAGATATGTACTCCATGATTTTTACAACAACAATAGCCAGGATTTGGGTAGATTATGAAGTTATTATCCTAAATGGTTGCTAAGGAATTTCAGTTGAATGATGGGGTAGTTCCTGAGGACCACCTCATAGGCTTACAGTTGCTGAGGTGAAAGTGTAGATGACAGGGATGCAGGATCTAGGGACCTTCACTGTCCACAAAGCTAATATTCTCATTTATGTGGTTCTCGGAAAGTGCCAAACATTGAGGGGAGGGTGTACAATACACTTAGGCCTGATGCCTGATTTATTGCTATTTTAGCATTCTTGGTACAGAATTATATCTGTAAATAGGAACCACTGTCTCTGAAAAAGTTTAAAATGGAAGCTTTATCACTGTTTTCATCTGTATGGCTGCTCTGTAATGTCACTAGGCAACAAGAGAAGAGGAATCCAGACAGTAACATAGAATAAGTGGAAGCTAAGAAAGAAGAATGAAAACATATATAAATATTGTGACAGCAAAATTATCATCTCCCTGAATATGGAATTAAAATAATAACTGGATTCAATAACTCTCAATTATTTCTCCTGTTCTAAAATATCCCCAAGGTTATAATTCTAGTAAGACAGTCAAAGCATATCAATCATTTTACTGTTAGGACCACAGATATTCAGAAATTACAAACTGTCTTAAAATAATCAACATATGACAAAGCAAGGAGCTAGCAGCCAAACCATTCCCCAAATGTTTATATAGAAAGGAAGCATCTTTGCTTTAAACACTGCAAATTGTGAGAATTTAAAGTGCTTGGGAGAATGCAAGAAAATAAGTTAAGTACATGTTAGTCATAGAGTGTTTATGCAAATACAACTGAAAGGGAGAGGAAAAAAAGAGAAATTAAACAATAAATTATTCAGTGTTTCAAAGTATTGGCTGATATACTCAAGCTTCATCCTATTACAAATTGAAAAATGTTGAGGCAGAAGGCAGATTGACTTTCATGGGTGGGTGTTTGAGCTACATTATGACAATCCCAGGGCTGTGTGCAGTGGGGCCTACAAATATCAGAGCTATCTCAAGGATTGGGGCTCATCAAAAACATGGATAACTGTGCTAAGCACTTGAGAGTTTACTTGGATTTTCAATGTCTTTCTACAAGAGACTATAATGTTTTAGAGGTTCTACTAAAGTCACATAAGGGATATCGGTTGTCAACCAAATCTTGGTATGAATTCAGAAATAAATGTGACTGGAAACATCCAGTCTATATAGAAGGGTAATTTTTGAAGATGTATGATTAAAAATCAGTAGGCACATTACATTGAGTGAAATAGGACACTGCACATGAAGGCAAAGAGCACACAACAGACATTTTGGCAGTAAGATGTCAAAGTCAGCTGTGTGTCATTTGTTTCATACTCAACAATCAAGCATTTGTGACAAATTTGATTCTGTCCCTCAGGATTTCCTCTTCAGAAAGCTGGATGTTGTATTTTGCTTTATTTTCAAAAACACATATGAATAACATTATGGTACTATTTACTTCTTCCTTTGATTAGAAGCATGTTGATTTAAGATTAGCCTGGTTTATGAATCCCAAATTTAGCTATTTATTTGGGAAAGGATTATATCTCTCTCCTATATCTGTGGAATAACACTAGTAGTTCAGATTACAGAATGGAAAGAGAGGAGCAAAATCCTGCATAAAGGCCATTCTTGAACAACTGCGTTTCAGTAATGCGATGTGAGCAGCTACCTTTCAGAGATGCAATAATGTGTTTTTAAAAAACATTGTAACATGCAGGACTAAACAGGGCCCATTGTACAGTCCCAAAAGAAATAGTTTGATCTGAAGTTAACTGTCCCAGGAAGAAGGAAGACACATTCTTCATTTAAAGTTTTATTTTCCCAGGTCTTATATAACTGATGAATGTCACATTTATTAAAGATTGCCATATTGCCACTTGTTAGGGAATGAAAATATTATTTGGGATTCATCAGGCATCGAAGCAAAGATATAGCCAGAGTATAGCACCTTAGGGCAACAAGTACACTTGCCTTTGGATGAATGAATGAACAAAGGAAGGAAAGAAAACTATTTATTTCTATCTGTTCAAAACTTTCAAACCTAGGCATCTTCAAGAATATTTCAACAAATACCTTTTGAGTTTATCTCTAAAAATAAAAAACCCAGAAAAACAAAAACTAAAACCCAAACCATATCCTCAATGCATTACCCTACATTTTAGAACACAATAAAAGAAAGACTCCCATAAGTGACTTTATTTACGCCTCTGCATTTTGACTTGTTACATGTTAGCAAAACTGTACATTTTCTATACTGTTAAAATCAGACATAGTGTGGCCTTTAAAACATTTGCCATATCCAATATTATATAGAACAAAGTAGTAGCTCTTGCTGGAGCAATCAATCTCTCTTTGATAAATTCTGTGATTCTGTGATACCATGAGAAAGGAATAGTCAGGGGAGGAACACATCTTTAAAAACTAAATATACTTCACAACTCAGGTCCAGTATTTTCCATGTTCATATATATATATATATATATATATATATATATATATATATATATATATGTGTGTGTGTGTGTGTGTGTGTGTGGTGTGTAATATATATATGTATATATATATATATATATATATATATATATATATATATATATATGGCCAAATAAACATGTATATATCATTTTACATTAGTGAGCTTATTTTAACATTGATTTAAAAGCAAGAAAATATTCCTCTACCCTGCAATAGTAAATGCACCTGTGTCCTCAAAAGCTTTGATTCTTCTGAGGGGCTTTAAACCAGGGAACACCAGTTGACAAAAATACAGAAACAATACATCATAAATAGCACATTAGTAAATTTTAAAGCTAGAAAAATATATCATACTATAACTTGTAAACTGTCTTTAAGTTAGAATGCTTAGAAGCCAAGACATTATTAACAAATCAAAGAGAAACCTCAAAGTTGTGTGCATAACACATTTTAGATCAGGAATGGCCTTGTCTAGTAACTACATCATTCTTTCTAAAGTAACATCAATTCTAGTAAAGGGTTGTTTAATCACTTCCAAATGGCAGCGGAGGGTCATTCAAATGATGACACTAATCTCAACTAGATCTCATCATATGGTTTTCCTTTACTGACAATTATTTTCTAACATTTCCCACTTAAGACAGTTTTCATGTTCTAAAAATAGTTCCCCTCCCTCAGAACCCCCTGGAAAATTACCCCAATGCTTAGCCATACTGTGAGCTTCTTCCCAACAGCTCAGCTTAGGTACATTATCTTAACTATGCATGTATGCCCTAAAGAGCTGCACAGAAACGAGTATGACCTACTGCTTAGACTGAAGAGATAATACTGTCCTGTCTGTACTTGGGAGGAGATTTAACACTTGTGAGGGCAGCCATGTCATGTGTCATTTGCAACTCTCCCTTCAACTACCGTGGTAAAGGCAAAAATGAGCACGGTGCCCTTCATCCACCCAGTAAGCAATATTCTTCAGAGTCACACCCAGGAAACACAGTGGGAGCCAGGAAAGTTCCCAACTCCACAGGAGACCTAACTAAAACCACATCTTGAGATTCAGTCTCAGTTTGTGCCAAACGAGTCTCACAATATTGTTACTGTCTATGAATTCTTCTACCAGGACATATTTCTTAATTTGAAAATGATTCAATCCAATGTAGATTAGAAGTTTTCACAGTAATAATAACTGGTATCTTATGTACATAGCTATGTAGTTAGAATTTTATTAACCTTAGTCTGAATCTGTGGAATGATTTTTTAATTTGTATTCCCTGTGAAACAGACAAGGCATATGGGAAGGAAATGTCAGATTTTCCTCACTTCTGTGAGCTCAAGCTACATAGTCAAACCTATTTTGTTAGTTTCTGAACAGCAATAAGAATTCTTCTGATTGCCATTTAAAGCCAGTGTATGTAGCCATGTTTTATTTATTCAACATGCTGCTGATACCCTACAGGGCAACATTAAAAACCAAAAACCAAAAACAACCCTGTGGACCACATAGCCACAGATAAGATTGTACCACAAGTTCACCTTCATTATTTCATTAGTGTTAATATAAGAAAACAGTTTACCAATGCAAGGGAGCTCTCTTCCCCATGGTGATGTTTCCATGGTTACTATCCCTGTGGCTCTTCCTTACTCCACAGGTCTCCCATAGCCTGCTCTGCATCATAAATTGCACTGTTAGATTGAGGATGGGGAGGAGTTGGATGTAAGTCACTGAGATGGTGGTGAACAATACTCTGGGACCATGACTACTTGCTATACTGTACCGTATTGTACTTTGTGATTCGACTTCGAGCCATGCTGGGGGAGGCAGACCCAACTGTCTGACTAAAGTGATGGTCAGAGGAACTCCTCATGTGGCCAATAGTGGCTGTTCCTCCCATGTTCAGCCCAGTGCCAGCAGCACCCATGGTGGTGCTAATAAGGCCACTGCTGCCTATGCCTCCAACCCCACCTAACCCAGCAGTGCCTGCAATTTCACTCATACCAGCACCGGAAACCACTCTCTCTGTCACAATCACGTTGTGGGCACTTGATAACTCAGGGGGCATGCTCAGATTGCCTATCATGCCAGAGGTTGGTTGTATCACTCTTTCTGTCACAACTACATTCGAGGTCTCTCGAGGGTTAGGAATGGTTAGAGAAGTGGGTAGACTTGAGCCTGGAGCTATTACCCTTTCTGTCACTATAACATTTGCTCCACCTCTTAAGTCAGGTATCTCTAACATGCCGTGCAAATCAGCACCTGAGATGGGGCCCACCACCCTCTCTGTCACCACCACATTTGAAGCCTGCTGGTTATCATGAAAGTGGACAGAGGGTTTCAGAGTGCCAGAGGTGGTATAGGACTCCCTCACAGTGACATTACCATAGCCCAGAGGATCAGAAATTGGTACAGGATGCTGTACTCCAGGGCCCGAGGGGTAGGCATTCTCAGAAATTACTGTGGTCGTGCCAAAATGTGGGGAGATAGGTGGATATCCACTACCCAGGGGCTCTGTACTTTGGGGACACATCGGTTCAGTGCTCTGAGGAGGCCAAGAAGGATCAGGATCTGGGTATGAGTCTATTTCTTTTCCCAGGCTGATATCTGCCAACTTCTTAAACTTGGGCCCCAAAGTATCCAGGAAGCTCTCATCTAGATCTTCTCCAATGAAACTGCAACAGCCCACGGAGCCTGCAGGGGAGCCCACACCTTCGATGTCATAGATGAGCAAACAGTCATTGGATGGACGTCCTTCATCTTCATCCGCATAAGCATAGGCTTTCTAATTAGTACAGAATAAAGAGTATTCAACAAAGCGAAACAATAACTTTTTTTTTTTTTTTTTTTTGGTTTTTCGAGACAGGGTTTCTCTGTGTAGCCCTGGCTGTCCTGGCACTCACTTTGTAGACCAGGCTGGCCTCGAACTCAGAAATCCGCCTGCCTCTGCCTCCCGAGTGCTGGGATTAAAGGCGTGCGCCACCACGCCCGGCTAACAATAACTTTTTTATGATTAGATGAATGTATCTAAGTTCTGATGTTTACTCGAATTGCTTTTAAAATGATTTTATAGATGCTTGAAAGATTTCAATTCAAAGTTATTTCAGCTATAGTAATTTTTTTTTTCTCGAAACAGGGTTTCTCTGTATAGCTGGCTGTCCTGAAACTCACTTTGTAGACATGGCTGGCTTAGAACTCAGAAATCTGCCTGCCTCTGCCTCCCAAGTTCTGGGATTAAAGGCATGTGCCACCCCTGCCCAGCTCAGCTATAGTTCTGATACAGCTTGATCTTTAAAATTTTCTTCAGGTAAACTTGCTTAAAACAGTGCACTTTGAGCAGAAAATCATATGCAAAAATCCACACATGAGTGTGGTTTAGGAGGGAAGTAAAAGTAATGTGCACAAAAGTTTTGGTGGAAGGACTGTTTTTTGCTCCAAAAGGGATATTTAGAGTTGATGGATGATGGGTTTTTTTGGTAAGGTGGAACAATTTGATTGTGGATTCGGGTCTTACTTGTCAAATCATGTAAAGAATTTATGGGTCAGAAATAAAAATTCTAGACATAAAAAATAACAAATTCCTCATAATTTTAAATTTTATAAGTTGTGTTTTAAAAACATCCCAACAAAGAATGGAATAAACTTCTATTCTGAATGAGAGAACTAACTGCTAAAGCTTCAGAGAGGTGGGGTATTTGAATTGACTCTTGAAGGGTGGCTAGAAATGTGTATGAGAGAGGAAGGATGGGGAACAACATCCAAAGAACAACCAAACTGCACAACAAAACACTGTCCAGTGGACCAGAATAGCTAGAGGCCAGAGGTAAGTAGTCTTTTGTGGATAAAGTAAGTATGCAAAAATCCACACATGAGTGTGGTTTAGGAGGGAAGTAAAAGTAATGTGCACAAAAGTTTTGGTGGAAGGACTGTTTTTTGCTCCAAAAGGGATATTTAGAGTTGATGGATGATGGTTTTTTTTGGTAAGGTGGAACAATTTGATTGTGGATTCGGGTCTTACTTGTCAATATCATGCTGAGGGGGAGATGGAGCTGTTAAGGTGGCTCCTGAATCATGAATTTGGACTTCAAATTACAAATAAAATAGTTCCTCAGGCAGTGTTTAACTGGGAGAGAAAAAATCCTTGAATTAGAGCTTCAGAAACATCGACCAACAAACAAGGACAGTTGATCATGAAGAATAGATTGGCAGGGCCCTTGTGGGAACCGGTCAGAGCTCGGAATGACGTGGATGGAGAAGAATGCATGTGGCTAAAAGCCTTACCTGGCAGAAGTAACTTTCCATGAAATTCATGTTGAGACCCCCATCTCTACATTCTCTCATTGAATTTCTTCTTAATGTTCCTGAATATTCTTGGCATATCTCAGGTGCAGCTGATGTTTTAACTCCATCCATTAGTTCAAATCCTGTGGTTCTTTCTCCTCCTCCCAGATCTTGCATTTCTCTGCCACAATATTCATTTGTATAAACTCCTACAAACATTGAACCCATCAAATTTAATTTCTCTAGTGTAGTATAAGCTAAAAACTCTCATGTTTAGTTTCTTCATTCAAGCATGGTTAGCAGAGAAGAGATGGCTATGATGCACAAAGGTTGGATAATTGTAATATTAAATTCAAAGCAATATTAAGAAAGACAAAATAATATTAACCAGCTTGCTAATTTTAACCATCTGCTGAAAGACCTTTCTATGTGATGTGCCAAAGGAAGGGAGGAGAGATAATAAAAAATCTGTGGGTGGAATAGTTGGATCTCAAACTGATTTAAGTTGAGTTAAGTAGTTCCAATTTTAAAAGTTAAACAATAGTATCAGCATCCTTTTGATGTATTTCTGGATGCGCAAGGGCTCCTGTAGAATGCATAAGAGACACTGAATTTTGGACAAAGATCATAGCTACAAAGAGAAAAAAAGTTTGCTGGATTCATCTTGGTAAACACTTGGTCATGAGAGGGGAAGGAGCATGCTAAAAGCTGAGGTAGTGAAATAAAATGGAAATGAAATGAATGGTTTTGAGCAGAAGCAGAATGAACAGCAGGTCAGATGACCCGGGCTCCGCATTCACCTTTGAGTCTGGGAAAACATGCATTTCATATTTCGATTATCCTGATGCCTTTCATACTACTTTAGGATTTGTGTGAAACTTCATAGACTTAAGGAGAGAATCAATGCATAGATAAATATTGGTGGTTTTGATGAACTGACATTTCTCAGGAACCAATTGCACACTAATGGGGGCTGGCATGTGACTCAGTGGCTTTCTGTTTTCTGCATGGGGAAATATTGGCACCACTAAGAAAAATGGGCACACCAGGAAGAGAAATGGGAACAGTGATATGTTGTGCAGTTGAAGTACAGACTATTGAATCCAATTCTACAAAATAGAAACTTTTCTATGTCTGGTGTGTTTCGGAGTGTCCTGGAGAGATGGCTCAGTGGTTAAAAGCAGCACTTGCTGCTGCTGCAGAGAACAAGGGTTTGCTACCTGGCACCCACATAGCAGCGCACAACTGTCTGTAAGTCCAGCTCCAGAGCATCTGATGCACTCTTCTGGCCTCCAAGGGCATCACACACACACACCTTGCACAGATACACAAGCAGATAAAGATTTGTACACAGAAAATAAAAAAATAACACATTTAAAAAAGAAATAATTGCTAAAAAAACTAAGAGAAAACAAGGAACATTTACTTTCCAAAGTGTAAAAGAATAGGACTATTTGTACTGGCAGAAGAAGTTATATTTTATTTATTTATTTATTTATTTATTTATTTATTTATTTACAGCAGTAGCTTCCTGGCTTCTGCTAGGGAGTTAGTCTAGATATTTGGTTCAAGATAACTGTAGATACCCAGTGTTAAGACTAAGCAAAGTGAAATTCACCAGTATATATACAACCTTGGCTGAACACTTTAGGAGCTTTTGAAAGTGTTTTGTCTATTTGTTTTCAATTTAAGAATTTAAACAAATGTTTTATATGTCAATGGTTACACTTATGCTCAGAACGGACATATTTTTCTCTGTAAAAAGTGTTAGTAATGTAAGAAAAAACTGAATAAACTGTGGAATAAATTTCTATATACACATACTTGCATGTACACACATGCACACACACACACACACACACACACACACACACACACACAAACACAGTATTTTATCTGTTAGATAATTCATGATTGTATTTTGGTACTTCTATTCATAGAAAGTCTGATTGCCCCTTCCAAAAATAAAATATACAGCATGTCATGTCAGTTACAGTAGGCTGTCCTTTATCATTCGTTTCATTTATACATATGTTATGGGAGAAGGAAGTATAAAAACACATTTAAAGATACCCCCCCCCCAACAAAACTACTCAACCCCCAAAGCAAAAACCCTATATAAAAAGATGCTCAACCAGAGAGGACAGAGCCCATTTTACTTATTTGTGTTGCTGGAAAGTTGTATTTCTTACCTGAGTTGTCAATATATTCTATAACATTGGCATTACCAGGTGGCATTTGTGGCACACAGATGGTGGCTATCCCCTAAAAGACAGAAGACAACATTTTCCCATTTGTAATGAGCCTTTTCTTCCTGTACTTGTATAGTTTTATTCTAAAATTACCACAGAATTCCTAAAAGAAGACTATTAGGATCATTTTGCATTCAACTTAAAAGTTGAATCTAATTTTCAAGCCCTGCCTTGTGACCTCTGTTGAGTTTTGAGGTACATTCAACCCTCTTCCTTTCCTCACTAGCTACCTAAGAACTGCAGATAGTGTAATTTTTATCACTGTAGGGCTCATCAAGAGACAGCATTTTGGTGAGTCCCCAAATCTCATTTTTTTTTCATTTTGATATTTAATTTTATTGTACAAACCCTGAAAAACAACATTGCTTAATATACCTGTAGGGTATTTTTTTTTTTCCTGGGGAACTAGAACATGCTTTAAGATTTAAAGGCCCCAGGCTTTTACTCTCACCATTGCTTTTTTTTTTTTTTTTTTTCTGTTTTATTTTGTTTGCTTGTTTTGGGCTTTGGGGTTCCCAACACTGGGATTGCTGTGTTATTTGGGGTCCTTTGTGATTCCACATGAACTGGTTTGTTTTTTTGTTTGTTTGTTTGTTTGTTTGTTGTTTTTTAATTCTCTTCAAGAAGCTCATTGGTGTTTTGATGAGGAGTACATTGAATAAGATTCTTTCTTTTGTGTGCAGATTCCTTTTGTTAGATATTTTCTTCATTTATATTTCAAATGCTATCCTGAAAGTCCCCTAATCTCCTTCTTAGACTTAGCGCTTACATCATGGGGTTCAGGCTGTGGCCCTTCTACTGCCCACGTGTGAATTGCTCCATCAGAACATTCTGGAACAGGTTCAAATCCAGCTCCACCACCAGGGGCCCCTCCACAATCACAGCAGATCAGCAGGAATGGAACCACTGAAGGAGAGAGGGGTGAGGGGTTAGCAGTGCACAATATTGAAAGAAAACACTCCAATTTTCACTGGCTAAATGAGAATTCCTGAGCTGTCTGAGTTTAAAATCACTATTTAATATGCCAAGACAACCAATTAATATTGGTTAGACCCGCAAATAATCATGAACTTGGAAACACTAGATTGCCATGAATTTTAATTTGCTTTTTAGTGTTGAAACTGTAAATCAAATCATAAATTAAAATAGGTGATTCTTTTCCCTACCATCACACAGAAAACAGCAGAGAGTAAGAAAGCTGAAGGCAGGCATCAGTTCTGATCCTTCATACCTGCATTTACTTTTCAGTTTGCACACATTCTCTTTCTCTATTTTAAGGGAAACTCTCCCTCAGTTATCAGTTATTCTTAGGAAGGTTATTATTTTCCTGCTACCGAGATTTTTTGTCTAGACAACTCTCATATAAAGAATATCACACATTAGCAATGTCTTTTCTCTCTAATCTGTTTCAGATTTTAATTTATTTACTATTGTCATATAATCTGGCTAGATAATTCTGAATGAAAAGATAAAAAATAAGAATGTGTAAACAATTGAAGGAAAAATTAAAGCAGAGAAGAGGGGAGGGCAGAGTTAAGAGAAGGAGAGCAATAACAACATCAACAACACCAACAACAAAAACCTAAAATCCCCAAGTAGCTTTGCTTTTTTGGGGAAATCTGTAAGATAGAGCAAAGCAATTAAATGTAAAGTTATTGAACCAAAGGGTCGTATACAACATTGAAAGCCTTCATTAGCCACACTGTCTGATAGTGGACATTGATATTAGGGAAACTGAAAATGAAATCTAGCTGTTCTTTCTAGCAATCGTCATCACTCTTTGGTGTTTAGTTTGCTTTAATAAAGCAAAGACCTGAGTACAAAGTGTAGAGGAGCATCTCTGCCCCACGTAGCCCACACTGGGTTCCTCAAGTTTGCTAGTACTCTTGCATCGACCTTGATTGGGTTTATTTTGATGAGAAAAATCTATTTCAAACTCATGATTTTTCTCATAGGACGTTTCCTGGTTCTTATTTCTATTTGTTATGAGCTAATATGGAGAGTTCCTGTTATTTAACACAGAACATCCATTTTTTGAAATGTATTTCTCATTCTTGAGAAAGTGCTCCACTTTAGACTGTGTTCTCAGTGTGTTCATATTTCTTTGTGGTTTATATGGATGAATGCTGAGGAAATGTTCCAAAAGGTGGGTTAATTAAAGTCAGAGAAAACCTAGTGAAGAAGTAGCTAGTCACTTGTTAAGACCAACGAGGAGGGGCTGGTGGGTGGTGAAGTGCTGTCACAGGGTTAAGATTCTGTTCCCAGCATCTGCACTGTGACTCACAAAGATACACAACTTCAGTTCAAGGAGTTCGTGGACCAGGCCCATGAGCTTATATTTAAATTCATGTAGGCAAAACCAAACCAAACCAAACCAAACCAAACCAAACCAAACCAAACCAAACCAAACCAAACCAAACCAAACCAAAACAAAACAAAACAAAACAAAAAAACCAACCAAAACTTTGAAACATAAAATAAAAATAAATATATTTAAACAGAGAAATTAATGTAGAAAATATTTTAAAGTTTTGTATGTGAGTTCTTTCAATGTACATTTTGTGGTTAATTGATTAAATATGTGAAGCTTGTTTTACTCCCAATATTTTATGAGTCTACATTTGAAAAGGAAACCGCTCAACTGCTGAGATGGTAGGTGTGTGCCACCATGCTTAGCTGCAAATGTCAACGTTCATATTAACTTAGTGACAGTGTATAGGCATCAATGTATTCTCTGCTTTCACTCCAGTTTCTGTGCTAAGTTAAGGCAAATTACACCAGGAAGACCCCTTGGACCCTATGACTATTTCTGTCCATGACTAAGGCTTCTGTAGTGGCCCCAGATGTACCATAGCCTTCACTTGTGGGACCTCTCCTCACCTAGAGGTGCTGCGAGGTAAATAAGAGCAATAGCAAAACTTGGAACAACTGGGTAGGCAATGCTTGCAGACACATACTGTTAAGCTGAACACATAGGCTGTTTGATTTCCTTTGCCATATTGTTTGAGAGACACATGTCAAAAGTAGGATTGAAACACTTACATCCTAAGACTAGGAACCCCATGATGAGCAGCCCGATGCCTGCAGGACCGAAGTGAACGTTGTCTCCATA
This sequence comes from Mus caroli, assembly GCF_978045245.1. Classification (NCBI taxonomy): domain Eukaryota; kingdom Metazoa; phylum Chordata; class Mammalia; order Rodentia; family Muridae; genus Mus; species Mus caroli. Next base: position 17,556,400 of record NW_028227274.1, on the reverse strand, counting down.
GAGAGGGGTCTCAAGGGCTTCATCAGGATCCCCTTGGAAAGGGTTAGTGTTAGGGCGAGTGCCATCGAATCCACCGCCTCCCCATGATCCTGTGACGCGTTGTGGGTTCTCAGTGGAAGAAGTGCCTTGATAACCATTAGTCACTCGGTCACGATCATCGCCAGTGCCACTGGAACTGCCATCACCATCTGAACCTGGTACCCAGCCAGTGCCACTAAGTTCAATGACGATTGTCCCCGTGCAGGTCCTCTGAAGGGAATCTGTAACAAGGTTGACAGTGGAAGAAACTACTGCCCACACACAGTCTCACAATTAACAGATTACAAGTGTCCCCCATGCCCAGCCGCTTGTGGGGGTTCTGGAAACTCTCATCCTTGGAAAGCAATTGTTTCACCAATTCATCTATCTTCTTAGACCTTCTACTCAGTTTTAAAGCCAATCAGTGATTGTATTATTATAACTAACCTTAAAATTATTACTGGCAGATCTGTTTACTGGGTAGTTTATAGTGTTGCCAGTTAGATATTTTATCTAGGTTCAAAAATTCAAAATACAGAAAGATGTGAAACAAAACCCGAAGCTATCCCATAGTAACAATACCTAAGGGAAAACCTTCTAGATTCCTTCAGTATCAGTTGTCCTTAGTGATACTGCCTATGTTGCCTGTTTTTATGATACACTGGTATGATCTTATGGTTCATCCTACCTCAAATGGGTTTTGAGATTTTACTTTAAATTGTATGCACTTTTCCATGCCTCTGCACACATTTTTTTTATTACATCTTTTCCTCAATTATATTTCCAATGCTATCCCAAAAGTCCCTCATACCCTCCCCCCTACTTCCCTACCCACCCATTCCCATTTTTTTTGGCCCTGGCGTTCCCCTGTACTGGGGCATACAAAGTTTGCATGTCCAATGGGCCTCTCTTTCCAGTGATGGCCGACTAGGTCATCTTTTGATACATATGCAGCTAGAGGCAAGAGCTCCGGGGTACTGGTTAGTTCATAATGTTGTTCCACCCATAGGGTTGCAGATCCCTTCAGCTCCTTCGGTACTTTCTCCAGCTCCTCCATTGGGGGCCCTGTGATCCATTCACTAGCTGACTGTGAGTATCCACTTCTGTGTTTGCCAGGCCCCGGCATAGTCTCACAAGAGACAGCTATATCTGGGTCCTTTCAGCAAAATCTTGCTAGTGAATGCAATGGTGTCAGCGTTTGGATGCTGATTATGGGATGGATCCCTGGATATGGCAATCACTAGATGGTCCATCCTTTCGTCACAGCTCCAAACTTTGTCTCTGTAACTCCTTCCATGGGTGTTCTGTTCCCAATTCTAAGGAGGGGCATAGTGTCCACACTTCAGACTTCATTCTTCTTGAGTTTCATGTGTTTAGCAAACTGTATCTTATATCTTGGGTATTCTAAGTTTTGGGCTAATATCCACTTATCAGTGAGTATATATTGTGTGAGTTCCTTTGTGATTGTGTTACCTCACTCAGGATGATGCCCTCCAGGTCCATCCACTTGGCTATGAATTTCATAAATTCATTCTTTTTAAAAGCTGAGTAGTACTCCATTGTGTAAATGTACCACATTTTCTGTATCCATTCCTCTGTTGAGGGGCATCTGGGTTCTTTCCAGTTTCTGGCTATTATAAATAGGGCTGCTATGAACATAGTGGAGCATGTGTCCTTCTTATACCTTTAATTCACGTAGTTTATGGTGGGTACATGATTTTACATCACATGGACTATAGTTTCCTTCCTTAGTTACCTGCTGATACTGCTTTCAATAGTAACTGGTAATAACACAGGTGTTAGCATCTCTGTTCAGCCTTTTATATTTAGTGCTTTCCCAAAGATTATCATTAGTGGGATTATCAGATAGGAATAAGGAAACGAACTGAGTTTGCTTCGTGTTTTTCTATAGATATGAGTGTTCCTTTCACTGACAGAGCCTTAGAGTCTGGCACAATGGCTAGCATTTATCTAGTTAAGACTCAGTTCATACTTGGTGAATAGAGGAAATGAAACCTCTGGAGATGTGCAACAGACATAATTCAAAGTCTGGTTACCTGTCCTTACAGGGCATTCAATGACGTTCATGCTGCTTTGCATGTCTTACTATTGTCTTTTCTTTGTTTTTAAACCATTATCAGCATATATTGTATTTTCCCATTTTGCAGAAGACTGGGTTGTAGATGGGTGTGTTGGCTCCTCTAGGATCCAGTAGCAGTAAATGATGGGACAGGACAGTTTGAGTATACAGTGCTCAGTTCAGCAGGACAAGTTCTATTGAAAAGGAGCTTTTCAAATTTACTTGTATTCCAATCACAGCCCCCACCTCCTCTATTCCCTGCCTCCTCTATACCCTTTCTAATCCTTTCCCATATTGCCCCTTATCCTTCTATCCACAGGGAGCCTGAAAAGAGGATAATTAAAATAATAACAGTTTAAATTATTTTAGAATATTTATTCCTGGCTTCCTCTAGAAATGAAATTGATTTCTTACCATCTATTGATAGCACTGTTCCTTTATATTCCCCATTAAGCCTTTGGTATTGTTCCATAGTAACTCTGTTTCTTAACGTTATTATGCCTGTTCTTGAGTCAACAACCAGCAGGTTCTCTGGGTTATTTCCCATTTCATATCTGTATTTAAAAGAAATAATAGAAATTAAAGCTGTCTTTCAAATCAAGAAGTTCTAATATTATGTTTGTAAGGTTAGTATACAAAATTATGGGTGTCTTTTGTCTTTTCATAAAGTGTCTGAAAACACACTTTGTCAAATCCACTTTGTGCTTGCTCATTCTCCTTCCCTCCCACCCACCTCATGCTTCCCATCCTCCTGACTGGCTCCCTTCCTTCCCCCTAACAGTTCTTGCTTTCATTCTTTCCCTCTCCCTTCTCATCATCCCCTAAGGTTAACATTTTAGTTGGAAAATGCCATTCTTACCTAACATTTGTGGAAGCTCGACCTGTGTCCAGGTCTGTAGCTACAAAGTCTCCCACTCTGTGATTTGCTTCCATTCTACTGTCTACTACAAATGTCTTTGAACCTGGACGGAACACAGAGCCCTCGATGACATTTAACACAGTCACAGTGACCATAGTTGCTGTGAGTCTGTATTGAGAAAGAATTGACTGGTGGAATTCAGCTACATTTCGAACACCAATACTAAGCTGTAGATTCTTCATGGCTTCATAATCTAGGGGCTAGAACACACAGAGATAATTAGTCATACTGTAAGAAAACAGTTTTGAGGACACAGAAATCTTTTGAGAATACTCAAAGTCATTTAGTATGTTCTTGTTTCAGTATGTGGTTGAATACAAATCCACGTGATTACCCAGTCCAGTCTTACTTGCTGGGAACTAAGTTCAAGCTCACATGTAAGCAGAGTAAGGGGGAAAATCTAGTAGTCCTGGATCTTTTGTTGAAGATTGTTGAAGGTTGAAAGCTTTTTGGGACATGAGTTCTAATTGCTCACCAAATCAGTTAATTGTTTGAATTCAAAATATGATTAATTAATATATTTTCAGTGCAAAGACAATTTATATTAGCTGATAACATTTCATGTTTCTGACACAGTAGCTCTTTTAAAACAAACTATGTATCAGATACATTAAAGATTTAATTAGTTTTATTCCTGAAGAATTCTAAATTATTCACCTCAGTGTGACATTTTGAGTGTCAATTTTATATATACATGCATATATATATATATATACACATGTCAGTATATACCTACATATATATATATAATTTTTATTTCCTTCAATATGTTCTAAAATTATTTCACATTATAATCAAGTAGTAATTGTTCTTATAGAAGTTGATATACAAATCCACAATTCGTAAAATTTTCCAGGTAGCTGATCTGTTCTCTATGTAGCAGATATATCTTTTCTGAATTTTTATGAATATTTTAAATAAAATATTCATACACTGAGATCTCTTGGTCACCTAAAATTCTTGGATTATAGAATTATTTTATTTGAAACTTTAAACACCAATTATAGCATATATGTTTGTATGTAGTTTGTATACATATATATGTATATATACATGTGTATATATACATATATATGTTATATGTATATATACATGTGTATATATACATATATATGTACACACACACATATATATATATATATATGCATACATATATATACATACACACACACACACACACACACACACAGAGTGAATAAATTTTAAGAGATATGGGAGGCATAAGACCACACTTGCTTAAGGGACTGATTCTATTGGAAGTCTGCTTTATATCATTATTCTGAGAGGCAGACTGCAGAGGTCTAAAGAGACTACAGTGATAAAACTAGGGGAACCCTGGGTCTATACTAAGGGGCAGAGTCCCCAGGGAATTGATGGGCCCTGCAGGAGGGATGAAAGTAAGAGGTAGATGAAGAAGGATTGAATTGCGTCCTGAATTATTCATATTGTATGCATCACATACAATCATCAACAATTGTTGAATACTTAAGCAGGTGGAAAACCTCACTCTCACCTTGTCCTGAGTGGAAATGTAAGATTTTCACCTTACATTGCAGAGGACATCTTATTGAATGTACATGTGGTGAATGGTTGATACAAAGGAGAACCAAAATGAGCCTTGGCCAGCAGCCACAATGAAATGGTAATAGGAAGGTCCTATAATTCTATGATTGTCACAGTTTAATCACATAAAAGCACAATGGCATAATTACAATGATTTAATTTTATCATCCTGGAGGGAAAAAATCAACGTTCAATTTATATGATAAATATTTCTAAAGCATCATATTAGCATGTCAATGTTGGCATGGGCATATTAAAAATCTGGTTTTAAAAATATTATTTAATTATTGACTTTGAGGTTGGAGGATGGTTTAGTGGTTTAGAGCACATAATCCTCTTGAAGAAGATGAGAGTTCAGTTCACAGGACAGCACTGCGCAGCTCACAACTGCACATAAATTCAGCTTGAGGGGATCTGATACCTATGGTATATGAGGGTACTAGACTCAAGTGCACGTGCAATTAAAAGTGATGAAGCAAATCTTTAAATGTAAACAAAATGTTGACTTTAAAGGTTAATCATACTTTCTTGTTTGAAACCCTCTTATATAAAAATGCTTTCCCCAAACCTGATGTTTGGAAAGAATTGCATTGATAATAAGAGTTTCAAATTTTGAATGCTTGTTATCCTGAGATTATATAAACGTGTGCATTCATATTAAAGTCTTTTTACTTTTTATAATTTTAAAGAACAGTAAATTTTGTTATTTCATAAACTCATTTATAAAATGCTAATATGATTTTAACTTGATGTTGTGAAATAGAAAAGACCAGCAATACAAATGATTTAGGGTAATTATACCATACCTTGACAACCTTCAGAGTTCCTACATTTGTTCTTTCATTCATTTCTATTTCAAACCAATTTCCCTCATTTCCAGAGATAAAGAAAATGATTGCCTTCCAGTTGTCTGAGAATTCTTCATCCAAATCAATGACTCTGATCTGCACTAGCTGGGAGTGAAGTGCGTTTTCTTCAATTTCGATGTCATACTAGAATAAGAGGCAAAGTATCAGCAAAGCAAATGAGAGATCCTGTACCAGGCTGTCTGTATCATGTTCATAGTTAACTATTCAGAAACAACATCCCGCTTACAATTGCATACTTTGTTCAAATCTGCTTTTCCCACTGTGAAAGCAATGGAAGACAAAGTGTGTGCCTACTCTGGTGTTATAGATAGCAAATACAGCAGGTGCATCTGAACACTGAATGAGTTCCTATAAGAACTGGTATGTAAGGAATGCAGGGTCATGAAATCTAATCCTTAAGAAGGACTGCTTACAGATGACTGCTCCAAGTATGGGATGTTGTCATTGACATCCAGGATGGTGATGCTGCACTCGCTCTCTGCAGACATGCCGTCTGCTCCACCGTCCCGGTCTGAGCCTCTCACCACAAGGGTATACTGGCTATATTGCTGAAAAAGACACATTACAGGCAATCATACACTAGGCACAGTCAGATTGTCTTATGCAGACGTCTTTTCAAACACTGGCTCAATGCCTACATAAACCCCCCATAGAAGACAAGGTAACTGAAGGTGAAAATCCACAGATCTCACATCACTCAGTATGGAATTTGTGTCGTCCATTTCCAGTGATGCTTACCCAGCATGCTCTCAAAGATGTAAGAGTTTTGTTAATGACTTCTTTTCTTTTTTCTTTGATTGTGTGCCCAAAGAGAGGAGAAGGGTATAAAGGGTGAGACAGGCCAAAACATTTAAGAGGAGACAGATATGGTTCATTATAATACATGGTATTTGCCATAAGCCACTGAGTATTTACGACAATACAGAGGTGTCTAGTGGACTAATATCCACTCATCAGTGAGTGCATATCAAGTGACTGCTTTTGTGATTGGGTTACCTCACTCAGGATGATATCACCCAGATCCATCCATTTGCCCAAGAATTTCATAAATTCATTGTTTTTAATAGCTGAGTAGTACTCCATTGTGTAAATGTACCACATTTTCTGTATCCATTCCTCTGTTGAGGGACATCTGGGTTCTTTCTAGCTTCTGGCTATTATAAATAAGGCTGCTATGAACATAGTGGAGCATGTGTCCTTATTACCAGTTGGAATATATTCTGGATATATGCCCAGGAGAGGTATTGCGGGATCCTCTGGTAGTACTATGTCCAGCTTTCTGAAGAACCGCCAGGCTGATTTCCAGAGTGGTTGTACCAGCTTGCAGTCCCACCAGAAATGGAGGAGTGTTCCTTTTTCTCCACATCCTCGCCAGCATCTGCTGTCACCTGAATTTTTGATCCTAGCCATTCTGACTGTTGCAAGGTGCAATCTCAGGTTTGTTTTGATTTGCATTTCCCTGATGATTAAGGATGTTGAACATTTTTTTCAAGTGCGTCTCAGCCCTTCGTTATTCCTCAGTTGAGAATTCTTTGTTTAGCTCTGTACCCATTTTTTAATTTGTTTATTTTAGTTTCTGGAGTTCAGCTTCTTGAGCTTTTATCTAGTGGAAGGTGGAGAGCGGGGATGGAGTCACTGATGATGTTTCTACTTTGATTCTATTCGGTGGTGACTCCACTTTTAGAAGTTGGTAAAAGCTATGGAAGCATCCTTAGACTTGTGCATAAACATAATAATTCCCATTTATAAATATAACTTCTGTACTTCTCTTCATGGTCCTCAGAATCCTCAGTGATTTTTGAAAAGCCTTTACTTCTAACTCCCTTTCTAAGAGAACTTTACTGCTAAAGTTATTTTGATGTTAATATATTTTTGTTGGATTATATAAAATACTCTTAGAGAAAAGGTAAAGGCTAGATAAGCATACTTTGTTTTTTCAAAAGGTGTTTTTCAAATAAGTCAATAAAATACTTTAAGTAACTTAAAATCATCCACAGACCTGTATAGGTTCAAAGGAGACAAAATCCTAGCCCTGTGGAGAAGTGGATTCATAATCCCACCCCCAGTTGAGAAGCTATTTGTAAGTGATTCCTGCTGGAAAAAAGAAAACAGTGGGATGCCATATATCAGTCACAGTCCAGGAGTGCTTACACTAACCAGACTCCTATTTGTGTGTGTGTGTGTGTGTGTGTGTGTGTGTGTGTGTGTATGTGTGTGTGTGTATGAGAAAGAGAGAGGGAGAGAGGGAAAGAGAATTTTATTTTAATATTTTTTATCTCATTAAAATTTGATCTTTGACTTCTTTTGAGTGAAAATGGGGGGAGGAGAGAGAATGAAGTTGGGTGGAAGGAAGATGAGGATCTGGGAGGAGTTGGAAGAGGGGAAAGAATATGATCAAAACATTTTTTGTAAAAATGTTTTAAATTAATTTTTTAGTATAAATAGGGCAGGTGAGATGACTGAGCAGTTAAATGCACTTACCATAAACCTGACAACTTGAAAGATATCCCCCTTTATGCAAGGAGACATACAATTCTTAGAATTGTCCTCTGACTTTCTGAATTCTTAGTTGTCCTCTGACTTTCACAAGAATGCAAAGGACTACATATACAGTGTTTGAACACAGTCTTTTAGTTTCCCTTTCTCTTAAGTACCATTACTTTAGAGCCAGTTCCTTTGAATAAAAATCCATGAGAAGATGAAGGATTACCTCTCTGTCTAGAAAGTTATTCATTGTTCTGATTTCTCCAGTTTTCCTGTTGATGATGAACATTGGTGAGTCAGAAGGCTCCTGTCTTATGATCTTGAAGGCTATCATTGAGTTCAAGTTATTTGGCTCATCAGCATCGGTAGCATTGAGTTTCATTACCAGTGTGTCTAGAAATCAAGGGCAGTTGGCAGAATTGGACAATGAACATTATTGCAGTCCTATATGCGCTCTGTGTCCACACAGTGTGCATTTAACTTTCTTCTCTTTGTACAACACCAATACACCAATATAATAGCTCCTTTCTCTACTATTGGCCTAATAAAAAGACCACAGTTAAAGAGGCACCTAGACATTCCAGAATGGTAAAAGGAAGTCTGCTATTCTGAATATTTATTTTTCTAACATAACTTGTTTTAAACAAGATGCTTATGGTTAAGTTAAATAGCATTTAAACATGAATAATGTTTTTCTCAACTGTTCTATTCAACCTTATTTTTAGCCATAAGATCTTGTCCTTACTTTCTACGGTTATAAATGAGAATGGGAATAACACCATATTTATAAAGTTCACATGAGAATTTAATATCAAATTAGAATGTTTACTGATGTTTATACTTAATAATGAACTTTACATAAATATTATTGTTCATCTTGAGCTTTTAATAACTATCATTGTTATTTAGATTGGAATTCACTTGTAGTAGGTGCTGTCTAACTAAGAGAATGTAGGCAATGTTTGTTTGACCACACACACTGTCTTGTCCTTATCTTCTTTCATAATCTAGTATATTTAATGAATGACATTCATGGGCATGCAAAGCTGTTGACTTTAATTTATCACCTGGAATGGTGTTCTACTCTGTAAATTGTTTCCAACATAATTTTCTAGTCATACAGGACATCCCATCCCTTCTATTTTTGCTTCTTTACCCTGTATTATCTTCTTTCCCTCTTCTCTTCTTTCACCTCTCCTTCTTAGCTTCACATCTTTTAAACAATATTCAATGGTATGCACTGTCTCACTTAGGCTAGTGAATATTTGGTAATTAAATTTTTAGGCACGGAAAGCCACAGGGCAGCAACTCTACTCTGAGATTATTAGAGTCATTTAAAAAAATGCTACAGTGGAATATAATTTTAGTGTCACCAGTTAGAAACATTTGAGAGAAATGCTTCCAGTATTTATGGTGAGCTATATGGACTTACATTTATAACACATTTACGATGTATAAACCAGCAACCTGAGCAATGAGAACCATTTAAATTCCCTCTCTGTGGCTGCAGGTTTAATGCCCACAATTCAGCCGATAATGGATGGGAAAATTCAAAGGACTTACATTACATCTGACTGAGTACTTAAAGACTTTTTCATGTCAGGAGCTACGGGATAATAAATATTTATATGACATTTTCATTGTATTGGGCATTATTGCCATCTAGAAATAATTAAAAATCTGTGAAGAGATGTATGTGAGTTTATGCAAACAAGACATCATTTGTAAAAAGATATGAAGTTCATAGATCTCTTTATCTTCAGAGGTCCTAGAACCAAAGCAGATAAAGAGGAATGACTATATTCATTATAGCTTGAATGAAAAGAGGAAGCAAAGATTTGTTGGCATTCGTTTGTGGTTAAGAAAAGCTCTAAGCCCTTGGGCCTGAGTGGGTTCAATGCCCCATTGTAGGGCAATGCCAGGGTGAGAAGATGAGAGTGGGTGGATGGGTGTGGGGAACACCCTCCTAGAGGCAGGGGGAAGAGGGATCAGATTGGGGGGTTCCTGAAGGGGAGACCTGGAAAGGGGAAAACATGTGAAATGTAAATAAAGAAAATATCAAATTAAAAAAAAAAAGAAAAGCTCTAAGCATCAAAACATATTATAGGGATTGGATATCTTTGAGTGACTTAAAATAGTCAACTTTGTTCTCTTTCTAGTACTTATTTTCTCCCCAGTTCCTACTGCGTACTGTTCACCCCATCCCTCTGCAAGTGTTGCCTTGGAAAGGAGTGAGAACAGATGATATTTGATTTTCTTTGTCTGGCTTGGTTTTTGTAGCCTCAAAGTTACTATGCATGAGCTCTTTTAATTTCTTCTACAGCAGAATAGAGATATATTTTGAAATGATGTAGAAGGAAAGTATGGAATTCTTCAGGGCTTACTGGTTAATGACAGGGGAATGCTCTTGATTCTTGTTTGGTTATTGTGTATTGTATTGGATAATGTACTCCCATAAAGAGGTACATTTCATATGTCTGTATAAAAAATAAATTTAAAGTAATAATTTTGATAACATATATGAGTGGGGTTGCCTTTCAAACACATTCGGGTAGGGAGTAAATTCCCATATCTATGAGCCTGTATGCACTTGGAGATCCTGTTGGGATGTAGTGTAATTATCTACAAGGAGCTAGGGCACGAGGCATGAGTCTCAATCCCACTGTTGCTTTGGAAGTGCTACTGGGATGACACTGCAACTCTTCCCTGAGTTGTTGGTTTTGGATGCTTTGTACAGTTTCTCCCAGCTGCTGTTTACCTTACCACAGCTCAGCCCGGTTGCATATCAATAGCAATTTAGTCATCAACTCATTGGTTCTTGAATAGTGCACATGACTCACTTGCATTAGAATTTTCTTCTATTTGTCCTAGAAATGTAGTCATTGAAAACACAGGAGGGTTGTCGTTTATGTCCATCACTCTGACTCTAAGCTCCAGTGGATTCTCCAAGTCTTGACCTTGTGCATTCAGTGCTCGGCAGTAGATCTAGACAGGAAAGAAAAGATCTGTGGCAAGGCATGTGTTTGTAACTTTTTATAGAATGGAGGCCTTCCCTTGGTACCTCAGGCTTAAGGGGAAACATAGTTTTATTATTTCCCACTAAATTATTGACACAAGCAACATACACTATCAAGAAGAAAAGGTAAACAAGAGCATAAAATGTAAGTTTCAAAGCAGGTTGGTATGCTAGATAAAAGGAATATTGCATAGTCTATGATTGAAATCAAGGAAAAGAGTGTCAGTGAGACTCAGAGGAGCACTTTGAAAAAAATAAGTGGAATTCTTAAGTGATGGTGTATCTATGTGGCTATTTATTTTATCATTACAGCTCCCATTGTGAAGACACATAATGTGTATTATTTCACAGAGGTCTGTTCAACAACACCAAATTCTGTTCCAAATTTGACTAATTTGCTGACTTGTGAATTTGTTGCAAGACACTGCAGAGGAAAGAATTCAAGAATACAGATTTGGATTTGGAGCCTAAGTAGTTAAAGTAAGTCTAGGAAGACAGATGTGCAGTGTGAATGAAGGCAGCAAAAAGTAAGGAATATCTGAAGGTAGCTTTTAATATGATCCTTTTTCAGGGCTGGGAATAAAATGCATGTCCTTTCACACAGTCAACAAATGCTTAATCCCTGAGTTTCATCCTTGGACCTTTGATTTTAATAGAAGAGACTACAAGATCAATGCAATGTTTGTTTTAATTTTATTTTATACTTTAATGGAAAAGGTCAACCATGTGATCAATGGAAATGGAGGCAGACAATCGATAAGGAGAACAAAATGAAATAGATAAGTCAGAGAATAAGGCTCATCCATTGATAAGTAACAGCTGGGTGGCCAACATGTCATGGATAGCTCTAGGAAAGCAGAAAGTTGATCCTGCTTTTAGACCAGTAATGAACGTTTCTCAGCCAGAAGACAGTGTATGTATGGGAGTTATCAGGATAGATGGCTTGGTTTGGGGTTAGTTTCTTAAAGAGAGCTGAGGTCGCATGTTAGAAGAGAGGCTACTGAAGTTGTGAGACAGTTTCTAGAAGGGATATCAGAGAGAGACAAGGCCAGGTAAGGATGAGTGAGTTTCTGAAGTCCATTTAGATCCCAGAAGAGCCTGAATATAATGAATTATGTTCTTGTGGAACAATTGGACTGCAGGAGCTCCAGGTTCATCCCTTGGCAGTGGACATAAAAGGAGAAAGGTAGGGGAACATAGTGGAAGATGGGACATTGAGGGAAAACTCTGATTCTGATGCAAAGTAAATACGTTAATTAATGGAAAAAAGGAAGTATCAATTTCCACTGATTTTTCTCTTTTGAAGATCAAGTAAAAGCTAAAGATTTATCCTCCCAAACAAATATTAGAATTTGTTATGGAGCTGATATAAACTAGGATTTTTGTTGACACATAAGTGAAACATTTCTCTACTAATATTTCCTCATCTATTGGGGTAATGAATTAAGAAAGATCTCAGAAGGCCAATGTTAAGACTCTTGAAATCAAATCTGGTATGGACTATGATTTTTCCAAGAATAATATCTATCTGCATATAGGCATTGACACAAAGTCCACTTACAATGAAAAAGGGGGTGACTTCACGATCAACAATGGATGTTATATTGATTTCACCAGTTTTTTGATTAATAATGAAGATTCCATAAGGTGGCTGGTCAATTCCCACTCCTGAGATGCGGTATGTCACTGGTTGGTTTGCAGCACAATCTGAATGAATCTGTATAAAGACACAGGCGAAGATGTTACAAGAGTCATTATGTGAACTTCTACATGCCAGATGACAACTGTCTTCCTCAAGAACTGTTGAATGTGCTGTCTATGACATCACCTAGGAGTTTTTAAAAACAGGGAAACATATTTGGGACAGTAGATACATGGTCAGTGTTGAATTTTTAATGATAAATAGCAAAGTAAAAAGATAATTCCATTTCTATGTCTACCAAATAATAATGAAACAGATGTCACCCTAAGAAGTCTTTATATACATTGTTCATAGATGTCATAATCATTAAACATTGACAGTTTTATTTTACTATTAATTTTGGACTCTATACTAGTTCTTTGTCTAGAGCTATCCTTCTTAAACATTCCTTCACAATGCAGTTATCACATAATGTTCGTCTTTAAATTAAAAATAACTTTAAATTACATAGTTTCAGGAAAATATTGAAATGGATTTTGTAGAAACAGGCTATTTGAAACTTGTAATTTAGAAAGTGGGAAGGAGAAAGATAGTACTCACCAAGTAAAGGGTTAAATAAGAGTTAAAGTCTGTCTTTTTGTTCAAAATACATGCTTTAAGAATATAAGCAAATTTTACAAGAAAGTTGCCAAGTGTATCTCTACAAATGTTTGTTTTTGCGTCTGTGTGTGTCTATATGTCTGTGGGTGTGAATCTGTGTGAATGTAGGGAGTAGGGTCCTGAGTTTGTGCTTTTGTGTATGAAAAATGAAGATAGGGAAAATGAGAGGAAGTTGAGCTTACAAATGAGGCAATCTCTGGATGTTTATAAATACGGGCAAATAGGAATCAATTTCTTGTAGGTTATGCAGCTAAAAGAGCACATACTTTGGGCAAGTTGAATCCTGTAAATCATGGCCTTTTTGGAGGCTCGTCTAACAAATGTTCATGTGCATTACTTTTGCTTATGAGATGAATCAACGTGAAGAGCTCTATCCAAGCACCCAACTTTCTTAGTTTATCCCTTTAGGAATTTTGGTTTTTATAATTTGAATGAAGAGGTGCCTTTAGGCTGTAACTTTTCAGTACTATGTGTTCTCAAAGCACAGAAAAACTGGACTCTTCCAGAACTGTGTTCTCTCCATTGTGCCGTTCAGACTCATGCTCTGGGTTCACACTTACTTTGGCAATTGGGTTTCTCTTTGAGTTGTCTTCACCTTCACGACAGGCTGCAGCAAACTTGATCCATTCTCGTTTCTGCCTTCTGATGGAATGCCACTTGATGGTACCATTTTTGGCATTATGATCCCTTACCTTAAATAGGTAAAATATTATGTCTGTTAACTATTACTTATTATTGTCATTTCACTGGAGATTTTGGAGGAGGAGCAATTATGTCAGGAAGAGAAGATAGGTGGTTAAGTGGAAAATTAGCAATTCTGATAATTTTAGTATTTGCAACTGTCACATTGCAGTGATTTTGTATTTAGAAGAATTGGGGTTTTCTTGAGGACCTGCTCTCATGGCCAAGTCAACTCTCCTTTGATTTGTTTCTCTCCCTCTCCCTCTCCCCCCTTTTTCTCCCTCTCCCCCCTTTTTCTCCCTCTCCCCCCTTTTTCTCCCTCTCCCTCTCCCTCTCCCTCTCCCTCTCCCTCTCCCTCTCCCTCTCCCTCTCCCTCTCCCTCTCTCCCTCTCCCTCTCTCCCTCTCCCTCTCCCTCTCCCTCTCCCTCTCCCTCTCCCTCTCCCTCTCCCTCTCCCTCTCCCTCTCCCTCTCCCTCTCCCTCTCCCTCTCCCTCTCCCTCTCCCTCTCCCTCTCCCTCTCCCTCTCCCTCTCCCTCTCCCTCTCCCTCTCCCTCTCCCTCTCCCTCTCCCTCTCCCTCTCCCTCTCCCTCTCCCTCTCCCTCTCCCTCTCCCTCTCCCTCTCCCTCTCCCTCTCCCTCTCCCTCTCCCTCTCCCTCTCCCTCTCCCTCTCCCTCTCCCTCTCCCTCTCCCTCTTCCCCCTTTTTCTCCTCATTTTTTCTTTTCTTTTTTTTTTTTTTGGTTTATTATGTGATTTGAGACACGGTTGCTTTATGTAGACTAGACTGTCCTCTTATCCATAATCCTCACACTTCAGCCTTGGGAGTGCTGGGATTACAAGCATGCTTTTGTTAATCAGTTTGGAAAAAAATAGGTTTCAAATCTTACCTGGATTTGAAATTCACTGTTAACTTCAAGCACCACCTGTAAAAAGTAGTCACAATAGGTAACTTTGTTTTAAAATCTATATTACTCAATAAATAAAAACATGTAATAAAATATAACCAAACAATACAGGTGTGGGGTAAATTAATGGCATAAATATTGCTTAGCTATTTTTCTCTACATTAAAACACGTGTTATTTAGCAGAGTTCTGCTTAAGTTAATTTCCAGATTTGAATGTTGCATATAACTTGTAGTGAAGTACCAGGATATATTAAGTTGTTTTTAATATAAAAATTGCAGTTATTTAAAAAAAAAACACTGATATCCACATGTCAATGCAATGTGTCTGTATATTTGTTTATGACATGGTAAAAGGTATATTTAAAAATTAAACATTTTTTGCATTCATTACTTTGTATTGCACTGAGGGTCAGTTAATGTGAGACTGCACACTTAGGTTTTGCAAACATATTTTCAAATAAGAGGTGTTCAACTTCTAATTGAATTTTTCATGAGAGGAAATGCTGAAATTTATGTTCATAACCAGACTTTAGCACTGATCACAAAATTTATTGTGTACAATTAGAAATATGAATATTAATTATTTTGAAATGTAGTCATTAGCTTTTTACAGCTGGTTTTAGTTTCATCCTTAAGGAAAATATCTATTTCAGTTTCCAAGAAAATGTTTTGAAAAATTGTCAAAATGGAAAAGTAAAACAACCAAACATGTATTTATGCTCTACATGAGTAGCACTAAGACAATTATTATCTATAATATTATGTCAGTCATTGTAATTATTACTCCTAACATTAACTGGATGAAAATTAAGTACAAGACAATGTGGCTAGTGAAATCTGTACATTTATTGTCATTACAAACACAGATGACCCTTATACTATTATCTCCCTTATACAGGTAAAGAAACTGGGCTCCCAACTTATTGCAAAATACAATCTCATACAGTTTAGTCTAAATATGTGTTATTTTATAGTCGCATATAAGACAGCCTATTTTCTCAAATGAATTATTAAGTATAACATTACCAAGAATTAATTTTATATCTTTGAGAACTAAAAATTATTTACTCTCATATTACTCATATTGAGGTTTTTGTTCTCTCTCTCTCTCTCTCTCTCTCTCTCTCTCTCTCTCTCTCTCTCTCTCTCTCTCTCTCTCCTCTGTCTCTCTCTGGGTGTGTTTCATGTATGAATACATGTGTGTTCAGCTGAATGCCTGTGCATATGTGTACAGAATAGAAATTGACAATGAGTGTCTTAACTGTAAAACTCTCAGCTGTGTTCCCTTAAGACAGGGTCTCACAATGAACCTGGAGTTAGGATGGTGGCCAATCTGCTCCAGCAATCCTCCTGTCCCTGTCTCCATGGCAGTAGGATCGCTGCTCTTGTGGCCATGTTCAGCTTTTTATGTGGATGTTGTGGATTCAATCTCAGTTCCTCATGAATGAGTACCAGAGCTATTACTTCCCACCTGCCTGTCTCTTCAGCCTCTGTGGGAATGTGTATGTAGATAGAACAGCAGCTACAGTGGTGATACTAGGTCACAATGGAAGACATTTGGCTTGTTAGTAAGGTTCTACAACTGCACTGTTGTTTATAGAGTTGAGCTTAACTGTAGAACTCATTTATTCCAGTGAGTTCTTGCTGCCTGTGTTATTTTGAACACTCTTGCTTGTGCTTCTGGGTTTGATGGGGTTGCAGAGCTACTTTATCTGTCTGTTTGGAAGTCATTTCTTCATAGCTACAGCCCTGTTTATTCATTGGTTATCTGTTATTGCACTTATCTTCCCAGAGCAAAGTGCCTGTTCCTGCACATTTGGGTAAGTGGCCAGATGACTAAGAACTCTGCCTAGCTTTATGAAGCTAGGTCATCTTCTTTCCCATGAGAGGCAATTTTGGCAGAAGACCAAGGTTTCACCACAGTATGAGATTCAAAATTGGATAGGTAATTAAAAAACTGCCTAGTCTGCTTTTTAAAACATGGTGTGAGCTTCTTCTTCTTCTTCTTCCTCTTCTTCTTCTTCTTCTTCTTCTTCTTCTTCTTCTTCTTCTTCTTCTTCTTCTTCTTCTTCCTCTTCTTCTTCTTCTTCTTCTTCTTCTCCTTCTTCTTCCTCATTTTATCAGAATGTAGAATACGCTCATACGAAAAGAATTGGGTTTTAACAGACAAAACAATGACACAAAAAGTTCATTAGGTAGTCTAGAAGCTACATACACAGGCATACACACACACACACACACAAGACTCTCTCACACACACACATATGAATTCTATATAAAAATAGCCTAAAACACAGTTTAATTTCTACATTATTCTCAGAGCTTTATCTCATTTGAGATGTGGGTAGTCAGACCTCACACAAATGTCTTTCCAGTCCTAAGATCATTCCTTGTGTGCTTGCTACAAGGATACTGAAGTATTATGGTTATGGCAAAGGCATGCTAAAATTATAGGTTTGAAAGTTTACTTTGACAATAGTTGGTAGGAGCAATGGGAAGACTTAGAAATTACAGGCTAAATGCTGTTCTGTCTTAAGCACCAATCAAAGCAGAGGTGAGGAAGAGCTAAGTAGATGCAGAGGCAGTGGAGTCAATGGGAAAGATCAAGGGAAAGATTCTGGACTGACAGGATCCACAAGGTTATAGAACAGATGGGATGGGAGATAGAGAGTAAGCAGGATCTCTGGAACTAACAGTGCTAAAACATGAGCAAGGACTGGTGGCAGGAGAATGTTGGTGGGGCTGGAGGGATGCCAGATAAAGACGTGTAGCCACTGAGCGAAACCTAGTTTGGGTTTCTAATGCTGAGCTGCATCCACTCAGGTAGAGCTGTTGAAATCATGGGAGAATTGGATACTTGTAAAATGGAAATTTCAGCATAAAACAGCCTATGGCAGAGGATGGCACAGGGAACTTTTACTGGGAGTAACTGGAAAGTGGGGTGTGGAGAGCTAAGCTTGGATTGTGTCAGTGGTTGTGAAGGGGCAGAGAGGAGGAAGAGAGAGGGAGAAAGAGAAGGAAGAAAGAAGGGAGCAAGGGTGTAGGGCAGAAAGGCAGGAGTGAAAGGTTGCCATACAGATAAGAGGAAGTAAAAAGGCTCACAGACTTCAAAGACCAGGAGTTAGAAGACCACATGAAAGGTCAGATGATGCTAAAAAACTGACTGTGTGAAATTAGAGAAAATCCTGGAGTTCCAGGGTCCTTCCAGAGAATGGTTTCAGCATATCAAGACAAAAAGAGAACAAGGGATGAAGAGAAATTGGAAGACATATTTCTTTTCCAAGAATTTTAATACAGAAAAGGGAAACACATAATTGTAGAATTAGGTGTGGGAATCAGGAAAAATTTTGTGGAGGAGGAAGATACTATGTTTGAAAGTTGAGAAGGGATTTTTATTAGAAAGAAGCTTACTTTTAAAAGAGGCATTACAGAGAGAGCAGGAGGGGATAGGCTGGAAAAAGAAAAGAGAGAAAGGGAGGATGGGGATTATGATAAATTTATTGGGAAAGAAAGGTCAGAGAACACTTGCTCTAAATGACCTAAGTGATCATATTCTGAGAATGATGGAGTAACTTGGACTTAGAAATAATTCTGTAATTTCTGCAATGCAGACTGCAAGTGAAAATTCCCCCAGAGACATGGGCTATCAAGTGTTCAGCAAGGCTCTACTCTTTCTCCCACTGTACCCTTATCTGTCTGTGCTTCTGTCTCATCTCACCAACACTGAAAACTAATTTCTCTTGGAGTCCAAAAGTTGCATAACATTAGTAAATAACTCATTTCAAAAAACTCTTCCCTTCACACCTGCATCCACAGTCAATCAAAGTTCATTTATTTAAAAGCCACAGGATGCAAATTCATGGCATTTGTAGGATTATCTGCTTAAAGTGAATTTTAATAAGTTTGTATTCATTTGGAAACAATGAAAATTTGGCTTGAGGGTAATTTTTAATGATGAAAATGTCCTATATTAATAATAGTGAGGAAGTGGCAATTTGTTGAATAAATGTCTGTGTTAACTATTAGGTGCTTTACAAGTGTAAGCTAGACAAGAATGGCTAAAATAGAATGTTCCTTTATAAAACAAACTACCCCCCCAAAATAAACAGCAAAACAAAACACACCTGTTGTATATTTCTTCTAGATTTGTCTGTCAAAGGCTATGATGTTTGGTTGGTCATACTTTGGTTAATTTCTCTAATTTATCCATGCTTTGTTCATTTCTTTGACAAACATGTACTACAAGGGTCTAAGACATCATAGTGGCTTTAAAGCACTGCTTCTCAACCTTCTCAGTCAAAGGTCATGACCCTTCTGGGTCACAGGGGTCACATATCAGATACCCTGCATTATAAAATTATGATTTGTAACAGTAGAAAATTATAGATATGAAGTAATATGAAATGATCTTATGTTTGTGGATCAGCAGAACATAAAGGAACTGTATAAAAGAGTTACAGCCTTAGGAAGCTTGAGACCCTGACCATTTTGCTAAGCTTTGGTTGAAATTTCAGGTGGTGCAACACTCTACCACAAAATGCTGGGATAAGGCAACATGATTCTTTCCACACTGACTTCCTTGGTAGCATATATATTTGGAGTATGTGTGGGAAAAGACACTTGAGCTATCCTGAATTTCCCTTTAGGTTTTACTTTTCTGAGCCAAGAGACACTGTGCAGCAGTCTTGTATTCAATGACAGGGCTGTGAATGGTACAAAGGTTAGTCAGACATGGGGCTTGCCCTCAAATAGCTTAGAGTTAAAGAGTTTCAAAAGCTGCAACCAGCTGTTAATTTGTAGGAATATGATTCTAATTAGAGAAGTATAAAGGACTGTACTCATACTCACAGAGCAATTAAGAGCATGGATCACCAGCCACTGGCATGAGAAAAGTTGGACCTATCTAAGACCATTACAAGAGTTTGCATACCAAGCATAACTGGTACAAGTGGCATGACCCAGCACCATGGAGGGTGTTAGTTCAGCTGAAGGAGCAGAAGAAATTTACCCACAATGCCCAGCAGATCAAGCTTCTTCCCTGTACACTAGGCAATGTCTATTAAGGTGCCAGGATTTTCAGCAACTGAGTCCTTGTTAAATGCAGAATAGAGCGGTATCAGAAAGCACGTGACGTGCATAGGGACAGTGTGTCAGGTTCATCTTGATTCATCCCTACCATATTCATGCTTTAGTTTTTCTTGCCATTGAAATGCTTTTTTCCCCCAATGATAGCATTTGAAATGTATATAAAGAAAATATCAAGGAAAAAATGCATATTTTTCAGACTGGGACAGCCCCACTTGCCTGGTGATGGATTTGTTCTCTCTATTTGTGTAAAGTGGAAGGAAGACACTACTCCTAAATTGTCAGTAAATTAAAAAAGGTTTGCAAACACCACATTTGTGGAGATGATCCTGTGTAACTAAAGTTTGTGTTTCACTAACCAGAGGGGACTAGAAACACCAACTCCTGCAATGCTACCCTCTGCAATCAAATATATGTGCAGACAAGCATCGCGTTCCCCGCTGAATTTTCTTCTGTTTGGACTATAGCATCTCTTCAGTACTTTTCTTACTTTTGGTGTCAATTTACCATGAATAAGGGACTTTAACATCTGGATCAAATAATTTAATAAACTATATTATAAATGAGTACTATTTTAACTTCTGCTTGTATTCTTAAAAA
Source organism: Mus caroli (assembly GCF_978045245.1). NCBI lineage: Eukaryota > Metazoa > Chordata > Mammalia > Rodentia > Muridae > Mus > Mus caroli. The sequence goes on along the minus strand of NW_028227274.1, from coordinate 17,535,879 downwards.
GTTCAATCATGTTCACATTGTGGGGTTAGTTTGTTGGGCATTTAGAAATTTTGTTTTTAATTGAATGAAATAGTTATCTCATAAAAATCTCATAAAAAGGGAAGACTGGAGCCTACTCTAGTGGTGCATGCTTATAACTGAAGTGTTGATGAGGCTGAAACAGGAGAACATGTTTAAGACCAGCATGAGCTACCTACTGAGTGCAGGCTAGGCTGAGCTGTAAAGGAAGTCCCTGAATCAAAAATCTCAAATCAAACAAAGCCAGAAAACTATGACTAGCATTATTTTTGTTAACAGATAAGAGAATGAGTCCCCTACACTGAATATTCTTTGAGCTTAACCTGTAGAAGTTTCCTGTATAGAAAAAGTTGTCTTCAAAGTTGTCCTAATGTTTAGCAGATTAATCTGACCTGGCAACTTTAAAAGTGAATTTTTCAGCAATCACTAGAATTGTCAGATCCTACTGTTTTCTTACTCATAGAGGCTGTGGCATTCCCTTCATAGTTGTCACAGCCATCAGCAGAGGTGTTCTTTTTTGTTGTACAGGTAGCACTGTTCTCTGGCAGGAAAAATCATAATATTGATTCCATACATTATGATAGATACATAGATAGAAAGTTAGAGGGTTAAAAAGATGATAGACAGATGATAGAAGATAGATGATAGGCAGATGAGAGATGAGAGATAGAGCATGGAAGGTGGATAGACAGGTTTATAAATGAGAGACAGAAGATCGATAAGAGAATGATGGATGCAGAGGAAGAAGAGGAAGAAGGGGATGAAGAAGAGGAGGAGCAAGAGTCAGTTCATGCCTTCAGTTTCTAGTGCTGTAACAGATATGAGCTACCATCTATTCAGGCAGATGTTTGAATCAGTAAAATCTCATGCAGCAACCTTGATCCCTTAGGAGTAATTTCTCCACTGTAGTCTCTCTGACCTAACTTACTTATTTAGGGAAAGCTTAAAGCATGCACTTCCACATGTGCTGAGCAGGTCATGAAATATCCCACCAACATAGTTGTCCAGCTCTCTAAACAGGTTTATATAAAAATATTATCAGCTTTCTCGTGTAAAATATACTGGCATTTATCAAATATATTCCTAGCATGGATTTTTATTTATTGACTTTTAACAGTGAAGAATATAGAATTCAAATTATTTTCCCCTCTTCCAGTTTTCTAAAGACAAATACACTCAGTGAAGCTAGGGGTGGAAGACTGGGATTGCAAAATTATCTGCTAAAATCAGCAGTGGAAATTGGATCCTCAATACCTTCAAAAGTGAAACATTTTACTAAAAAGTTGAATTAACCTGGAAACACACTATTTTAAGTTGTTACACAAATGTTACACTAAAGATGGGCTGGTGAGAAGGCTTGGTGGTGAAGAACATGCATTGCTCTTGCAGAGACTGAATTCAGTTCCCAGCATCCATAATCCTTGATTCATCAGCACCTGTAACTCCTGCTCCAGGGCACTCACACACCTGTGGCATACACTCAGACTCCCCCAGACACACAAACAGAAGTAAAAACAGAAATACAGATAAGCCATCTGAGAAACACGTCCCAGATTCCACAGTAAATATGGTCACAGACTCTTCTCCTACTCCAAACCCCCATTTCTCTCTCTCTCTCTCTCTCTCTCTCTCTCTCTCTCTCTCTCTCTCTCTCTCTCTCTCTCTCTCTCTCACATCACAGCCTAGAGAATAAACTATACATTTCCAAACACCTCTCCCCCTAGGCAGACATTTCCATGAAAACTTTGATAAGATGATATATTTTATTGACAAATCATTAACCACGAAATACCTGTTTGGAGGAATTTTTTAAAAAGCAGTTAATTAGAAATAATTGTATAAACCAAGAAACAAAGACGTATTAAAAAAATCCAGCGAAAGTTCCCAGGTAGGTGCTAAAACAGCTCAAATGAGTAGAAATGCTACACTAAGCCTCAAGGATCCAAATTTATATGAAATTAAGAATTTGAAGTACTTGATTATTTAGCAATACACAGGCATTCCTTTCGTTAAATAACATACTTTATAATAATCATTGATTTTTTTTCCATAGCCCAGGTTTTGACATCAACTGGGCCTGGAAAATCAATTAGAAAGCATATGGAGTAGCAGTCACCTATGAAGAGTGGTTAGAACTGAAGCTACCAAGAGTCACTTGTTACTAAATGTTACTACTCACCACCCCTGCCTTTTATCATTCACTTATGAGAACTGAACTCAGGGCCTGGTGCATGCTGGGAAAGTGTGCCATCATTGAGCAACATCCCAGCCCCGTGGCCCCTTGTAATGAACGAACCGAATTCAAACTAACCAGCATATAGTACATCAAAACCCTAACTTGTGGTAGGAATCCAACATTCCAGTTCTAAAATCAAGCAGGAAAAAACAAAGAAGAGCCACATTCTGGCAAAAGCAGGGGAGGGATTTAACTGGTCCTTGCCCTTCGAGATGACATTCATCCTACTTGGAGAGAGACTATGACTTTAAAACTTTTTGCTGAACATGAGATTAATATCCTGGTGTGGCACATTTATGAACTGTAAGAGAAAATGGGTGGCTTGTAAGGGGGCAACAATAAATCATTGCACTGCATGGTTTGACTAGCAGGTGTACAACTTCTGTGCCACATCCTTACTGAGGACAAGGACAGCAGCAATTATTTACCTTATAATTATGCTCATCCCATCACCTGCTATATTATTTATATAAAATTCCTGTTTTTGCAGTTTTTGAAATTAGCAATGGAATTTTCCTTCAAGCTCTAAACAGCAAAGGGGTTTGGTATTAGTAAAATGGATTCTGACAACATCTGGTTTTGGGGGGAGAAGAGATTGCTCAGACTGTGAGGTTCATCACAGACATTTGTAATCCTCACGTCTACAAATCCTTTCTTGGCTTTAAAACACAATGTCAGTCTGTCAATCAAAATACCCAGAGAAGGGGAAATGTTTCAATTGACAATCCAGACACACAAGGAATATCTAGTTGAAAAGATCCAGCCCTGCCAATGAGAATTTGAACAAGCAAACACAGCAACTTTAGGCCTTTCTTAAATTCAATAATTTTCCAGAGTGACCAATCATTGACTAGGATGTCAGACATGGTTTTGTGAGTGGACATTGGCACAGTAATATGATCTGTAATCTTCAATTAAAGAAACACCTCTTAAAATCGCAGTTCATAAAAACCACCTTGTCATTAGCATAAACTTTTAATGGTTTAGCATAGAAGTCCCTGGAGATCACATTCTCTGAAAAGTCCCAGCTTGGCTATGCTGAGGCTGGGGGGTAAAGGATGCTTCCAGCAGAATCCACTTACCAGGGAAGTGAGCAGCAGGGCAGCTATCCTGAAGGAGTGCCAGTCCATCGCCGCAGCTGGCTTCTGTTACATCCACGATGAAGGCAGTTTCTTTGCTCTTCTCTGCTCGCTTTCTTTCTCCCACTCTGCTGGTGTCTGATTAAAATAATTTCTCAGTAGATGTTCTTACATGCAGGCTTTGAGGTGTTTCTGCCTTCCACTGGGAGAAGGAGGGAAGGTACGTATAACCAGTCTGTATCCCCACCCTAAAAACTTGGGCTGGTCTCTGTGAAATGCTTGACAAGATCATCATTGCTCCCAGCTAAAAGCTAAGGGACACACCCTTCTGCCAGCTGAAAAGCTGCTGTGTCGGGGTGGGACTTGCCTCTTCTCTACTGAAGACTTTTGGTGACAGTCAAAATGGCCAAAGCACAAGTGTCTCCTGCTTGTGCTGAAAGGCTTCTCAGCTGTTTGGAAGTTCTCAGCTCCTCACCAGGATAATAAGACGAGTGTATTTGGAGTGTTTTGTCATTCATAGACTTGTATAGCTTATGTTCAGAGCCAAACCCTCAGGTCACAGTTGAAAATTAGAAGCTTTTCATTTTAATAGATGTTAGGAAAGATGCAGCTAGTTCCAAAGTTATTAACATGAAAAATTACTAATGATGAGAGGAGTTTTAAAAAGCATTTCGAACAAACAAGACATAACCTTTATGATCATTTGTTTCTTTGTGTAATTCCTGTTTTCTTTCACATCACCTGTCTAAGTCCAGGAAGTTCCCCATTTTCTCTCTATGGGTATTTTGTTCTCCCCCTCTAATTTTCTCCTCTTTAAGGGTCTGTCCTTTAAAATGCATTAAAACAAACTTGCGATTTTTACCAAGGCAGATTCGGAGGGAACAGCCACAGCCTCTAGTAAAATCCTGTTGAAGCCCAGTGTTGAAATACTAATGAGAATTCAGTAGATGCACTTCAGGTGAGGTGGTTAAACATTAGTGTTGATTCCCGAGCACAGGGCCAAGACTTCACAAGGAGCCAATTAGGACAGAGAAAGGCTGCCCACACATGCAGCGCTTGAAGACCTTGTAGTGAGCAAGAATGTTGAGCCATACACAGCCACAGTCAAAGACTCTCTTGGGATATCTTCCCTTATATAGCTGCTCAGAATCCCGACTGGAGCTGGACATCCTCAGCGTTTGTTATGGCACTCTGAAATAAGGCCAGTGTGATAACATGTAGATTATTGTCAGAGAATGCTCAGCTTGTCCCAGATAAGGAAAGCTCTCTCTGGGGACCAGTCTGTGGCAACACTTGACAGTGGTTTGAAATGTCACATGACTTACTGGCAAACTCATTGGTTGTAAAAGGGCCTCTTGTGCTTGCTGTGGGTAAAAATTGTTTGTAGGAATTGGTTGCCATGACTAAACAAAATAATGAGAGGAACAGGCCGAATTCCTCATTAGTAAATGAGAAAGAGAGGGTCCACCTATGACTCAGTTTGAACAATGTATTAATAAATAGATCATGTGACCAGGAATGACTCACTAGACACCAAAGTGAAGAGGACCAACTCTTGTAGGCTGGCATGACAAGGGAATACTCTATCCACCTTGAATTCTGGGCTTGCTGCCAGGGAGTGTATGGCCTTTCTTCACCCACTGATTTTTCCTTCCCTGAGACAATCCCTGGCTCCATCCTAACTTAAGGCTGGGCTTCAACAATCCCAACCAAATAGATTGTGTGTGGGACAACCAACTTATCTGGGTAGGAGTTATGGCTGAGCTCCAATCTTGCAGAGCAGTGACAGCCTCAACTGGAATATTAGCCACAAAGTGGGGAGGATGCGTACAAGTATCCATTGCTCTTTCTTTGCCCCATTTCCCTGTCTTTTCATGTTTCAGAGGCATCTAAGTTTCTGCAATACAACTGAGGAATGCTTTTATTTAGGTAGAATGTGGTGCATATATGTATTTGTATGCATTATGTACTTTTGTTCCAGTTTTTGACTGCCACTTGTTCTTTTTTATTGAAATTTTTTAATTAGATATTTTCTTCATTTACATTTCAAATGTTGATATTTTTAAGATGAAGTTTCTTTACACAGCTCAATCTGGCCTTCAACTTAGTGCCTTCAGAGCCTGCCTAGAGTTGGGGTTGTATCTGTGTGCCACTGTGTCTACTTACCCTTTATTTCTTTTTTTAGAAATGAATTCCCTTAGTCATGGTCCCAGACCCTTTTCGTGACTCTGTACCACTGCCTGGTCCTGATGCTAAGGAGTGAAGCTCTCATGATAGAAACCGTGTAAGTCTTCTCACTCTCCTTCCAAGTTCTCGAGACTTTACAAGGTCTTTGCTCTGCAGCCCCTTCCTTACCTTGGTGTAACTGCGACTCAGTCTGTACCTGTCCATCTCCACACACATCAAACCTCCCCTCAGTCCTGGTCACTGTGTATATCAATTCTCATTTCATAGGAATTTTCATGAAATTTGGCAGGGGAGAGGGTAATTTTGAGTTGGAGTTTCCCGAGTGAACTGACCAAATTGGTCAATGGAACTTCCCCTTTTCTTGACAATACATGGTAAACCTTGGATGTCACCCCAAAGGGATGGCATTTCTGCCTTGACTCAGCACTCAAGATAGCATAACATTTTCTTGGAACACTAGCAAATCCTTAAGGGTAATAGATTTTGCTAAGCTAGAATTTTGTTGGCATAATCTATGGAATTTACTGCTTATCTGACCTCTTTTTCAGAGTGCCCAGAGCCGTCCCTCACATTTCAGAAAAACCTTTGAGAATATACTACTTTGATATATGTGAACCTCTAGCTTCAATATGTGTCAAAATTACCTTACCCAGCCCTACATGTTATCCTATAGAGGACAGATGAGGGAATTTCAACCACAGCACTGCATAAACGCCATCAGTGATGCAGGCCTGCAATCCTGAGCTAGGAGATAGACAAAGGAGGACAGACATCCTATGTCATTCTCAGCTACAGAAGGAACTTGAGGTCAATTTATAAAATTTGTTTTACATCTAAACAAATTATTATATCTGTAATAATTTTCCAGTGACATAGTGGTTCATATTGCTCAAAATGATCAGTGATACCTTAATGAATTACTGTCATACAAGAAAATGCCCGAGAGACTGGTGTCTGCATTAGATGAAAAAGATTTTGCTCGTATATAAACAGATGAAGTGCAGTTTCATGTTTAATAAATTGCTGGCTCAAAAAAGCAGCTTTGCAAGTAGATTTGAGGATGTTTAGGGAAGTTTAAACAGGATTACTATAGAGTTAGTAGCATAAGGTTTCCCAGGGCAGGTCCCATTATATATTTATAGATGCATATATAGAGAGATATTCCATATGCTTAATTATTATAGGAACTTTTAAAAATATTTTTTATTATGTATTCTCCTCAATTTCATTTCCAATGCTATCCCAAAAGTCCCCCATACCCTCCCCCCCACTTCCCTACCCACCCGTTCCCATTTTTTTGGCCCTGGCGTTTCCCTGTACTGGGGCATATAAAGTTTGCATGTCCAATAATTTCTTCTGTTGGCTCAGCAATAAAATAAGTGAAATACATACAGTAAAATGTTAGCAACTATTTTTTCTTTTTTCTTTTTTTTTTACCTTTTTTTTTTCTTTTTGGTTTAAGACAGGGTTTCCCTGTATATCTCTGGCTGTCCTGGAACTCACACTGTAGACTAGGCTGGCCTCAAACTCAGAAATCTGCCTGCCTCTGCCTCCGAAGTGCTGGCTGGGATCAAGGAATGTGCCTCCACTGCCCCCATGTTAGCAAATATTAGTGCTCAATGATAGTATAAGATATTGCCTATTTTTTTTGTTTTGTTTTAGTTTATTTAAAGATTTCATAATAAAATAAAATAGACTAGAGTAGTAGTTTAGAATGATAAATATAGATTAAATCTGGCTATTGGTCTGTTTTTGTCTATAATTGGAATACCACCAGCCTCACAGATTCTTATGTAGGGTTTATTGGTAATTTCACTCTGCACAGGCAACACTGAGTTTTTGTAGAGAGTAGGTAGTCACAAAAGCTTAAGAGATAGCAGCATAAGTCACCTTTGTAGACAGCAGTGACTGAGGTTTGCTCACAGTAGTTCTCATTAACGGCTTTGAGAACAGTCCAGCTACTGTGTTTTCTGGATTTTCAGAAAGCATTGCCTTTGCTGTATCTTTAAAGTTCAGTTCCACCAACATTTCTTAGGACTATTACAGACTGCTGGGTTGTATAGACACACACACACACACATACCCGCGTACATCTGTATGTATGTACATATTCATAAAAGCTTCCATTTATTTACTTTTGATTTGAGTGTGAACTGGTGCAGCCCATGTTGAAATCAGAATAAGGGTTTCTCAAAAATCTGGAAAAAGACTGGCCATATAACCCACCTATATTTTTCCTGTGCATATTTCCAAAGGACTCTGTATCCTACCTCAGAGATACTTCCTTATTCATGTTTATTGCTGCTATATTCACAACAACCAGGAAATGGAAACCATCTAGGTGTGCATTATCTGATGAATGAATAACAAAAATGTGGTAATATGCTCAATGAGATAGTACTCAACTGCAAAGGCTAATTAAATTGTAAAATTTTAAAGTAAATAAATGGAGCTACAAATAACTATTAGGAGTAAAGTAACCCAGACCTTGAAAGACTAAAACCTCATGTTCTCTCTCAAAATGGATGCTAGCTTTGAATCTTTAGATATGTGGGGTTACATTGGAGTACGTAAAGATGTCAGGAAATGGGTGAGGCCCATGGGATTAAATTTTATGGGTGTGGGGACAGAACATAGGTCATATAAAGAAGAAAAGGGAATAAGAGAACAGGAAGGGATAAATGAGATGGGGGATGGGAGGGCAGGTTAAAGCAAGGAAAAATTAAACTTAAAAACTTGGAAAAATCCATATGTATATCTGCTGTTTGGGAAAATTTCTAATATATATACATATAGTGCAGAGACAATACCAGCCACAGACGCCCTGGGCTATCAACGAAAAGCTCATGGTTTGAGACTCTCATAGACACCCCAAACTTTGCAGCCTCTTGTCATTGCTCCTGGGTGCTCTCCAGAGCGTGATTGTAAGACCATGAAGCTAGCATTAATGCGGAAGCTTCATTCCCTCATACCTAGATTTCAGAGTGCTGGATGTTCTATGCATATCAGCAGGACAGAAAAGTCATCAAGAGTCCTACCAAACAGCTTGGGTAGTGAGAGGTACAACAACTGGCTTGGCAAAATATGCTCTGGTTCAATACTGGCTCAAATGTTACCATAGTGACTGTGATAGTTTGAATGAGAATGACTTCATAAGTTTATGTGTGTGTGTGTGTTTTATTACTGTTTTTTTCTTTTCTTTCTTTATTGGATATTTTCTTTATTTACATTTCAAATGTTATCCCCTTTCCTGGTCTCCCCCGAAGACCCCTATCCCATCCTCCCTCCCCTTGCTTCCATGAGGGTGTTCCACACACCCACCCACTCCCACCTCCCTGCCCTCAGTTCCCCTACATTGGGGCATCTATTGAGCCTTCATAGGTCCAAGGACCTCTCCTTCCATTGCTCCATGACAAGACCATCCTCTACTACATATGCAACTGGAACAATATGTACTCCTTTGTTGATGGCTTAGTCTCTGGGAGCTATTGGGGGACTGGTTGGTTAATATTTTGTTCTTCCTGTGGGATTGCAAACCCCTTCAAATCCTTCAGCTCTTTCTCTAACTTCTCTATTGGGGATTCTGTGCTCAGTCCAATGGTTGGCTGCAAACATCTGTCTCTGTATCTGTAAGGCTCTGGCAGGGCCTCTCAGAAGACAGCTATATCAGGCTCCTTTCAGCATGTACTTCTTGGCATCCACAATAGTGTCTGGATTTGGTAACTGTATATGGGATAAATCTTCAGGAGAGACAGTCTCTGGGTGGCCTTTCTTTCAGTCTTTGCTCTACACTTTATATCCATATTCCTGTGAGTATTTTGCTCTCCTTCTAAGAAGGACCGAAGCACCCACACTTTGGTCTTCCTTCTTCTTGAGCTTCATGTGGTCTACAAATTGTATCTTGGTTATTTGGAGTTTTGGGCTAATATCCACTTATCAGTGAGTGCATACCATGTGTGTTATTTTGCTATTGGGTTACCTCACTCAGGATGATATTTTCTAGTTCTATCCATTTCCCTAAGAATTTCATGAATTCATTATTTTTAATAGCAGAGTAGTATTCAGTTGTGTAAATGTACCATATTTTCTGCATCCATTCCTCTGTTGAAGGACATCAGGGCTCTTTCCAGCTCCTGGCTATTATAAATAAGGCTGTGATGAACATAGTGGAGCATGTGTCCTTATTTTGTAATAAGGTGCACCTTCTGGGTATATGCCCAGGAGTAGTATAGCTGGGTCCTCAGATATTATTATGTCCAATTTTCTGAGGAACCACCAAATGATTTCCAGAGCGTTTGTACCAGCTTGCAATCCCACCAGCAATGGAATAGTGTTCCTCTTCCTCCACATCCTCACCAGCATCTGCTGTTACCTGAGTTTTTGACCTTAGCCACTCTGACTGGTGTGAGGTGGAATCTCAGGGTTGTTTTGATTTGCATTTCCCAGATGACTAAGGATGTTGAACACTTGTTTAGGTGCTTCTCAGCCATTAGATATTCCTCAGTTGAAAATTCTTTATTTAGCTCTGTGTCCCATTTTTTTTTTAAATAGGGTTATTTGATTTTCTGGAGTCTAACTTCTTTAGTTCTTTGTATATATTGGATATTAGCCCTCTATGGGATGTGGAATTGATAAAGCTCTTTTCCCAATCTGTAGATTGCCTTTTTGTCCTATTGGCAGTGTCCTTTGCCTTATAGAGCATTGCAATTTTATTAGGACCCATTTGTATAATGTTGATCTTAGAGCGTAAGACTTATGCATTTTGGATATTTAGTTAGTGGAGCTCTTTAGGAAGGATTAGCAGGTGTGGCTTTGTTGGAGTAGGTATATCCTTGGAGGAACTGTGTAACTGAGATCCACTGGAGGATTTAAAAGCCCCCGCCAGGGCCAGTGTCTCTCTCCTTGTTTCTGTCTTTGTGTTTCTCTCTTTCTCTGCCTGCCTGCCTGCCTATGGACCAGGATATAAGCTCTCAGCCCCATACCTGCTTCCATGCTGCCATGCTTCTTGCCATGTTACTAATGATTAATCTCCTGAAACAGCAAACAAGTCCCCAGTTAAATATTTTCTTTTATAAGAGTTGTGCTGGTTATGATGTCTCTTCACAACAATAGAACAGTAACAAAGACAGTGACAAACCACTTTATTACTGGATTTAAAACCTGTTACATATGATGGAACTCATGTGGGTACCAGTAACAGAGCCAAAAATCTGTGGGCAACAAAGTCCATAAGTCATAAAACCTAATGCTATTATTATTCTGCTATTGGCTACAGTAATAAACTGCTACCACATCTCTCAGCCCTCATCACAGTAGCTTCCTGTTGCCATAGATGGTGATTATCACAAAGACTCTGGTCATGTGTTGAGAATAAGGTCCTTGTGCCCACAAATCTCCAGAGAAACCAGGAATGCTAAGCACAAAAGATTTTCTTTCTATTGGGAAAGATGAAAAAACCCATTTTTACACCCTGAAAGCTAAGAATTGGAGAATTAATCATAACAGCCTGGTGACCTGCATTATTTTTGAGCCAACCATATCAAACTCCTACAACCAGTAGAGGTGGCTAATAATCTAAGTGGCCTTTACCGACCAGAGCTCCCCAAATCCCCCACAAACAGGACTGGAAAAATCTAATGGTCTAAATGACCCTCATAAGCAAAGGCTCCTGCAAGCCATGAATGGAGATGCCTAATAATCTAAATGACCCCTAGAGACAGAGGCTCTCCCATGCTTCTACAACCAGGACCAGAAGTGGTTAATAACCCAAATGGCTTCTAGCTTATCGGTAGGTCTCAAACCAGGCCAGACTCTTAGTCCTTAAACTAATGCGGGTAGCCTATTTTTAGAACCCATCTTCCTGGAAGAAATGACATGTATTCTGAGTTGAGTTTAGATGTAATTACAGTTCCTTGTGCACTATAGTTTGCATTGCACCGGGAAACTTTCTCCCCGAAATCAGTCTGGACTTAGATATGTTGGGAATAAACCTGATATCAGGCTCATTAGAAGTCTTGATCCAGGTTGATGAAGTGAATCTGACCAGTGTTTCCATTCTCATCTCTTTGAGATTTGCTTCTCTGCCTGACACCTGCAGAGACCTCCTCACCAATTTAGAGGAATAAAAAAGAGTGGAAATATTATAAGATCCAGAGGTAGTAAATGTCATCAGTGAAGCAATATCTGCCAGATAGTACATGGCTATTGCATACATCAGCTCACAGTGTCTATGACTGCAAGCATACGATCTATATATGATCAAGACAGACAAAATCCCTGCATGTATAGGGGAGAAAGCTCATTTCTCTTCCCCTAGCTGAGAAACTATTAGCTATTGATGCCTCTTAGGAGGGGAAGAATTAGTTTTTCTTCAGGGATACAGCCTCTGGGAGGCTACCTATCCTCACATAGAGGGTCTTTATGCTCATGCACATACAGTCAGCACCAGTGGACTCAGTGGAGTAAAAAACAAAACAAAATGATAAAAAGCCTTGTAGAGGATTAAGCAGTGGGAGTAATAGAGGAGGAAATGGAGGGAATGGATGTGGATTTGGTGACAACATGTAAACAGGTGTGACATCCTCAAAAAGTAATGACAAATTTCAAAATGTTCTCACCACAAAGATAGTGATAATATGGACAAGATCTTAAAAGGTTCAGGGGCATAGTTTCAGTGTTGAGGAAGCTAGCTGAAGAAACTTACAAGAGAGATGTGGAAACTTTGTGATGATCATACTCACAAAGTACGGAAAACAAAGGCAGGAAGAAAATGTTATTTCTTAGGCCATACATTGTAAGAGGTAGCTGTTCTGATGACATGTCTGATGGGTCACCAACTGCACTGAAGATAAGCATCTTGTGACCTCATTAAAGCTAATTTATATATGGCAACCAAGGCCAGCCACCAGGGTGTTTAGTTAGTGTTAGAAATCATGGAGGGTAAATGTTAGTTTCCTGAAGAGTCGTTAACATAATAAGGATGGTCCTAGGTTGCACCCTAAAATCACGTAAGCCCCCTAATTGAGGTGCACTGCTGATTTCTTTGTGTAGGGTATATTCCAAACACATGGACAGAAGAGCTTGGCTTCTGGTTCTGTGTTGATTGAAGTCTGCCACTTACATAGTCACTACACAGTTGTTTGCAAATGCCTCTGAGTTCCTGATACTGACTTTGACATTTGTGCTATAATCACTTAGATGCCAGTCTGGCTTGCTCAAGGCTGCTGCTTGTGCCCTTCCTTTGGCAAAGCTTTACTGGATATATTGTTTAACTTTGATTCATTATCTCTGTAGCTGGACAGCTCAAATATAGGATTTCAACAACTCAGTTTTGGGAAGAAATCCAGGAATAAGAAAAAAGTAGGTATGGCATTTTAGTTGTATTTTTTGAGTAATATGGAAAACTTGTAAATTTCTCAGTTCCTGGTCTACTGAGTTAGAATCTGGGATGAGACAAAGAATTACTTTGTCCCATGTTTTCCAGAAAATTCTGGGTTTGCTGGCTGGAGTTAAGACCTATTGACTCATGGGTCAGTGACACAGCTTCATGGGTAAATGTGCCTGCCACCAAGCTTGACAAATTGTGTTTCATCTTGTGGTGCATTGAACGAGAATGTCCCCTCCACCCCCATAGGATCAGGCATCTGAACATTTGCCCTCAGATGATGACACTGGTTGGGGAGGTGATACAGCTTTGCTGGAGGAATGATGTCACTAGGGTGGCCTTTGAGAGTTCACAGCCTTAGTCTACTTCCAGTTTGCTCTGTGTGCTTCACCTTTGGACTTAAGGATGCGATTTTTCTGATCCTTGGTCTGGTTGTCTACCGACATGCCTGTCTCCAGAGGGAGGTGTCCCTCTGTAACTGTAAGCCTAAGTAAAATCGCTCTTCCCCATGTTTCTCTTGGTCATGGCATTTGTCAGAGCAACTAAAGCACATCTTCAGGATCTTCATGGTACAAGATGAGAATTCATTCTTCAAGTTGCCTTCTGCCATCCTCCAATATGCCATGCATATGTGTTCCTCCCCCTGTACGCCTACACACAAAGTAAATAACATATGATATACCCATTCTAAAACAACCATTGATTCAGAGTCATTATCTTATTTTATGGATGACCCAGATATAGAGGATGTTATGTAAATAAGAACCACATTTTTCATTTTAAATATTGTATGTTTGTTTCTTTATTTACTGTATGTGTGTGCTAGCATTTTTGTGTGCTACAGTGTACATGTGGGACACAGGATAACTTGTGGGAGTTGATTCAGTTTTTCTCTCTCCATTGTGTGGTCCCTGCTATGTTGAACTTAGGTTCCCAGGCTTAGTTAATTAGTATCTTTATCCACTGAGCCATTTTGCCAATGTGAGGACAGTTTTTTCTTTTTTTTTTTTCATTAGAAATTTTCTTTATTTTAATTTCAAATGTTACACCCTTTTCTAGTTTCCCCTCCCCCTACTCACCAACCCACCCACACCTGTGTCCTAGCCCTGGCATAACCCTATACTGGGGCATAGAACCTTCACAGGGTCAAGGGCCTCTCCTCCCATTGATGTATGTAGCTCCTTCATTGGGGATCCTGTACTCTGCAGGACATTTTTCTAATGTAATCTAATGTCTTTTCATGGAGTATTAGCCATTAACATTTATCTTTATATGAAAAGGTTGCTTTCTTTCCCCATTTATTCTATCTTGTTGATGATATCATTACCGCTAATTTATAAACATGCACAACTTAGAAAAAAAGAACAAATGGCATTTCTAAAGAGCTTGAATTTCTCTCTTCCCTCCCATGCTAATCAATGATGTGGAACCAGGTTTCAATTATCAGGTAGTTTCATAATTGCTTCATATGTTACAGAGGATTATGTCACTTTTGGAGAACTCTATCTTCTTGTCTCAGTTCATTCACATTGCTAAAAACAAAATATCAAAGGCTGGTGTCTTAGTCAGGGTTTCTATTCCTGCACAAACATCATGACCAAGAAGCAAGATGGGAAGGAAAGGGTTTATTCAGCTTACAATTCCATACTGCTGTTTATCACCAAGGAAGTTAGGACTGGAACTCAAGCAGGTCAGGAAGCAGGAGCTGATGCAGAGGCCATGGAGGGATGTTCTTTATTGGCTTGCTTCCCCTGGCTTGCTCAGCCTGCTCTCTTATAGAACCAACACTACCAGCCCAGAGATGGCACCACCCACAAGGGGCCTTTCCCCCTTGATCACTAATTGAGAAAATGCTTTACATTTGGATCTCATGGAGACATTTCCTCAACTGAAGCTCCTTCTTCTGTGCTAACTCCAGCTGTGTCAAACTGACACAAAACTGGCCAGTACAGTTGGTTAGCTTATGGATAGCAGGGATTTGCTGCTTATATCTCTGACAGCTTAGAGATCCAAGACCAAAACACTGGCAGATTCTGTGTGTTGAAGCTTGTTTCCTATCCCATAGGTGACACCTTCTTGCTGTTTGGTTTCATTGTGGAAAAGGCAATGAGCTTCTTTGAGCTTGTCTTTATTAAAGTAATAATTCCATTCATGGAGGCTCTGTACTATGTCTTAGTCATTTCTTGAAGGTCCTACTCCTGACATTGTCACCTTGAGTTTAGGAGTATGTGAGTTATTTTCTTATTGCTGTGACAAAATGTGTGGTCAGAAGCAGCTGAGGAGATGAAAGGTTTAATTCAGGTTACAGTTGAGGGGATACTGTCTATCACAGGGAGGAAGTCATGGCAGCAGGTACTTGATGTGGCTCATGACATCTCGTCCACAATCCAGAAGCAGAGAGATGAATACTTGTTTTCAGCTGTCTTTCTCCTTTATATTCAGTCCTGGACTCCAGCCTGTGGAATGGAGAACCCCATAGATATGGTGGCTCTTGCAATCTCAATTAATTTGCCATAGGTAATCTTTTCTTATGTACATGCCTAGAGACTTGTCTCCTGGGTGGTTTTAAAACCTGCCAAGTTGACAATCAGCATGAAGCCTCATGAAGGTTTTAGTGTACTGGTTTGGAGGCATATCAGATGGCATCAATTCTGAAATACAACTGCAAACTGAATATCTCTACCAGATGTATTCATTGGTTGCATATGGCTGAGTTTAGTAGATCTACCATATGGCTGAGAATGGCTACAAATGTGGCCCAACTTACAAAACATACTTAAAACATTATGAGGTTTCTGTGCATATCTATTTTTTTTTTTTAAATTAGAGTTCACGGTCATTGAATTTGAACTTTTTTTTTGTTGTTTTGATGAGGTCTTACCATGTAGCTTTGAATGGCATAAGACTTGATAAATACCCCAGGCTGGCCTTGAACATGTAGGAACTGCCTTCTTTTTATGTCCCTAGTGCTGAGATTGTAGGTGTGAGTCACCACACCTGGCTTCAAGGACTTTTAGATGACATTATCAGAAGACTGGAATAGGCTCGAAAGGTGCCTGAGCAGGAGGACTGGAGTTTGGATGTATGCATCTACATAGCATACCTGGAGATCCACATATTCCTGTAACTGTACTAACATCCTCTACTGGCCTCTGTAAGCAATGATGTATGGATCTAGTGTGCATACACACCCATGAAGATTCACAAACATATAAATAAAAATGTAAAAGGCAAGAATTTGACTTAAAAAAAAAGGAGTTGGGCAAACTCTTTTCCTAGTTTGAATATAGGCTTAATTAGATTTATGAGACAGTCTTTTTATTGTATGTGTATTTGGTAAAAAGAATTCTTTACCATTTTTGAATTCTGTGAGAAGTAGGATTTTTTCCATTCTTACTCTGCATGCTATTTTTATTTGGTGTCCTGGAACATGGTAAAATAAAGTGCACTGACGCTGCCATCTTGTACTGAAAATCCCCAGTGCTTTCACTGATTATCAGGTCTTGCTGTCTAGCAGTCAAGGTGTATTCACATTTTCAAAGCGTATCACAAATTTGCATTTCAGTTTGTTAACAGCTGTCAGATTTCATCCTTGTCTGAAGTTAAGTATGCTATGCCAGTGTGACAGCAGGGTTAAGTGACATTTAAATCTGGTTCTACCAGTACCACTCATTTGCTCTGTTTTTTTTTTTCTAGTGAGCTCATTGGTTGTTCTTAATTAAAAATTTCTTCTTTTATTTCCTGGGAGGTTAAATTAGATATATTTATGGAACAAAGCTAGGAGATATTAGATTCTCCTCTGAGCAGTAATTCTTTTCAACTTTCTAGTATGTCTAACCTTAAAATATTTTATATTTGTTAAGATCTGTGGCACTGGGCATAGATATGTTGATTTTCTACACATTGATATATTTTGAATGATAGTAAGTAAGTGTAGGTTTTATTTCTTATATTTTATTCTCATTCATAGCATCTCCCTCCTGATAGTTTTCACCTGAGATTTTATTCGGTTTTAACCTGTTCTTGACTGTACTGACAGATAAAGCACATCATGTGTCTTCTGAGAATCTTGTCCCTTGTTCTTTGTCCTTGTTTCAGAGAGAGAAGCTTGAAGGCTTCACAGGACAGTCTTCCCAGGGAATCAGACTCCAGACCTCCCTTGAACTGAATTCTCCCAGGCTCACCTTTGTCCTTTTATTTGTATTGGAAGCTGCTCGTTTTGAGGATAATAAAGTCTCAGCTCCAGCTTAGAGAAGACGTTGCACACAGGAGTTAATGTGTTAATTGGCAGTGTGGAATAACGCTATGTGTGGATGAGAACCATAAAATTCATTTCTACTTTGCAAAGGATGACCTCTGCTTGCTCCAAGAATAAGGGGCAGTTCAAAAATTACAGATCCATCCTGAGTAGAACAAAGATGCAGTAATATTTTGATATGCATCATTGCAGAGGAAAAACTTCTTTCTTTTTTCTTGCAGTGAACAACATTTAGAGAGCTTTAGACTTTTTTTAAAATAAAATTTACCTCATTATTTTGGCAGTTTGTAATATATTGTTTATTATGTTTGTATTCTAAATATCATCCAAAACTGTGTAGGTTGAAGGGTCACTTCCTAGATAGTGACCTGACAGGCGAGTGATACAACCTGTAGGAAGTGGGTCCAGTTCGAGTGGCCTGAGAGGCTATACTAAGCACCTGCACACCTGCATACCTGGGTGCCTTTCTGTCTCTGTCTCTTAGTTTTCAGACCACAGTGTGGTGAGCAGGCTCTACCACTGTGTTTGCCTGCCATAGGCCAGCCCCTGTCGGCCTCCCTCAATTTGCCAAAAAAATTTCGGGGTTCCGGTTACAGGTGGGCATGGAGTTGGCGAATGACAAATAAGAACATAAGGGAGTGTGGTATCTGAATGTAATTTGTCAAATCGTCTTATAATACTGACGAAAAACAAGAAGTCTAGGTGAATACATTTGCCAAAGTACACTGGTTCTTAACACCAAACAAAGAAAATACATAAATAAAAAGATGGTGGGAGCCAGTCCTTGTTTACAACTGAGAATAGGAACAACCCTTAATTAAGATCAGCTAAACACAGGAGCCAGGTGAAAGCTCCGATGCAAAGCTAGTCTATTGTTAAACCCACCACCAGGGGTCCTTTAGTAAACACCTGATTATGCTATTTCTCTGGGCCTAGTGCAAAACCTACACAAGGGGAATTCTGTTCTACTAACCCTTTCATAAATAATACTACAACTCACCTATTTCCTAGGCCATTGTGTATCCCTGTATTTGGGTGTGACTCGGCTATTGTCCTAAGTAATTACTATGTAGACTAGCCCTCAGCTTTTCTAGCTCTATTCAAGTAAATTGTAATGCCTGATTAGTTACACTGTCTCTACTAGAAGTGAATTTGAATGTTATTGAATAGGTAACATTCCAAGCTCAGGGTAGGCTCAAGGACTTTCTAGGAAACATTGGAACACTGGTGGAGGCTTAGCTATATGTCAAAATCTATCCTTAAAGGCACAATACTGAAAGAGAGCACACGGAACCATACACCAGACTAATAATGTAGGGACAGGGTTTGCGTATATGGGCTATGGGAATGCCAAGGTTACAGAAGGCTAAGATTCCATGAAACTCTTTGCTTCCTGACAGCTTCTAGGCTTTTAGGCCTACCAAGCAGACTTCACTGGAGTGGATGTGGCATTTGCCATGATGGTCTGCCTTGCTACAGGACAAGCAACAGTATGAAGTAACCATGACCTGAAACCTCTCTGAGACTATTAGCTAAGAGGGACCTTTCTTCTTTTTCCATATATATATATATATATATATATATATATATATATATTTGTTGTATATGAGTACACAGTAGCTGTCTTCAGACACACTTGAAGAGGGCATCGAATCCAATTAAAGATGGTTGTGAGCCACAATGTGCTTGCTGGGAATTGAACTCCAGAGCTCTAGAAGAGCAGTCATTACTTTTAACCTCTAAGCCATCTCTCCAGCCATTTTACTTTTTTAAGTTTAATTTTTTATTTATTCTTCTTGTATTTCACATGATACATCCCAATCCCACTCATCCCCTGTCCCTTTGTATCCACCCTCTCTGCCTTTGCAATCTCCCCTGCAAAAATAAAAAATCTTTTTGTGGAAGCTGCAGTGTTTTACAGTATTTCCTACAGCATACACTTTTGTCCACAATTCTTTGCTTGCAAGTGCTCATTACAATGTGCCATTGGTGTGGTTTGAGGCTTCTGCTATACTATTAATACAGGATCCTCTCCAGGACTTCTCTCGTATATTCTGTTGTTGCCCTGTGACATGGAGAACCTACATCTTTGGATTTGTAGGACCAGCCTCTTCTTGTACTCCAGCAATTCAATGATGTGGTAGATGTCAGGGTGGGCCAACTCAAACCCTGCATTGGGCCTGGGTGGTGTTTAAACTGGTTAGCTGCCAGCTCTACTGTACCCACACCACCAGAGCCAGGTCTCCAGCATTGCTGTGGCTAGCTCATACAATGTCACAGCCAGCAAGGGGCAGGGCCAACTCTCCTACTCTCATGAACACAGGGCCAGCTCTCCTGTTTGCCTCAGGTGATTGTGGGGGAGTCCGGAAGGGCATCTCGTCCTCCCTGGCCCTCACCTTCACTCAGCAGATGAGTGGCAGGGCCAGCTCTTCCATGCTTTATTTGAATTCTGACATCAAGTCATGGCCAGAAAGTAGCACCTTTAAACGTATGCATCAACCCCCTTGGCACTTCCATTATGTTTTGATCAATGTAATATTCTCATTGTTCTTAACTATTTCTTAAGGCAATTTCCAATTTAAGTTTTCCTGGCTGATCTGGACTGTGTTCTCATCCTCTTCTTAGACATTTTTCTGGGAATCTTATAAGACTATTCCTTTGTTTATAATACAGGCGGTACTCTTTCAGTCCTTGAGTCTAGTGTTTGAACATACCAGGAATTACAACATCTAATGCAGGTCAGGAAATACTCTACAATTTTCCAAAACCATTTTTTCATTTCCTCCCCAAACCAAGTCTTCCCAGCAAATCTCTGACATGCAACCTCTGAAGCCACCAATACCAGTGTCTTTAGAGATAACAAACCCCATCCCTTTCCTGAGAAGTCCCCATATACTCTTGAACCCTGACTGTCCTTTGAGAAACCTCCCTGATATCTCTTGTTCCTTTTCTGAGCCTGTCTCCTTCTGTTAGCCCCCATTTTGAAACCTGTTAAAAAGTTTTCTACTGAACTCCAGCTCTGCTCCATTCTGGCATCCCAAACTTCTTTGCTGAGGCAAAACCAAGACCTGTGCTTTTTCTGGGTGGAGATCTCAGAAAAACACTACTAGGCACTGCAGGAGCTAGCTTGGGGGAGTGTTTCTGCTTCTGCCAGTGCTGATGTCATTGTGGATTTGCCCAACCATCTATATGGGGCATTTCCAGCATCTATATGAGGCATCATATAGCATCTATATGAAGCATTGTCCACCATCTATATGAGGCATTGTTCATCATCTATATGAGGTATTGTCCAGCATCTATATGAAGCAATGTTGGTGAGTTTCCTCAATGGCTATTCAGCTGCACTGCTCTTTCCTTGCATGTCTTTATTTCTCTGCCCACAGAGTCCTGTAGTTTTTAATTTGTGCCACTGACACCAGAGAGAGAAATCCCCTTAGTGCTATCTGTAACCTACTTCTGAGCCAAATGAAACAGTACACAGATTGTAATGAAAGGCATCCTTATAAGAACTCTTAGATAGTCCAAAATACTCCTTCACCTCTACTTGAGGCCCCTTTGAAGTAAACTGAGTTGGGGTGATACCCAGAACACCCAATTTTATTAAATATCACATTCTGATTCCCAAACACATTTTTTCTCTCAAAAGAATTCCTTTACCTTCTGGCAGAAGCATGGAGCAGTAGCATCATGCCCATGCTCCACTGACAAGAGGAAAGCTGCCTTCACAGAATGGAAATGCTTCTACACAGATGCTAACTGCTACAGGAAGCAGAGCTGAAGGGCAGGGACTACTCATACCCTTTGGAGTCCCAGTGATGTCATTGTGAGCCTCAGACACTGGACATTCAAGTAGATACTGGATCTATAGGTACAAGATTTGGTATTTTCTATTCTGTGTTTCACTCCTGCTTTGGTCCAGTCTCTTCTTGCTGTGTCTTTCCTCCTCCCTTTGAAACGAGAATATTTACTTCATGCTATTGCGTATTGGCAGCATGTAGCTTGTGTTGTGGTTTTACAGTGGCACACACTCAAGAGGCTGTCTTGAGTCACAGTGCAGCTGGTAGATTGCTTGCCTAGCATTCGTGAAGCCCTGGGTTCAATCCCCACCCCACAGAAACACCATGATTGACACACCTGTAAACCCAGCATGCTGGATGTGGGAGAAAGAAGATCAGGAGCTCAACATCATCCTTGGCTGCACAGAAAATAGGAGAACCCTGCAGTAGATGGGAGAGAAGAAAGAGACTGTCCTAGACTTCTGAGCAGTGCCAGGACCGTCACAGACTGTGTGGACTTTTGTGGCACAGTAAATCCAATGAAAATCCTGTTGCCAGGAAGTCACAGGACCTAGTGCAAAATCTGTTATTGTTGTATGAAATAGACAAAATCTGCTGTGTATCTATGTTCCCATCTGAAGATTAGTGCTGTGTTCCTTTTTGGTCAGAGAAGTAGTGTTCAGTGGTGACTGCAGAGATTCATAACTGGTCCAAGGACGGGGAATAGAACTGGTGGATTCTTAGCCATAAGCAGAGTACCTTCTGCAAGGTTCAGGGAACATCACACCATGAAAGAGTCACAGCAGCTGTAATTACATCAACAAGATCTGGACAAGACTGAGCCTGTCAACAGTTTGTCATGGAAGGAGAAGTCGTGAGTGAGGTCCCCTCTCTCCCCTATACCAGAGGATTTATATATGCTCAATATTTTATGGGAGAGGGGAACATATTTTCTTCAGTGGCTCAGTCGTTAGTAAAGTGCTCATGCTCCTGTAAACAAACCTCCCTTAAGCTCATAGAGCCAATCCTAGTGAAACACACTCACACACACACTCTCATACACACACACACAGAGGCAAACACATTCATACACAAACTCATACATTCACACACACATACACACTCAAATTCACATGCACATACTCACACACTCATTCACAGTCACACACACACATAGTCACACATACACACACAGGCAGTCACACACTCTCTCACCTATACTCACATGCACATACACACAGTCACACACATTCACACACATACACTCATACATTCACATATGTATACACACATACACACTCAAACACAATTACACACACCCATCCACACACATTCACATTGACTGTCATACACAGGCTCACACTCATAAACAGTCACAAACACAGCAACACTCTCTCAAACCCACACTCACACATATTTGTGTTCTCTCACACACTGTCATACATACTCAACACACTCTCACACTAACAACATGTGAGTAGACAGGAAGGTAGAGGAGAAGAGGAAGGAGACTAGTGAGGTTGAGAGGGTAATGGGAGGAGGGTTAAACATGATTGAAAAACATATATATATGTACATATATATATATACATATATATATATATTTCCCCATAACATAATGAACCCCACTATTACTTTAATTAGTATATGCTAGATAAAGACAAAAAATTAAAACTAAACACACAGATAAGGAAAGGCTATGGAAACTCTTGAAATTGAAATGAAAGCATCCTTCATTATGAGGTGGCCCCCAGCCGACTTCGTCAAGGGCAGGATATTGTGGTTTGACTATATAATGTCTTCCATAGATTTACCAATGGCACAGGTCAGGGATGAAAAGGGAATTTGGAGACAGTGTTCCATGCTCATAACCACAGCATCTTGAGATTTTTTTTTCTTCTTATGGAGCTCATCTTGGGTAAAGCCTGATCATTGGCTTTTGTCACAGAAAACAACTCGGACATGAACCAGTGTGAAGCAGAGCTGAAGTTTATTAAAAGATATTTTAAAATAGATTTAAGAATATCAGTTCCCAGACAGGGATATTGAGGGAAAGAATAAGGTACTCCAGAAAGGATGGGTGTGGGCTTCTCAAAGAGAGATGTACTCCATGCTTTTTACAATAACAGTTGGCAGGATTGGGTAGATTATGAAGTTATTTTCCTAAATGGTTGCTAAGGAATTTCAATTGAATCATGGGATAGTTCCTGAGGACCACCTCATAGGCTTACAGTTGCTGAGGTGAGAGTGTAGATGACAGGGATGCAGGATCTAGGAACCTTCATTGTCCACAAAGCTAATATTCTCATTTATGTGGTTCTCAGAAAGTGCCAGGCATTGAGTGGAGGGTGTGCAATACATTTAGGCCTGATGCCTGATTTATTGCTATTTTAGTATTCTTGGTACGGAATTATATCTGTAAATAGGAACCACTGTCTCTGAAAAAGTTTAAAATGGAAGCTTTATCACTGTTTTCATCTGTATGTCTGCTCTGTAATGTCACTAGGTGACAAGAGAAGAGGAGTCCAGCCAGTAACATAGAATAAGTGGAAGCTAAGAAAGAAGAATGAAAACATATGTAAATATTGTGATAGCAAAATTACCATCTCCCTGAATATGGAATTAAAATAATAACTGGATTCAATAAGTCTTAATCATTTCTTCTAATCTAAAATCTCCCCAAGCTTAAAATTCTACCTCAAGTTCACCTTCATTCTTTCATCAGTGTTAATATAAGAAAAAAGTTTACCAATGCTAGGGAGCACTCTTCCCCATGGTGATGTTTCCATGGTTACTATCCCTGTGGCTCTTCCTTACTCCACAGGTCTCCCATAGCCTGCTCTGCATCATAAATTGCACTGTTAGATTTGGGGGCAGGAGTTGGATGTAAGTCACTGAGATGGTGGTGAACAATACTCTGGGGCCATGACTACTTGCTATATTGTACCGTACTGTACTTTGTGATTCGACTTCGAGCCATGCTGGGGGAGGCAGACCCAACTGTCTGACTAAAGTGATGGTCAGAGGAACTCCTCATGTGGCCAATAGTGGCTGTCCCTCCCATGCTCAGCCCAGTGCCACCATCACCTACTCCAGCTCCACTCAGACCCATGCCACCAGCACCCATGGTGGTGCTAACAATGCCACTGCTGCCTACACCTCCAACCCCACCTAACCCAGCAGTGCCAGCAATTCCACTCATACCAGCACCGGAAACCACTCTCTCTGTCACAGTCACGTTGTGGGCACTTGATAACTCAGGGGGCATGCTCAGGTTGCCTATCATGCCCGAGGTTGGTCGGATCACTCTTTCTGTCACAACTACATTCGAGGTCTCTCGAGGGTTAGGAATGGTTAGAGAAGTGGGTAGACTTGAGCCTGGTGCTATTACCCTTTCTGTCACTATAACATTTGCTCCACCTCTTAAGTCAGGTATCTCTAACATGCCATGCAAATCAGCATCAGGGACAGGGCCCACCACCCTCTCTATCACCATCACATTTGAAGCCTGCTGGTTATCATGAAAGTGGACAGAGGGTTTCAGAGTGCCAGAGGTGGTATAGGACTCCCTCACAGTGACATTACCATAGCCCAGAGGATCAGGAATTAGCATAGGATGCTGTACTCCAGGGCCAGAGGGGTAGGCATTCTCAGAAATTACTGTGGTCGTGCCAAAATGTGGGGATATGCTTGGGTGTCCACTAGCAAGTTGCTCCATATGCTGTGGGCAAATTTGTTCAGTGTTCTGTGGAGGCCAAGAAGGATCAGGATCTGGGTATGATTCTATTTCTTTTCCCAGGCTGATATCTGCCAACTTCTTAAACTTGGGCCCCAAGGTATCCAGGAAGCTCTCATCTAGATCTTCTCCAATGAAGTTGCAACAGCTCATGGAGCCTGCAGGGGAACCCACACCTTCGATGTCATAGATGAGCAAATAGTCCTTGGATGGATGTCCTTCATCTTCATCCGCATAAGCATAGGCTTTCTAATTAGTACAGAATAAAGAGTATTCAACAAAGAGAAACAATATCTTTTTTGTGATTAGATGAATGTACCTAAATTCTGATATTTACTAGAATCGATTTAAAAATGATATCATAGATATTTGAAAGAGTTCAGTTCAAAGTTATTTTAGCTATAGTTCTAATACAGTTTGATCTTTAAATTTTGCTTTAGGTAAACTTGCTTAAAATAGGGCATTTTGAACACAAAATTACATACACAAATCCACACACTATTTATCTTATCAGTAATTTAGCAGGGAAATAAAATTTTGTGCACAAAAGAGCTGGTGAGAGGAATGTTTTTTGCTTCCAAAGGGATATTTAGATTTGGGGGATGGGTTCACTCACATTGCATTTTCTTTTACTGAGGCAAGATGGATGGGGTTTTGAAGTTTTTTTCTTAAGATAGAACAATTTGAATCTGGATTCAGGTTTTCAATATCATGTAAAGAATATATGGATTAGAAATAAAAATGCTGGACATAAAAACATACCACATTTCTCTTAATTTTAAATTTTATAAATAGTGTTTGAAAAAACAACCCATCAAAGTAAGAAATAAACTTGTGTTCTATCCTGAATGAGAGAAGTAACTGGTAAAGCTTCAGAGAGGTGGGGTATTTTAATTGAACCTTGAAGGGTGGCTAGAATATGTATGAGAGAGGAAGGATGGGGAACAACATCCAAACAAGTACAACACCCTCAACACAACATTACACAGTGGACCAGAATGGCCAGAGTCTCAAGGTAAGCAGTCTCCTCTGGATAAAGAAATTAGATTGGTGCTGCGGGGGAGTGGAGCTGTTAAGGTGGCACCTGAATCATGAATTTGAAATGTAAATTACAAACAAAATAGAGCTGAGGCAGTGTTTAACTGGGAGAGAAAAATGCTTGAAGTAGAGCTTCAGAAACATCTACCAACAAACAAGGACAGTTGATCATGAATAGATTGGCAGGGCCATTGTGGGAACTGGTGAGAGCTTAGAAAGATGTGGATGGAGAGGAATGCATGTGGCTAAAAGCCTTACCTGGCAGAAGTAACTTTCCATGAAATTCATGTTGAGACCCCCATTTCTACATTCTCTCATTGAATTTCTTCTTAATGTTCCTGAATATTCTTGGCATATCTCAGGTGCAGCTGATGTTTTAACACTATCCATTAGTTCAAATCCTGTGGTTCTTTCTCCTCCTCCCAGATCTTGCATTTCTCTGCCACAATATTCATTTGTATAAACTCCTAGAAACATTGAACCCATCAAATTTAATTTCTCTAGTGTGGTATAAGCTAAAAACTGTCATGTATAGGTTTTTCATTCAAGTATGCATGGTTAGCAGAGAAGAGATCGATATGATGTACAAAGGATGGATAATCATAATATTAATTTCAAAGCAATATTAAGAAAGACAAAATACTATTAACCAGCTTGCTAATTTTAATCATCTACTGAAAGCCCTTTCTATGTGATGTGCCAAAAGAAGGGCAGAGAGATAATAGTTAGATCTCAAACTGACTCAAGTTGAGTTAAGTAGCTCCAATTCTGAAAGTTAAACAATAGTATCAGCATCATATTTCTGGATGTGAATGGACTCCTGTAGAGTCATAAGCCCACTGAATTTCAGACAAAGTTCATAGCTACAATGAGAAAAAAAGGTTGCTGGATTCATCTTGGGTAAACACTTGGTCATGAGACGGGAAGGAGCATGCTAAATGCTGAGGTAGTGAAATAAAAGGAAATGAAATTGATGGTGGTGAGCAGAGGCAGGGTGAAGAACAGGGAGGAAGCCTAGGGCACAGAACTCTTATTTGAGTCTGGAAAAACCTGTGTTTCATATTCTGATTTTCCTGATGCCTTTCATGCTACTTTAGGATTTGTGTGAAACTTCATAGACTTAAGGAGAGAATCAATGCATAGATAACTATTGGTGGTTTTGATGAACTGACATTTCTCAGGAACCAACTGCAGACTAATGGGGGCTGGCATGTGACTCAGTGGCTTTCTGTTTTCTGCATGGGGAAATATTGGCACCACTAAGAAAAATGGGCACACCAAGAAGAGAAATGGGAACAGTGATATGTTGTGCAGTTGAAATACAGACTATTGAATCCAATTCTACAAAAATAGAAACTTTTCTATGTCTGGTGTGTTTCGGAGTGTTCAAAGTAGAAAAGTAATTCCGTAGGGGCTGGAGAGATGGCTCAGTGGTTAAAAGCAGCATTTGCTGCTGCTGTAGAGAACAAGGGTTTGATACCTGGCACCCACCTAGCAGCGCACAACTGTCTGTAAGTCCAGCTCCAGAGCATCTGATGCTCTCTTCTGCCCTCCAAGGGCATCACACACACACACACACACACACACACACACACACACACACACACACATACAAACACAAGCTGTGCACAGATATACAAGCAGAAAAACACTCGTACGCAAAATAACTAATATAACTAGTTATAATTAGTTATATAAAAATAACTAATTTAAAAAATAATTGCTAAACAACTAAGAGAAAACTGAGAAAACAGTGACATTTACTTTTTAAAATAAAATAAGACTATTACTACTGGTAGAAGAAGTTATTTTCATTTTTTTTTAAATTACAGCAGTATCTTCCCGCCTTCTGCTAGGGAGTTAGTCTAGATATTTGGTTCAAGATAACTGTAGACACCCAGTGTTAAAACTAAGCAAAGAGAAACTCCCCAGTATGTGTACAACCTTAGCTGAACACTTTAGGAGCTTTTGAAAGTGTTTTGTCTATTTGTTTTCAATTTAAGAATTTAAACAAATGTTTTACATGTCAATGGTTACACTTATGCTCAGAACGGACATACTTTTCTCTGTAAAAAGAATCACTAATGTAAAAAAAAAAAAAAACCCTGAACAAACTGTGGGATAAGTTTCTATATACACATACTCGAACCCACACCTACGTACATACACACATTCACACAATGCACATACACACATATAGTATTTTATCTGTTAGATAATTCATGATTGTATTTTGGTACTTCTATTCATAGAGAGCCTGACAGTAGCATCTTTCTGATGATCAACAAAGATTTTAAAATATACAGATGTGGGCTGGAGAATTCACTTAGCCGTTAAAGGATACATAGCTTCACAAACAAAAATAAAATATACAGCCTGTCAGATCAGTTGCAGTAGGCTGTCCTTTATCATTTATCTCATTTATACATATGTTATTGAAGAAGGAATTATAAAAACGCATTTAAAAATAACCCCCTCCCAAATCCCCACTACCCACCCATCCCCAAACAAAAACCCTAAACAATAAGATACCCAACCAGAGAGGACAGAGCCCATTTTAGTCTTTGGTTGTTGGAAAGTTGTCTTTTTCTTACCTGAGTTGTCAATATATTCTATAACATTGGCATTACCAGGTGGCATTTGTGGCACACAGATGGTGGTTATCCCCTAAAAGACAAAAGACAACATTTTCCCATTTGTAATGAGCCTTTTCTTCCTCTACTTGTATAGTTTTATTCTAAAATTACAACAGAATTCCTAAAAGAAGACTATTAGGATCATTTTGCATTCAACTTAAAAGTTGAATCTCATTTTTGTCTTGCCTGGTGACCTCTACTGAGTTTTGAGGTACATTTGACCCTCTTCCTTTCCTTCCTAACTACCCAAGAACTACAGATAGTGTAATTTTTATCATTGTAGGGCACCTCTGGAGACAGAATTTTGGTGAGTCCCCAAATCTAATTCTTGGACTTAGCACTTACATTGTGGGGTTCAGGCTGTGGCCCTTCTACGGTCCACGTGTGAATTGCTCCATCAGAACATTCTGGAACAGGTTCAAATCCAGCTCCACCACCAGGGGCCCCTCCACAATCACAGCAGATCAGCAGGAATGGAACCACTGAAGGAGAGAGGGGTAAGGGGTTAGCAGTGCACAATGTTGAAAGAAAACACTCCGATTTTCACTTGTTAAATGAGAATTCCTGAGCTGTGTGTGTTTAAAACTGCTATTTAATATACCAGGACAACCAATTGTTTGTTGGACCCGCAAATAATCATGAACTTGGAAACACTAGACTGCCTTGAATTTTAATTTGCTTTTTAGTATTGAAATTATGAATAAAATCAGAAATTAAGATAAGCGACTCTTTTCCCTATCATCAAGCAGGAAACAACAGAGACTAAAGAAAGCTGAAGGCAGGCATCAGTTTTGACCCTTCCTGCCTGCATTTACTTTTCTGTTTGCACACATTTCTCTTTCTCTATTTTAAGGGAAAATCTCATTAAATTATCAATTACTCTTAGGAAGGTTATTATTTTCCCCTACAGAGACATCTTTCTTTAGACAATTTTAACATAAAGATTATCACACATTAGCAATGTCTTTTCATCTGTTTGAGGTTTTAATTTATTTACATTTGTCATAGAATTTTGCTAGATAATTCTGAATGAAAAGATAGAAAAGAAGGGTTTGTAAATAATTGAAGGAAAAATTAAAGCAGAGAAGAGCTGGCACACAAGAAAAGAGAAGGCAAAAAAAAAAAAACCCCAACAAAACAAAACAAAACAAACAAACAAACAAAAATCCCCAAAACCTTACTATATTTGCCCTTTTCAGGAAATCTATAACGTAGAGAGAAGAGATTAAATGTAAAGTTATTGAACCAAAGGATCATATACAACATTGAAACCTTCATTAGCCACACTGTTTGATAGTGGACATTGATATTAGGGAAACTGAAAATGAAATCTAGCTGTTCTTTCTAGCAATGGTCATCACTCTTAGGTGTTTAGTTTGCTTTAATAAAGCGAAGACCTGAGTACAAAGTGTAGAGAAGCATCTCTGCCCCACGTAGCTCACGCTGGGCTCCTCAAGTTTGCTAGCACTCTTGCATCGTCCTTGATTGGGTTTATTTTGATGAGGAAAATCCATTTCAAACTCATGATTTTTCTCATAGGACATTTCCTGGTTCTTATTTCTATTTGTTATGAGCAAATATGGGGAGTTCCTGTTATTTAACACAGAACATCCATTTTTTGGAATGTATTTCTCATTCTTGAGAAAGTGCTCCACTTTAGACTGTGTTCTCAGTGTGTTCATATTTCTTTGTGGTTTATATGGATGAATGCTGAGGAAATGTTCCAAAAGGTGGGTTACTGAAAGTCAGAGAAAATCTAGTGAAGAAGTAGCTAGTCACTTGTTAAGACCAACGAGGAGGGGCTGGTGGGTGGTGAAGTGCTGTCACAGGGTTAAGATTCTGTTCTCAGCATCTGCACTGTGACTCACAAAGATCCACAACTTCAGTTGCAACGAGTTCTTGGACCAGGCCCACGAGCTTATATTTACATTCATGTAGGAATAAAACAAACAAACAAAAAAAAACAAAACAACAACAACAAAAAAACCCCAAAAAAACACTTTGAAACATAAAATAAAAATAAATATATTTAAACAGAGAAATTAATGTAGAAAGTATTTTAAAATTTTGTATGTGAATTCTTTCAAAGTACATTTTGTGGTTCATTGATTAAATATGTGAAGCTTGTTTTACTCCCAATATTTTATGAGTCTACATTTGAAAAAAGAAACCTCTCAACTGCTTAGATGGTAGGTGTGTGCCACCATGCTTAGCTGCAAATGTCAACGTTCATATTAACTTAGTGACAGTGTATAGGCATCAATGTATTCTCTGCTTTCACTCCAGTTTCTGTGATAAGTTAAGGCAAATTCCACCAGGAAGACCCCTTGGACCCTATGACTATTTCTGTCCATGACTAAGGCTTCTGCTGTGGCCCCAGATGTGCCATAGCCTTCACTTGTGGGACCTCTCCTCACCTAGCGGTGCTGTGAGGTAAACAAGAACAATTAGCAAAACTTGGAACAACTGGTTAGGCAATGCTTGCAGACACATACTGTTAAGCTGAACACATAGGCTGTTTGATTTCCTTTGCCATATTGTTTGAGAGACACATGTCAAAAGTAGGATTGAAACACTTACATCCTAAGACTAGGAACCCCATGATGAGCAGCCCGATGCCTGCAGGACCGAAGTGAACATTGTTTACTTTTGGAGTAATGGATGGAGTCTCAGTGGATGTTGTAGGATGTTCAGTAGTTGTCCAGAAGCCACAAAGTACCATGATGATTGTCCCTGTGCAGGTCCTCTGAAGGGAATCTGTAACAAGGTTGACAGTGGAAGAAACTACTGCCCACACACAGTCTCACAATTAACAGATTACAAGTGTCACCCATGCCCAGCCGCTTGTGGGGGTTCTGGAAACTCTCATCCTTGGAAAGCAATTGTTTCACCAATTCATCTATCTTCTTAGACCTTCTACTCAGTTTTAAAGCCAATCAGTGATTGTATTATTATAACTAACCTTAAAATTATTACTGGCAGATCTGTTTACTGGATAGTTTATAGTGTTGCCAGTTAGATATTTTATCTAGGTTCAAAAATTCAAAACACTGAAAGATGTGAAACAAAACCCGAAGCTATCCCATAGTAACAATACCTAAGGGACAACCTTCTAGATTCCTTCACTATCAGTTGTCCTTAGTGATACGGCCCATGTTGCCTGTTTTTATGAGACATTGGTATGATCTTATGGTTCATCCTACCTCAAATGGGTTTTGAGATTTTACTTTAAATTGTATGCACTTTTTCATGCCTTGGCACACCTTTAATTCACGTAGTTTATGGTGGGTACATGATTTTACATCACATGGACTATAGTTTCCTTCCTTAGTTACCTGCTGATACTGCTTTCAATAGTAACTGGTAATAACACAGGTGTTAGCATCTCTGTTCAGCCTTTTATATTTAGTGCTTTCCCAAAGATTATCATTAGTGGGATTATCAGATAGGAATAAGGAAACGAACTGAGTTTGCTTTGTGCTTTTCTATAGATATGAGTGTTCCTTTCACTGACAGAGTCCTAGAGTCTGGCACAATGGCTAGCATTTATCTAGTTAAGACTCAGTTCATACTTGGTGAATAGAGGAAATGAAACCTCTGGAGATGTGAACAGACATAATTCAAAGTCTGGTTACCTGTCCTTACAGGGCATTCAATGATGTTCATGCTGCTTTGCATGTCTTACTATTGTCTTTTCTTTGTTTTTTAACCATTACCAGCATATATTGTTTTTTGTTTGTTTGTTTGTTTGGTTGGTTGGTTGGTTTTATTTTATTTATTTATTTATTTATTTATTTATTTTGGTTTTTTCAAGACAGGGTTTCTCTGTATAGCCCGGGCTGTCCTGGAACTCACTTTGTAGACCATGCTGGCCTTGAACTCATAAATCTGCCTGCCTTTGCCTCCCGAGTTTTGGGATTAAAGGAGTGTGCCACCATGCCTGGCACCAGCATATATTTGTAGATGGGCGCCGTGGCTCCTCTAGGATCCAGTAGCAGTAAATGATGGGACAGGACAGTTTGAGTATTCAGTGCTCAGTTCAGCAGGACAACTTCTATTGAAAAGGAGCTTTTCAAATTTACTTGTATTCCAATCACAGCCCCCACCTCCTCTATTCCCCACCTCCTCTATACCCTTTCTAATCCTTTCCCATATTGCCCCTTCTCCTTCTATCTACAAGGAGCCTGAAAAGAGGATTTTGTTTTTACAATAAAATTTTAAATTGTCTTAGAATATTTATACTTGGCTTTTTCTGAAAATGATATTGATTTCTTACCATGTATTGATAGCACTGTTCCTTCATATCTCTTATTAAGCCTTTGGTATTGTTCCATAGTAACTCTATTTCTTAAAGTTATTATGCCTGAGTCAATAGCCAGCAGGTTCTCTGGGTTATTTCCCATTACATATCTGTATCTAAGAGAAATAATAGAAATTAAAGCTGTCTTTCGAGCGAGACTTTGTAAAATTATGTTTGTAAGGTTAGTATACAAAATAATGGGTTTCTTGTGTCTTTTCATATGTGTCTGAAAACACACTTTGTCAAATCCACTTTGTGCTCATTCATTCTCTTTCCCCCCCACCCACCTCATGCTGCCAGTCCTCCGGACTGGCTCCCTTCCTTCCCCCTAACAATTCTTGCTTTCATTCTTTCCCTCTCCCTTCTCATCATCCCATAAGGTTAACATTTTAGTTGGAAAATGCCATTCTTACCTAACATTTTTGAACTTGTTTGTAGCTAGACCTGTTTCACAGTCCGTAGCTAAAAACTCTCCCACTGTGTGATTTGCTTCCATTCTACTGTCTACTACAAATGTCTTTGAACCTGGCTGGAACACACAGCCCTTGACAACATTTAACACAGTCACAGTGACCATAGTTGCTGTGAGTCTGTATTGAGAAATAATTGACTGGTGGAATTCAGCTACATTTCGAACACCAATACTAAGCTGTAGATTCTTCATGGCTTCATAATCTAGGGGCTAGAACACACAGAGATAATTAGTCATACTGTAAGAAAACAGTTTTGAGGACACAGAAATCTTTTGAGAATACTCAAAGTCATTTAATATGTTCTTGTTTCAGTTATGAGGTTGAACACAAATCCATGTGATTACAAAGTCCAGTCTTACTTGCTGGGTACAAAGTTCAAGGTTACATGTAAGTAGTGTAAGGGGGAAAATCAAGTAGTCCCGGATCTTTTGTTAAAAAGGTTAAAGGCTTTTTGTGATATGAGTTCTAATTGCTCACCAAATCACTTAATTGCTTAAATTCAACATATGCGTCAATTAATATATTTTTAGTGCAAAGACAATTTATGTTAGCTAACAACATTTCATGTTTCTGAAAAAATAGCTCTTTTATTACAAAGTATTCGTAAGATATATTAGAGATTTAAGTAGCATTTTACCCGAATTACTATTTAAGTACTCACTTCAGTGTGATGTTTTGAATGGCAATGTTATACATCCATATATATATGGATGTGTGTGTGTGTATATATATATATATATATACACACACCCATATACATATATATATATATATATATATGTGTGTATATATGTATATATATACACCCATATACATATATATGTGTATATATGTATATATATGCATGTATATACATAAAATCCTTATTTTCTTCAATATGTTCTAAAATTATTTTATAGTTTAATCAAGTAGTAAATTTTCTTATAGAAG
Source organism: Mus caroli (assembly GCF_978045245.1). Lineage (NCBI taxonomy): Eukaryota > Metazoa > Chordata > Mammalia > Rodentia > Muridae > Mus > Mus caroli. The sequence continues at coordinate 17,501,825 of NW_028227274.1, read as the reverse complement.
CTGATATCCAAATCCACTCTTTGTAGAATATACCAGAATGCTGATGTGTTACACATGTGCCAAATTTACCTATTCTGAATTTTTATGAATATTTTAAATACAAATATTCATACACTGAGCTCTCCTTGCCATAGAAAGTTCTGAGATTATATGATTAGTTTTCATTGAAACTTTAAACATCAATTTTAGCACATATGTGTGTTTGTGTGTGTAGATGATATAGATATATGTGTGTATGCATAATCAGTTTTTATATAAAAATCATATTACATAATCACAATAGAGGTATTGATGTATACTATCATATCATGGAGAAGTATCCTAGTTTTTTGGTAGAGATATTAAGAACAGATAAGTTGACTAATTTTTAGAGTAACATAAAATTGAAGGTAAATCGATTCAGAATCAATTCCCCTAGCATCCAATTTTAGATAGTAACAGAAAAAAATAAATTTAATAGATAAGGAAATCTAAGTTTAAATGAGTGTGTCATTTACTACTAATAAAAATTTAAGACAGGTTTCATGCTTTCTGAGGCTCCATCTCTTTGTCTGCAATATAGTTCTGATAGAACTTAATTTGCAAGGGGTGCTAGAAGAGCTGACGGGAAGCATGTAGAAATTGCTCCAAGCAAATGGAAACAGCACTTTCAGTGAATAAAATTTTAAGAGACATGGGAGGCAGAAGACCATACTTCCCTAAGGGCCTGAGTCTATTGGAAATATGCTTCATAAGGTTATTCTGAAAGGCAGACTGCAGCAGGATTAAGGCTAAGTCTAGAGAGACCAGAGTGATGAATCTAGGGGAACCCTGGGTCTACACTAAGAGTCAGAGTCTCCAAGGAATGAACAGGCTCCGCAGGAGGGATGAAAGAAAGTGGTAGATGAAGAGGGATTGTATTGTATTCTGAACGATTCATATTGTGTGCATCACATACAATCGTCAAGAATTGTTAAAGACTTAACCAGGAGGAAAACCTCACTCTCAGCTTCTCATGAGTCAGATTTTCACCTTGCATTGCATAGGACATCTTATTGAATGTAAATGTGGTGAATGATTGATACAGAGGAGAAGCAAAAGAAGCCTTGGCCAGCAGCCACAATGAAATAGGAATAAGGAGGTTATAATTCTATGATTGTCACAGATGAATTCCATAAAAGCACACTGGCAGAATTATAATGATTTAATTTTATCATCCTGGAGGGAAAAATCAACTTTTAATTTATATGATAAATATTTCTAAAGCATCATATTAGCATCTCAATGTTGGCATGGTACATTTAAAAATCTGGTTTTAAAAATATTATTTAATTATTGACTTTGAGGCTGGAGGGATGGTTTAATGGTTTAGAGCACATAATCCTCTTGAAGAAGATGAGAGTTCAGTTCATAGGACAGCACTGCGCAGCTCACAAATGCACATAAATTCAGCTTGAGGGGATCTGATACCTATGGTATATAAGGGTACTAGACTCAAGTGCACATGCAATTGAAAGTGATGAAGCAAATCTTTAAATGTAAACAAAATGTTGACTTTAAAGGTTAATCATACTTTCTTGTTTGAAACCCTCTTATATAAAAATGCTTTCCCCAAACCTGATGTTTGGAAAGAATTGCATTGATAATAAGAGTTTCAAATTTTGAATGCTTGTTATAAACTTGTGCATTCATATTAAAGTCTTTTTACTTTTTATAATTTTAAAGAACAGTAAATTTTGTTATTTCATAAACTCATTTATAAAATGCTAATATGATTTTAACTTGATGTTGTGAAATAGAAAAGACCAGCAAAACAAATGATTTAGGGTAATTATACCATACCTTGACAACCTTCAGAGTTCCTACATTTGTTCTTTCATTCATTTCTATTTCAAACCAATTTCCCTCATTTCCAGAGATAAAGAAAATGATTGCCTTCCAGTTGTCTGAGAATTCTTCATCCAAATCAATGACTCTGATCTGCACTAGCTGGGAGTGAAGTGTGTTTTCTTCAATTGAGATGTCATACTGGAATAAGAGTCAAAGTATCAGCAAAGCATAGGAGAGAGCATGTACCAGATTGTCTCTATCATGTTCATGGTTAACCATTCAGAAACAACATCCCTGCTAATAATTGCATACTTTGTTCAAATCCACTTTTCCCACTGTGAAAGCAATTGAAGACAAAGTGTGTGTCTACTCTGGTGTTGTCGATAGCAAATACAGCAGGTGCATCTGAACACTGAATGAGTTCCTATAAGAACTGGTATGTAAGGAATGTAGAGTCATGGAATCTAATCCTTAAGAAGGACTGCTTACAGATGACTGCTCCAAGTATGGGATGTTGTCATTGACATCCAGGATGCTGATGCTGCACTCGCTCTCTGCATACAAGCCATCTTCTCCACCATCACGGTCTGAGCCTCTCACCACAAGGGAATACTGGCTATATTGCTGAAAAAGACACATTACAGGCAATCATACACTAGATGTAGACACTGGCTCTACAGGTACATAAATCCACCATAGAAGACAAACTAACTGAAGGTGAAAATCCACAGATCTCACATCACTCAGTATGGATTTTGTGGCATCCATTTCCAATGATGCTTATCCAGCATGCTCTCAAAGACGCAACAGTTTTGTTCAAGACTTCATTTCTTATTCATTGTGTGCCCAGAGAGAGGAGAAGGGTATAAAGGGTGAGACAGGCCACAACATTTAAGAGGAGAAAGATATGGTTCATTAAAGATACATGCTATGAGCCATAAGCCACTGAGTATTTACGACAATACAGAGGTGTCTAGTGGAAGGTGGAGAGTGGGGATGGAGTCACTGATGATGTTTCTACTTTGATTCTATTCGGTGGTGACTCCACTTTTAGAAGTTAGTAAAAGCTATGGAAGCATCCTTAGACTTGTGCATAAACATAACAATTCCCATTTATGAATATAACTTCTGTACTTCTCTTCATGGTCCTCAGAATCCTCAGTGATTGTGAAGGGCCTTCACTTCTAACTCCCTTTCTTAGAGAACTTTACTGCTAAAATTATTTTGATGGTAATACATATTTTGGACTATGTAAAATGATCTGAGAGAAAAGGAAAAGGCTAGAGAACCATACCCTTTTTCTAAAGGTATATTTCAAACAAATCAATAAGGAAATTTAAGTAACCTAAAATCATCCACAGACCTGTATAGGTTTAAATGAGACAAAATCCTGCCCTGTGGAGAAGTGGACACGAAGTCCTATCCCTAATCAAGAAGCTATTTGCAAGCAATTCCTGCTGGAAAAGAGAAAACCGCTTTCTCCAGTGTGGTGCCACATATCAGTCACAGTCCAGGGAATGGCACATGTCCAGGAGTACTTACACTAACCAGTCTCCTCTCTCTCTCTGTGTGTGAATGTTTTATTTTAGTAATATTTATTTTACTATTTCTTATTAGTTTGTTTTGATCTTTGATCTCTTTTGAGATAGAGGTAGGAGAGAGGGAGCAGGAGAATGATGTTGGGTTGGAAGGGATTTGAGGAAGATCTGAGAGGAGTTGGAAGAGGTGAAAGAATATGATCAAAATATATTGTTTGTAAAATGTTTTAAATTAATTTTTTAGTATAAATAGGGCTGGTGAGATGGCTTAGCAGTTAAATGCACTTACCATAAATCCGACTTATTGAGACACACCCCCTTGATATAAGGAGACATACAACTCTTAGAACTTGTCCTTTGACTTTCACAAGAATATTCTAGCATGCACAGGACCACACATACAATGTGTGACCACAGTCTTTTAGTTTCTCTTTCTCTTAAGTACCATTACTTTAGAGCCAGTTCCTTTGAATAAAAATCCATGAGAAGATGAAGGATTACCTCTCTGTCTAGAAAGTTATTCATTGTTCTGATTTCTCCAGTTTTCCTGTTGATGATGAACATTGGTGAGTCAGAAGGCTCCTGTCTTATGATCTTGAAGGCTATCATTGAGTTCAAGTTATTTGGCTCATCAGCATCGGTAGCATTGAGTTTCATTACCAGTGTGTCTAGAAATCAAGGGCAGTTGGCAGAATTGGACAATGAACATCATTGCAGTCCTATATGTGCTCTGTGTCCACACAGTGTGCATTTAACTTTCTTCTTTTTGTACAACACCAATATACCAATATAATAGCTCCTTTCTCTACTATTGGTCTAATAAAAAGACCACAGTTAAAGAGGCACCTAGACATTCCAGAAGGGTAAAAGGAAGTCTGTTGTTCTGAATATTTATTTTTCTAACATAACTTGTTTTAAACAAGATGCTTATGATTAAGTAAAATAGCATTTAAACATGAATAATGTTTTTCTCAACTGTTCTATACAACGTTATTTTTAGCCATAAGATCTTGCCCTTACTTTCCACAGTTATAAATGGGAATGGGAATAACACCATATTTATAAAGTTCATTTGAGAATTTAATAGCAAATGAGAATGTCTACTGATGTTTATACTTAATAATGCACTTTACATAAATATTGTTGTTCATCTTGAGCATTTAATAAGTACCATTGTTATTTGGATTGGAATTGACTCTTGGGTAGATGCTGTGTAACTAGGGGCATGTAGGAAATGTTCATTTGACCACACACACTGCCCTGATCTTCTTTTGTAATCTAGTATAGAGTTTTTATGAATGACATTCATGGGCATGCAAAGTTGTTGACATCAATTCATCATCTGGAATGCTGTTCTACTCTTTAAAATTTTTTTTATGACATAATTTTCCAGTCTTACAGGACATCCCACCTCTTTCTCTTTTTGCTTCTTTCCCCTGTGTCATCTTCTTTCCCTCTTCTCTTCCCTTTTAGCTTCACATCTTTTGATCAATTTTCAATAGTATGCACTGTTACCAAGTATTTGGTAATTAAAATTTTAGGTACAGGAAGTCACAGGGCAGCAACTCTATACTGAGACTGTCAGAGGTCTTTCAAAAAAATGCTACAGTGGAATATACTTTTAGTGCCACCAGTTAAAAACATTTGCGAGATATGCATCCTGTATTTATGATGAGCCATATGGAATTACATTTATAACACATTTCCAATGTATAAACCAGTAACTTGAGCAAAGAGAACCATTCCAATTGGCCCTCTGGGGCTATGGGTTCCATGCCCATAATTCACCCCATAATGAGTGTGGGTAAAAATTCAGAGAACTTACATTACATCTGACTGAGTACATAAAGACTTTTTCATGTCAGGAGCTACAGAATAATAAATATTTATAGGACACTTTCAATGTATTGGGCATTGTCATGGAGGAATAATTAGAAATCTGTGAAGAGATGTATGTGATTTTATGCAAATAAGACATCGTTTGTAAAAAGATATGAACTTCATAGATCTCTTTATCTTTAGAGATCCTAGAACCAAACCAGATAAAGAGGGATGAGTACAATTTCTATAGCTAGAATGAAAAGGGGAAGCAAGGATTTCTCAACATTCCTTTGTGGTTAATCAAAATTCTAAGCCCTTGGGCCAGAGTGGGTTCGATGCCCCAGTATAAGGGAATTCCAGGGCAGGAAGATGGGAGTGGGTAGGTGGGTGGGTGAGCACCCTCAGAGATACAGGGGTATTGGGGATGGTATTGGGATTTTTCCTGAAGGTGAGATCTGGAAAGAGGAAAACATTTGAAATATAAATAAAGAAAATATCCAATAAAAACAGATAAAAGCTCTAAGCATCAGAACAGATTATTTGAATTGGATATCATTGAGTGACTTAAAATAGTCAACTTTGTTCTATTTCCAGTTCTTAATGTCTCCCAAGTTTCTACTGGGCATTCTTCACCACATCCACTGTAAGTGTGCTTTGGAAATGAGTGAGAACAGATGATATTTGTTTTTCTGTGTCTTGCTTTGTTTGTGTAGTGGTGATCAAAGTTAAAATGCATTAGCCCTTTTGAGTTCTTCTTCAGCAGAATGGAGTATCAATCTATGATATATTTTGAAATGATGCAAAAGGAGAATATGGAATTCTTCAGGGTTTACTGGTTAATGACCGGGGAATGCTCTTGATTCTTGTTTGGTTCGATACTATGTGTTGTACTGAATAATGCACTCCCATAAAGAGGTCCATTTCTTATGTCTGTATTAAAAATAAATTTAAAGTAATAATTTTGATAACGTATATGAATGGGATTGCCTTTCAAACACATTTGGGTAGGGAGTAAATTCTCATTTCTATGAGCCTGTATGCACTTGGAGATCCTGTTGGGATGTAGTATAAGAATCTACAAGGAGCTAGGGCACGAGGCATGAGTCTCAATCCCACTGTTGCTTTGTAGGTGCTACTGGGATGACACTGCAACTCTTCCCTGAGTTGTTGGTTCTGGATGCTTTCTGCAGTTTCTCCCAGCTGCTGTTTACCTTGCTATAGCTCAGCCCTGTTGGCTAGCAACAGCTATTTAGTCATCAACTCATTGGTTCTTGAATAGTACACATGACTCACTTGCATTAGAATTTTCTTCTATTTGTCCTAGAAATGTAGTCATTGAAAACACAGGAGGGTTGTCGTTTATGTCCATCACTCTGACTCTAAGCTCCAGTGGATTCTCCAAGTCTTGACCTTGTGCATTCAGTGCTCGGCAGTAGATCTAGACAGGAAAGAAAAGATCTGTGACAAGGCATGTGTTTGTAACTTTCTCTAGAATGGAGGCCTTCCCTTGGTACCTCAGGCTTAAGGGAAAACATAGTATCATGATTATTTCCCACTAAAATATTGACACAAGCAACACATACCATCAAGAAGAAAAGGCAAACAAGAGCATAAAATGCAAGTTTTCAAAACAGGTTGGTATGTTAGATAAAAGGAATATTGCATAGTCTATGATTGAAATCAAGATAAAGAGTGTCAGTGAGACTCAGAGGAGCACTTTGAAAAAATAAATGGCATTCTTAAGTGGTGGGGGTAGCTATGTAGCTATTTATTTTACCACTACAGCTTCCATTGTGAAGACACATAATGTGTATTATTTCACAGAGGTCTGAGTGACCACACCAAGTTGTGTCCCAAATTCGACTAATTTGCTGACTTGGTGAACTTGTTGGGAGGCACCCAACAAGTGGGAAGAGGTTAAGAATACAGATTTGGACTAGGAGGCTAATGGTTAAAGTAATTCTAGGGATATAGGCAAGCAGTGCAAATGAAGGCAGCAAAAAGTAAGGGGTATTTAAAGGTAACTTGGAATATGATCCTTTTTCAGGACTGGGAATCAAACCAATGTCTTTTCATGTAGTCAGCAAATGCTTAATCACTGAGTTTCATCCTCGGATTTTTGATGGGATTTTAATAGAAGTGACTACAAGATCTATGGAAAGTTTGTTTTTATTTTATTTTACATTTTTAATGAAAAATGTCAACTATGTGATTAATGGTAATGGAGGCAGTCAATAGATAAGGGGAACATAAGGAAAAAGGTAGGTCAGAGAATAAGGCTCATCCAGAGGTAAGTAACAACCGGGTGGTCGACATGCCAGGGGAGAGCTCTAGGAAAGTAGAAAGCCTATCCTGCTTTTAGACTCAGTGATGAACGTTTCTCAGCCAGAAGAGAGAGTGCTATGTGTATGTATGGGAGTCATCAGGATAGGTGGCTCTGTTTGGGATTAGTTTCTTAAAGAGAGCTGAGGTGGCATGTTAGAAGAGAGGCTACTGAAGTTGTGTGACAGTTTCTAGAAGGGATATCAGAGAGAGACAAGGCCAGGTAAGGATGAGTGAGTTTCTGAAGTCCATTTAGATCCCAGATGAGCCTGAATATAATGAATTATGTTCTCATGGAACAATTGGACTGCAGGAGCTCCAGGTTCATCCCTTGGCAGTGGACTTAAAAGGAGAAAGGTAGGGGAACATATGGGGAAGGGGGGACTGTGACAGAAAGTTCTAATCCAGATACAAATTAAATAAGTTAATTAATGGAAAAAAAGAAAGTATTGATCTCCACTGATTTCTCTCTTTTGAAGATCAAGTAAAAGCTAAAGATTTCTTCCTTCAAACAAATACTCGAATTTGTTATGGAGGTGATATAAACAAAGATTTTTGCTAACGCATAAGGGGAACATTTCTCTATTAATATTTCCTCGTCTATTGGGGTAATGAATTAAGAAAGATCTCAGAAGGCCCAATATTGAGACTCTTGAAATCAAATCTTGTATGGTCTATGATTTTTCCAAGAATAATTTCTATCTGCATATAGATTTTTGACACAAAGTCCACTTACAATGAAAAAGGGGGTGACTTCACGATCAACAATGGATGTTATATTGATTTCACCAGTTTTTTGGTTAATAATGAAGATTCCATAAGGTGGCTGGTCAATTCCCACTCCTGAGATGCGGTATGTCACTGGTTGGTTTGCAGCACAATCTGAATGAATCTGTATAAAGACACAGGTGAAGATGTTACAAGGGTCATTATGTGAACTTCTACATACCAGATGACAACTGTCTTCCCCAAGAACTGTTGAATGTGCTGTCTATGACATCACCTAGGAGTTATTAAAAACAGAGAAACATATTTGGGACAGTAGATACATGGTCAGTGTTGAATTTTTAATGATAAGTAGCAATGTAATAAAATAATTTCATTTCTATGTCTACCAAATAATAATGAAACAGGTGTCACCCTAAGAAGTCTTTATGTACATTATTCATAGATGTCATAATCATTAAACATTGATAGTTTTATTTTACTATTAATTTTGGACTCTATGCTAGCTCTTTGTCTAGAGCTATCCTTTTTAAACAGTTTCATAATGTAGTTATTACATAATGTTGGCCTTTAAATTAAAAGTAACTTTAAAAGAACAAAGTTTCAGAAAAATATTGAAATGGATTTTATAATAACAGGCTATTTGAGCTTCTAATTTTGAAAGTGGGAAGGAGAAGGAAAGCACCCACCTCAGTAGAAGGTGGCGTTCCTTCAAAATAAATAGTTAATGAATGTAAATAAATCTTACAAAGAAGGTGGTGCCATGTGTGTCTGCATGAATGGTTGCTTTTGCATTTCTGTGTGTATCTGTATCTGTGGGTGTGAATGTGTGTGAATGTAGGGAGTAGGTTCCTGAGTTTGTGCTTTTGTGTATGAAAAAGGAAGATGGGGAAAATGAGAGGAACTTGAAGTTATGAATAAGGCAAGCTCTGGATGTTTATAAATACAGGCAAATAGGAATCAATTTCTTGTAGTTTATACAGCATAAAGAGGACATACTCTGGGCACGTTGAATCCTGTAAATCATGGTCTTTTTGGAGGCTTGACTAACAAATGTTCATGTGCATCACTTTTGCTTATGAGATGAATCAACAAGAAGAGCTCTATCCAAGTACCCAACTTTCTTAGTTTATCCTTATAGGAATTTTGGTTTTTGTAATTTGAATGAAGAGGTGCCTTTAGGCCGTAACTTTTCAGTACTATGTGTTCACAAAGCACAGAAAAACAGGACTCTTCCAGAACTGTGTTCTCTCCATTGTGCCGTTCAGACTCATGCTCTGGGTTCTCACTTACTTTGGCAATTGGGTTTCTCTTTGAGTTGTCTTCACCTTCTCGACAGGCTGCAGCAAACTTGATCCATTCTCGTTTCTGCCTTCTGATGGAATGCCACTTGATGGTACCATTTTTGGCGTTATGATCTCTTACCTTAAATAGGTAAAATATTGTGTCTGTTAACTATTACTTATTATTGTCATTTCACTGGAGATTTTGGAGGAGGAGTAATTATGTCAGAAAGAGAAGATAGATGGTTAAGTGGAAAATTAGGAAATCGATAATTTTAGTATTTGCAACTGTCACATTGCAGTGATTTTGTATTTAGAAGAATTGGGGTTTTCTTGAGGACCTGCTCTCATGGCCAAGTCAACTCTCCTTTCGTCGTTCTCTCTCTCTCTCTCTCACTCTCTCTCTCTCACTCTCTCTCTCCCTTCCTCCCCCCATTATCTCTTTCTCCTTTTTCATTTTCTCTTGTTTGTTTATTATGTGATCTGAAACAGGCTTTCTTTATGTAGCCCAGGCTGGCCTCTTATCTACAGTCCTCACACTTCAGCCTTGGGAGTGCTAGGATTACAAGCATGCACTACTGTGTCTAGAACTTTTGTTTATTAGTCTGGAAAAAAATAGGTTTCAAATCTTACCTGGATTTGAAATTCACTGTTAACTTCAAGCACCACCTGTAAAAAGCAGTCACAGTAGGTAACTTTAAGTGTTTTTTGTTTGTTTATTTTTGGTTGTGTTTTGTTCTTTTCTTTTTTTCCCCAGTGGTTGGTTGGTTGGTTATTTATTTATTTATTTATTTATTTATTTATTTATTTTCTTTATATACATTTCAAATGCTATCCTGAAAGTTCCCTATACTGTCCTCCGACCCTGCTCCCCTACCCACCCTCTCCCACTTCTTGGCCCTGGCGTTCCCCTGTACTGGGACATATAAAGTTTGCAATACCAAGGGGCCTCTCTTCCCAGTGATGGCCGACTAGGCCATCTTCTGCTACATATGCAGCTAGAGACACAAGCCCTGGGGGTACTGGTTAGTTCATATTGTTGTTCTACCTATAGGGTTACAGACCCCTTTAGCTCCTTGGGTGCTCTCTCTAGCTTCTCCATTGGGTGCCCTGTGTTCCATCTTATAGATGACTATGAGCATCTACTTCTTTATTTGCCAGGCACTGGCATAGCCTCATACAAGATAGCTATGCCAGGGTCCCTTCATCAAAATCTTGCTGGCATATGCAATAGTGTCTATGTTTGGTGGCTGATTATGGGATGGATCCCCGGGTGGGGTAGTGTCCGGATAGTCCATCCTTTCATCTTATCTCCAAGACAGGGTTCCTCTGTGTAGCCCTGGCTGTCCTGGAACTAGTTCTTTAGACCTGGCTGGCCTCGAACTCCGCAATCCATCTGCCTCTGCCTCCCAAGTGCTGGGATTAACCGCATGAGCCACCACTGCCCGTTAACTTTAAGTGTTTTAAGTCTATATTTCTTAATAAATAAAATCACATAATAAAAATAAACCCAAACAATACTGGTGTGGGGTAGATTAATGGCACTAAATGTTCTTAGGTATTTCTTTTTACATTAAAACATGTGTTATTGAGCAGAATTCTCTGTAAGTTCCAGATTTGAGTGTTGCACATAACTTGTGGTGAAATACCAGGATATATTTAGTTGTTTTAAATCTAAAAATTGCAGTTATTTTTGAAAACACTGATATCCACATGTCGAAGTAATGTGTCTGTATATTTATTTAAGACATGGTAAAATGTATAATTTTTATATAATTATTTTATATTGCACTGAGGGTCAGTTAATTTGAGTGGGCCCTCCCTAGGTTGGCAAATATACTTTCAAATAAGAGGTGTTCAACTTCTATTTGAATTTTTCATAAGAGCAAATCCTGAAATCCATGCTCATAATCAGACTTTAGCATTGATACAAAAAGCTATAGTATACAATTAAAATATGAATATTAATTATTTTAAACATAGTGATTAGCTTTTTAAATCTGGTTTTAGTTTCATCCTTAGGGAAAATATGTACTACAGTTTCCAAGGAAATGTCTTGAAAAACTGTCAAAATGGAAAAGTTAAACAAGCAAAAATGTATTCATGGTCTATGACACTTGTAAAGATTATCAACTTAAAGTGAATTTTGACAATATTTTTATTCATCTGGATCCAATAAAAAATTTGGCTTGAGGGTAGTTTTTATGATGAAAGTGTTCTATATATATAAAATTGTGAGGAAGTGACAATTTGTTGAATATAATATCTTTGTTAACTATTAGGTGCTTTACAAGGATAAAGTAGAACTAACTGGTAAAAGAGAATGTTTCTTCCCCTTCCCCCTTTTTATTGGATATTTATTTTCATTTCAAATGTTATCCCCAATCCTGGTTTCCCTTCTGAAAACCCATTCCCCCATCCCCTCCTCCCACCCCCCCATGCCAACTTACACACACCCTCTTCCTGGCCCTGGAATTCTCCTACACTAGGGCATAGAGCCTTCACAGGACCAAGGGCATCTCCTCTCACTGATGTCCAACTAGGCCATCCTCTGCTACCTATGCAGCTAGAGCCTTGAATACTACCACATATACCCTTTGGTTGGTGGTTTAGTCCCTAGGAACTCTGGGGCTACTAGTTAGTTCATATTGTTATTCATCCTATGGGGCTACAAACCCCTTCAGCTCCTTAGGTCCTTTCTCTGGCTCCTTCATTGGGGACCCTATGCTCAGTCCAATGGATGGCTGTGAGCATCCACTTCTGTATTTGTCAGGCACTGGCAGAGCCTCTAAGGAGAGAGGTATATCGTGTTCCTGTCAGCAAGCAATTGTTGGCATCCACAACAATGTCTGGGTTTGATGATTGTATATGGGATGGATCTCTAGGTGGGGCAGTCTCTGGATGGTCATTCCTTCAGTCTCTGCTCCACATTTTGTCTCTGTAACTCCTTCCATGGGTTCTTTGTTCCCCCTTCTAAGAAGGATAAAAGTATCCACACTTTGGTATTCCTTCTTCTTGAGTTTTATGTGGTTTGTGAATTGTATCTCAGGCATTCCAAGCTTCTGGGCTAATATGCACTTAATAGAGAGAAACTAATATCCATTCAATGGAGAGAAACTTGAAGCAATCCCACTAAAATCAGAGACTAGGCAAGGCTGCCCACTCTCTCCCTACCTATTCAATATAGTACTTGAAGTTCTAGCCGAGCAATTAGACAACAAAAGTAGATCAAAGGGATACAAATTGGAAAGGAAGAAGTCAAAATATCACTATTTGCAGATGATACGATAGTGTACATAAATGATCCTAAAAATTCCACCACAGAACTCCTAAACCTGATAAACAACTTCAGTGAATAGCTGGATATAAAATTAACTCAAACAAATCAGTGGCTTTTCTCTACACAAAGGATAAACATGCTGAGAAAGAAATTAGGGAAACAACACCCTTCACAATAGTCACAAATAATATAAAATACCTTGGTGTGACTCTAACCAAGTGAAAGACCTGTATGATAAGAACTTCAAGTCTCTGAAGAAAGTAATGGAAGAAGATCTCAGAAGATCGAAAGATCTCCAATGCTCATGTATTGGCAAGATTAATATAAAATGGTCATCTTGCCGAAAGCAATCTACAGATTCAATGCAATCCCCATCAAAATTCCAACTCAATTCTTCACTGAGTTAGAAAGTGCAATTTGCAAATTCATCTGGAATAACAAAAAACCTAGGATAGCAAAAACTATTCTCAATAATAAAAGAAACTCTGGTGCAATCACCATCCCTGACCTCAAAATGTACTATAGAGCAATAGTGATAAAAACCTGCATGGTACTGGTACAATAACAGACCGTTAGATCAATGGAATAAAACTGAAGATCCAGAGATGAACCCAAACAGCTATGGTCACTTGATCTTTGACAAAGGAGCTAAACCCATCCAGTGGAAAAAATAAAGCATTTCAACAAATGGTGCTGACTCAGAGGAGGTTATCATGTAGAAGAATGCAAATTGATCCATTCTTTTTTTTTCAAATTTATATTAGATATTTTCTTTATTTACACTTCAAGTGCTATCCCAAAAGTCCCCTATACCCTCCTGCCACCTTGCTTCCCTACCCACCCACTCCCACTTCTGGGCCGTAGTGTTCCCCTGTACTGGGGCATATAAAGTTTGCAAGACCAAGGGGCCTCTCTTTCCATTGATGGCCGACTAGGCCGTCTTCTGCTACATATATAGCTAGAGACACAAGCTCTGGGGGTACTGGTTAGTTCATATTGTTGTTCCACCTATAGGGTTGCAGACCCCTTCAGCTACTTGGGTACTTTCTCTAACTCCTCCATTTGGGGCCCTGTGTTCCATCCAATAGATGACTATGAGCATCCACTGATTTGTTTGCATTAATTTTATATCCAGTTACTTCACTGAAGCTGTTTATCAGGTTAGGAGTTCTCTGTTGGAATTTTTAGGATCACTTATATATACTATCATATCATCTGCAAATAGTGATATCTTGACTTCTTCCTTTCCAATTTGTATCCCCTTGACCTCCCTTTGTTGTCTAATTGCTCTGGCTATGACTTTAAGTACTATATTGAATAGATAGGGAGAAAGTGTACAGCCTTGTTTAGTCCCTGATTTTAGTGGAATTGCTTCAAGATTCTCTCCATTTAGTTTGATATTGGCTACTGGATTGCTGTATATTGCTTTTATTATGTTTAGATATGGGCCTTGAATTCCTGATCTTTCCAAGACTTTTATCATGAATGGGTGTTGGATTTTGTGAAGTGCTTTCTCAGCATCTAATGAGATGATCATGTAGTTTTTGTCGTTGAGTTTGTTTATATAATGGATACGTTGATGGATTTCTGTATATTCATCTATCCCTGCATCCCTGGAATGAAGCCTACTTGATCATGATGGATGATTGTTTTGATGTGTTCTTGGATTCAGTTAGTGAGAATTTTATTGAGTATTTTTGCATTGATATTCACAAGGGAAATTTGTCTGAAGGTCTCTGTCTTTGTTGGGACTTTATGTGATTTAAGTATCAGAATAATTGTGGCTTCATAGAATGAATTGGGTAGAGAACCTTCTGTTTCTATTTTGTGGAATAGTTTGAGGAGAATTGGAATTATGTCTTCTTTGAAGATCTGATAGAACCCTGCACTTATCCCATTTGGTCCTGGGCTTTTTTTGGGGGGCATGGGGGAGACTATTAATGAGTGCTTCTTTTTTTAGGGGATATTGGACTGTTTAGGTCATTAACCTGATCCTGACTTAATTTTGGTAACTGGTATCTGTCTAGAAATTTGTTCATTTCATCCTGGCTTTCCAGTTTTGTTGAGTATAGCTTTTTGTAGTAGGATCTGATGGTGTTTTGGATTTCCTCAGGTTCTGTTGTTATGTCTCCCTTTTTATTTCTGATTTTGTTAATTAGGATGCTATCCCTTTCCCCTCTAGTGAGTCTGGCTAAGGGCTTATCTTCTTGTTGATTTTCTCAAGGAACCAGGTCCTGGTTTGGTTGTTTCTTTGTTTAGTTCTTTTCACTTCCACTTGATTGATTTCAGCTATGTGTTTGATTATTTCCTGCCTACTACTCCTTCTGGGTGAATTTGCTTATTTTTGTTCTAGTGCTTTCAGATTTGCTGTCAAGCTGCTAGTTTCTTTTTGGAGGCACTCAGAGCTATGGGTTTTCCTCTTAGGACTGCTTTCATTGTATCCCATAAGTTGGGGTATATTTATGTTGTTATTGAAGATCAGCCTTAGTCCGTTGTGATCTGATAGGATGCATGGGACAATTTCAATATTTTAGTATTTGTTGAGGCCTGTTTTGTGACCAATTATATTGTCAATTTTGGATAAGGTACCATGACGTGCTGAGAACAAGGTATATCATTTTTGTTTTAGGATAAAATGTACTGTAGATATCTGTTAAATCCATTTGTTTCATAACTTCTGTTAGTTTCACTGTGTCTCTGTTTAGTTTTTGTTTCCAGGATTTGTCCACAGATGAAAGTAGGACGTTGAAGTCTCCCACTATTATTGTGTGAGGTGCAATGTGTGCTTTGAGCTTTACTAAAGTTCCTTTAATGAATGTGGCTGCCCTGGCTGCCCTTGCATTTGGAGCATAGATATTCAGGATTGAGAGTTCATCTTGGAAGATTTTACCTTTAATGAGTATGAACTGCCCCTCCTTGTCTTTTTTGATAACTTTGGGTTGGAAGTTGATTTTAGTCATTATTAGAATGGCTACTCCAGCTTGTTTCTTTGGACCGTTTGCTTGGAAAATTGTTTTCCAGCCTTTCACTCTGAGGTAGTGTCTGTCTTTTTCCCTGAGATGGGTTTCCTGTAAGCAGAAAAATGTTGGGTCCTTTTTGTGTAGCAAGTGTGTTAGTCTGTCTTTTCATTGGGGAATTAATTCCATTGATATTAAGAGATATTAAGGAAAAGTAATTGTTCCTCACTGTTATTTTTGTTGTTAGAGTTGGGATTCTGTTCTTGTGGCCGTCTTCTTTTAGGTTTGTTGAAGGACTACTTTCTTGCTTTTTCTAGGGCATAATTTCTGTCCTTGTATTGGTCTTTTCCTGTTATTTCCTTTGAATGGCTGGATTTGTGGAAAGATATTATGTATATTTGGTTTTGTCATGGAATACTTTGATTTCGCCATCTATGGTAATTGAGAGTTTAGCTGGGTATAGTAGCCTGGGCTGGCATTTGTGTTCTTTTAGGGTCTGTATAACATCTGTCAGAATCGTCTACCTTTCATAGTCTCTGGTGAGAAATCTGGTGTAATTCTAATAGGCCTGCCTTTACATGTTACTTGACCTTTTTTCCTTACTGTTTTTAACAACATTCTGTCTTTATTTAGTGCATTTGTTGTTCTGATTATTATATGTCAGGAGGAATTTCTTTTCTGACCCAGTCTATTTGGAGTTCTGAAGGCTTCTTGTATTTCATGGTCATCTCTTTCTTTAGGTTGGGGGAGTTTTCTTCTTTAACTTTTTGAAGATATTTTTTGACCCTTTATGTTGAAAATCTTCATTCTCATCTATACATATTAATCTTAGATTTGGTCTTCTTATTGTGTCCTGAATTTCCTGGATGTTTTGAGTTAGGATTGTTTTGCATTTTGCATTTTTTTTTTGATTGTTGTGTCCATGTTTTCTATTCAGTCTTCTGCACCTAAGATTCTCTCTTCCATTTCTTGTATTCTGTTGCTGATGCTCACATCTATGGTTCCTTATTTCTTTCCTTGGTTTTCTACCTCAGAGTTGTGTCCCTTTGTGATTTCTTTATTGTTTCTACTTCTATTTTTAGATCCTGGATGGTTTTGTTCAATTCCATCACCTGTTGGAAGTGTTTTCCTGTAAGTCTCGAAGGAATATTTTTGCTTCCTCGTAAAGGGCTTCTGTGGGGAACCATTCTGGACTTCCTGGCCAGCCAGATGGAAATCTACTCCAGGCAGTAAACAAGCCCATGTTTGGTGGATGGCCCACCCTTAATCCCTGATTGGCTGAGCAAGCCTGCCTGGTGAGGTGATGTGACCTGTGGTGATTGGTGGGGGTGTGTTTGTGGCTGGAGTGGAGAAAAACACTTGTAACCAGAGAGGATGGGGGATTTTAAGAAAGAAGCTGCCTGAGTAAAACTGTTTTAAGAAGAACTGGTGGTTGCGTCTTTCTTGCTGGTCGAGTTGGACACGACAGGCTTCTAGCTGTTTATCTATGTTTTCTTGTATTTCCTTCTTAAAGTCCGCCATCATCATCATGAGAAGTGACTTTAGATTCATGTCTTGCTTTTCTGGTGTGATGGTGTATCCAGGATTTGCTATGGTGGTCGAGTTTGGTTCTGATGATGCCAAGTAACCTTGGTTTCTGTTGCGTCTGTTCTCAAGCTTGCCTCCTGCCATCTTATTATGTCAAATGTTTGCTGCCCTCAATATATCATATTGGAGCCTGTCCTTCCTATTATCCCAGCTTATTCAGGACTCCTCAGAGTCTACCTTGCTTTGTGATCCTTTGATTGTGGGCTCCTGTGAATTTGAGATTCTGTGTGTATCAGAGTTCTTGGCAGTCAAGGTTTCTCTGAGACCCTGAAATCCTGGTGTGATCAAGCTCCTGTTATCCTGGGATCCTGTTATCCTAAGATCCCGGGGATGTTACAGTGCCTGGAAGTGGTGTCTTTTTTGAGGATCATGGAGCTGTCTGGTCTGTTTGAAACCAAGGTAAACAAGTACCAATCAGAAGAAACCCGAGCCTCTGGTCAGACAGGCCTCCAGTGTCCTTGTTCCTGCTGTCACGGGACCATCACAATTGGTTTGGAACAGATGTTGTGTTGCACTGATCCTAAGATCACGTGGAGAGTCCACTGGGGACTGTGGGGGTGTCTATTGATTCTGTGCCAAAGGTGACCCAGTACTGGCACTGACCAGAAGGAACTTGCGCCCCTCAAATTGATCCATTTTTATCTCCTTGTACAAATCTCAAGTCCAACTGGATCAAGGACCTCCACATAAAACCAGAGACACTGAAACTTATAGAGGAGACAGTGGGGAAAAGCCTTGAACATATGGGCACGGGGAAAATTTTCTGAACAGAACACCAGTGGCTTGTGCTGTAAAATCAAGAATCGACAAATGGAACCTCAATTTTGCAAAGATTCTTTAAGGCAAAGGTCACTCTCAATAAGACAAAATGGCAACCAACAAGTTGGGAAAAGATCTTTACCAATTCTAAATCTGATAGAGGGCTAATATCCAATACATACAAAGAACTCAAGAAGTTAGACTTCAGTGAAACAACTAACTACATTTAAAAAATGGGGTACAGTGCCAAACAAAGAATTCGCAACTGAGGAATACCCAAAGGCTGAGAAGCACCTAAGAGAATGTTTCTTTATAAAACTAATAACACCACCCCACACCAAAGAAACAGCAAAACAAAACACCCTTGTTTTATATTTCTTTTAGATTCATCTTACAAAGGCTATAATGTTAGAGTTGGCCATACTTCGGTGTGTTCATTTCTCCAATTATTAGCAGTTTGTTCATTTCTTGGACAAACATGTACTACATGGGTCTAAGACATCATGGTAGCTTTAAAGCACAGCTTCTCAACCTTCTCAGTCAAAGGTCATGACCCTTCTGGGGGTCAAACAACCCTTTCACAGGGGTCACATATCAGATACCATGCATATAAAATTATGATTTGTAACAGTAGAAAATTATAGATATGAAGTAACATGAAATGATCTTATGCTTGTTGGTCTGCACAACATAAAGGAACTGTATTAAAAAGTTACAGCATTAGGAAGCTTGAGACCCTGAACATTCTGCTAAGCTTTGGTTGAAATTTCAGGTGATGCAACACTCTATCACAAAATGTTGGGATAAGGCAACATGACTATTTCCACACTGACTTCCTTGGTAGCATATATTTTTGGAGTATGCATGGGAAAAGAAACTTGAGCTATCCTGAATTTCCCTTTTGGTTTTACTGTTCTGAGCCATGAGACACTGTGAAGCAGTCTTGTATTGGATGAGAAAGCTGTGAGTTACAATGGTTAATCCGACATGGGGCTTGCCTTCAAATAGCTTAGAGTTAAAGTGTTTCTAAAGCAGCAACCAGCTGTTAATTTGTAGGAATATGATTCTAATTAGAGAAGTATAAAGGACTGTACTCATACTCACAGAGCAATTAAGAGCATGGATCACCAGCCACTGGCATGAGAAAAGTTGGACCTAAGACCATTACAAGAGTTTGCACACCAAGCATAACTACTACAAGTGGCATGACCTAGCACCCTGGAGGGTGTTAACTCGGCTGAAGAAGCAGAAGAAATTTACCCACAATGCCCAGCAGACCAAGCTTCCTCCCTGTACACTAGGCAATATCTTTTAAGGAGCCAGGATTTTCAGCAACAGAGTCCTTGTTGAATTCAGAATAGAGAGGTATCAGAAAGTGCTGTGGACTGTCCTCAGTTGGTTCCTCAAATCATGGAAGAATCAGGGTCCCAATACTCAGGTGGGCAAGGAGTCAGAAAAAAATGACAAACAGACACAAACATCAGAGGTAGTGCTGTATCTGAATGTAATTTGTCAAAGTGAGTTTCAGACTTATATTACAGAAGAAAACAAAGAAGTTAGGTGACACATCAGGCAAGGTTCATTGAAGTTATCTGACACAAAACAGAGAAATGCATACATAAAGACTAACAGGAACCAGGCAGTGGTTACAACTGAGATAAAAGGCGGCCCTTTCTAAAGTCAGCCATTCTAGGAGCCAGGTGAGAATTTCACACCCTAGTCACAATTAATGCTATTCCTCTGAGCCTGTGAAAGCTTGCACTAGGGGTTCTTCTCTTGCTAACCTTTTCATGAATAATGCAACACTCTAGTTCCTCCTTATACCCAACCCTCCTTCTTCCTAGACCATTGTAAATCCTGCATATGGGAGTAACTTGGCTGCTCTATTAAGTATCTGTAGGGAATCTCCATTTGTCAGAAGAACTCACCAACTTTCTTCTAATGTGTAATGTAGTCTGCCATACCTGACTCTAGTGAGGATTCTAAGTATACTTTGTTGAACTAGCCCTGAGATTTCTAGTTCTTATCCAGCAAACTGCAATACCTGATTTCTTACTATCAATACTGGAGGCATTTCATCTGAATGAGTAAAATTCTTATGAAATTTCAAGCCCAGGGTCAGCTCAAGGTCTGCCTAGGATACTGGTGAAGGCCAGGGAGCAGTGTTTAATCTAACTTAGCTATTTGTCAAATCATTCTTTGGTGACACCTAAAATAAAACAATACTGAAGGAAAGCACTTTAAACCCTTCACTATCACAGGATTTATCTGGAGCATCCATGTTACAGGATGCCAAGGCTCCCAGAGACCTGTTTCCATGAAACTTTTTGCCTCAGGACTGTGGCCAAGCTTTTGGACTTGCCACACAGACTTCACTGGAGTAGGTGTGGCAAGAAAGCAAGTGATGTGCATAGGGACAGGGTGTCAGGTTAATCTTGATTCATGTCTACCACATTCATACTTTAGCTTTTCTTGCCATTGAAATTCCTTTTTTTTCACATTGGGACAGGACTACTTTATATAAAATTATTGCCAGGTTTCAATATAAAATATACTGGCATTTTTCAAATATATTCCTAGCATGGATTTTTATTTATTGACTTTTAACAGTGAAGAATATAGAATTCAAATTATTTTCCCTCTTCCAGTTTTCTAAAGACAAATACACTCAGTGAAGCTAGGGATGGAAGACTGGGATTGCAAAATTATCTGCTAAAATCAACAGTGAAAATTGGATCCTCAAGGCCTTCAAAAGTGAAACATTTTACTAAAAAGTTGAATTAACCTGGAAACACACTATTTTAAGTTGTTACACAAATGTTTCTAAAGATGGGCTGGGGAGAAGGCTTGGTGGTGCATTGCTCTTGCAGAGACTGAGTTCAGTTCCTAGCATCCATAATCCTTGATTTGTCAGCACCTGTAACTCCTGCTCCAGGGCACCCACACACCTGAGGCATACACTAACAGACTCACCGATACATACACACAAGTAAAAACAGAAATACAAATAAGGCATCTGAGAAACATGTCTCAGATTCCACAGTAAATATGGTCACAGACATCCCCTTCTTCAACCCCCTGTCTGTCTGTCTGTTTCTCTCACTCTCTTGAGTGCTCCCTCTCTTTTCTTCAAGCCTAGGGAATAAAGTATAAATTTCCAAACACCTCTCCCCTTAGGCAGACAGTTCCATGAGGACTTAGATAAGATGATATATTTTATTGACAAACCATGAAACAAAAAATAGCTGTTTGGAGGAATTTTGTAAAATGTAGTTAATGAGAAATAATTGTATAAACCAAGAAACAAAAAGCTATTCATAAATTCAGTGAAAGTCACACGTAGGTGCTAAAACAGCACAAATGAGTAGAAATGCTACAAGAAGCCTCAAGGAGTCAAATTTATATGAGATTAAAATTGTAAGGTATTTGATTATTTAGCAATACACAGGCTTTCCTGAGGTTAAATAACATGCTGTATAAAAATCATTGTTTTTTTTCATTCCATAGCCCAGGTTGTGACATCAACTGGGCCTGGAAAATCAATTAAAATGCATATGGAGTAGCAGTTATCCATGAAGGGTGGCTAGAACTGAAGCCACCAAGAATCACTTGTTACTAAATGTTACTACTCACCACACCTGCCTTTTATCATTCACTTATGAGAACTGAACCCAGGGCCTGGTGCATGCTGGGAAAGTGTGCCATCATTGAGCAACATCCCAGCCCCTGTTCCCTTGTAATGAACGAACCGAATTCAAACTAACCAGCATACAGTCCATTAAAACCCTAACTTGTGGTAGGAATCCAACATTCCAGTTCTAAAATCAAGCAGGAAAAAACAAAGAAGAGCCACATTCTGGCAAAAGCTGGGGAGGGATTTAACTGGCCCTTGCCCTTCGAGATGACATTCATCCTACTTGGAGAGAGACTATGACTTTAAAACTTTTTGCTGAACATGAGATTAATATCCTGGTGTGGCACATTTATGAACTGTAAGAGAAAATGGGTGGCTTGTAAGGGGGTAACAATAAATCATTGCACTGCATGGTTTGACTAGCAGGTGTACAACTTCTGTGCCACATCCTTACTGAGGACAAGGACAGCAGCAATTATTTACCCTATAATTATGTTCATCCCATCACCTGCTATATTATTTATATAAAATTCTTGTATTTGCAGTTTTTGAAACTATCAATGGAATTTCCTTCAAGCTCTAAACAGCAAAGGGGTTTTGTGTTAGTAAAATGGATTCTGACAACATGCGGTGGTAGGGGAAATTGCTTGGACTGTGAGGTTCATCACAGACAGTTGTAATCCTCATGTCTACCAATCCTTTCCTGGCTTTAAAACACAATGTCAGTCTGTCAATCAAAATACCCAGAGAAGGGGAAATGTTTCAATTGACAATCCAGACACACCAGGAATATCTAGTTGAAAAGATCCAGCCCTGCCAATGAGAATTTGAACAAGCAAACACAGCAACTTTAGGCCTTTCTTAAATTCAATAATTTTCCAGAGTGACCAATCATTGACTAGGATGTCAGACATGGTTTTGTGAGTGGACACTGGCACAGTAATATGATCTGTAGTCTTCAATTAAAGAAACACCTCTTAAAATCGCAGTTCATAAAAACCACCTTGTCATTAGCATAAACTTTTAATGGTTTAGCATAGAAGTCCCTGGAGATCACATTCTCTGAAAAGTCCCAGCTTGGCTATGCTGAGGCCGGGGGGGTAAAGGATGCTTCCAGCAGAATCCACTTACCAGGGAAGTGAGCAGCAGGGCAGCTATCCTGAAGGAGTGCCAGTCCATCGCCGCAGCTGGCTTCTGTTACATCCACGATCAAGGCAGTTTCTTTGCTCTTCTCTGCTCGATTGCTTTCTTCTACTTTGCAGGTGTTTGATTCAATTAATTTCCCAGAAGATGTCCTTGTAGGTTTTGTTTTGTTTTTCCGAGATAGGGTTTATCTGTGTAGCCCTGGCTGTCCTGGAACTCAGTCTGTAGACCAAGCTGGCATTGAACTCAGAAATCTGCCTGGCTCTGCCTCCCAAGTGCTGGAATTAAAGGCGTGCCCCACCACTCCCTGGCTCATTTAGATGTTCTTACATGTAGGCTTTGAGGTGTTTCTGCTTTCCACTGGGAGGAGGAAGGTATGTATAAACAGTCTGGATCCCCACCCTAAAAAGTTGAGCTGATATCAGAGAAATGCTTGACAAGTTCATCATTGCTTCCAATTAAAGCTAAGGGACAAACACTCTGCCCGCTGAAAAGAGGGGGGAGGCACTTGCCTCTCCTCTACTGAAGACTTTTGGGGACAGACAGTCAAAATGGCCAAAGCATAGGGGCTCCTGCTTGTGCTGAAAGTCTTCTCAACTGTTCAGAAGTTCTCAGCTCCCCTCCAGATTAATAAGAGAAGTATATTTGGAGTGTCGGTGTCATTCATAGACTCATGTAGCTTATGTTCGGAGCCAAACCCTCAGGTCACAGTAGAAGATTATAAACTTTTCATTTTAGTAGATGTTAGGAAAGATGCAGCTAGTTCCAAAGTTGCTAAGATGAAAAATTACTAATGATAAGTGAGGACTTTTAAAAAGCATTTCGAACAAACAAGACATAACCTTTGTGATCATTTGCTTCTTTGTGTTATTCCTAGCCTAAGTCTTCTTTTACCTGACCTAAGGCCAGGAAGGTCCCTATTTTCTCTCTATGGGTATTTTCTTCTCCCTCTTCAATTTTTCTCCTCTTTAATGGCATGTCCTTTAAAATACATATATACAATGGAGTACTATGCAGCTATTAAAAACAATGAATTCATGAAATCTTTAGACAAATGGATAGATCTGGTGGATATCATCCTAAGTGAGGTACTCCAATCACAAAAGAACACACATGATATGCACTTACTGATAAGTGGATATTAGTCCAGAAGCTCAGAATACGCAAGATACAATTTGCAAAGCACATGAAACTCAAGAAGAAGGAAGACCAAAATGTGGATACCTCGATCCTTCTTAGAAAGAGTTACAGAGACAAAGTTCAGAGCAGAGACTGAAGGAATGACCATCCAGAGATGGTCCCACATGGGGGTCTATCCCATAAACAATCACCAAACCCAGACACTATTGCGAATGCCAACAAGAGCTTGCTGACAGGAGCCTGATAAAGCTGTCTCTCGAAAGGCTTTGCCAACGCCTGACAAATACAAAGTGGAAGCTCACAGCCATCCATTGGATGGAACACAGGGTTCTTAATGAAGGATCTAGATAAAGTACCCAAGGAGCTGAAGGGGTTTGCAGCCCCATAGGCAGAATATGAACTAATTAGTTCAACAGTATGAACTAATCAGTAACCCCAGAGCTCCCTGGGACTAAGTCACTAATCAAAGAAAACACATGGTGGGAC
This sequence comes from Mus caroli, assembly GCF_978045245.1. Classification (NCBI taxonomy): domain Eukaryota; kingdom Metazoa; phylum Chordata; class Mammalia; order Rodentia; family Muridae; genus Mus; species Mus caroli. The sequence continues at coordinate 17,477,340 of NW_028227274.1, read as the reverse complement.
TCATGGCTCTAGCTGCATATGTAGCAAAGGATGGCCTAGTCAGTCATCAATGGGAGGAGAGGTCCTTGGTCCTGTGAAGGTTCTATGCTCCAGCATAGGGGAATGCCAGGACCAGGAAGTGGGAGTGGGTGGGTTGGGGACCAGGGGGAAGGGGTAGGGGATAGGAAAAAATAGGGGATTTTTGGACAGGAAAACAGGAAAGGGAATAACATTTGAAATGTAAATAAAGAAAATACCTAATAATTTTTAAAAATAAAAAAGAAACAACATTGGAGAGAAAACGAACAAACAAAAGAGTAGTAGAATAGAGTAGGAGTTTAAAGTGATAAACAAAGATTAAATCTGGCTATTGGCCTATTTTTGTTTATAATTGGAATGCCACCAGCCTCATAAATTCTTATGTAGGGTTTATATGCTCAGGAAAGATATAAGTGGGTTAAATGGAAGCTTTTATGAATATATACATATATATGGGTGTACTTGTGTGTGTGTATATATCTTTACAACCCAGCAATCCATAATAATTTATTATTCATTTCTAATTTCATTTTGCACAGGCAACACTGAGTTTTCATATAGAGATCAGGTGGTCAAAAAAGCTTAAGAGATAGCAGCGTATGTCAACTTTGTAGACAACAGTGACTGAGGTTTGCTCACAGTAGTTCTCACTAACGGCTTTGAGAACAGTCCAGCTACTGTGTTTCCTGGATTTTCAGAAATCATTGCTTTTGCTGTATCTTTAAAATTCAGTTCCATCAACATTTCTTAGGACTATTATGGTTGACTAGGTTGTAGGGACACACACACACACACACACATACACACATACACACACACACACACACACGCGTACATCTGTATATATGTACATATTCATAAAAGCTTCCATTTATTTACTTTTGATTTGAGTGTGAATTGGTGCAGCCCATGTTGAAATCAGAATAAGGGTTTCTCAAAAATCCAGATATAGACTGGCCATATAACCCACCTATATTTTTCCTGTGCATATTTCCAAAGGACTCTGTATCCTACCTCAGAGATACTTGCTTATTCATGTTTACTGCAATGAGATAGTACTCAACTGAAAAGAAATATGAAATTGTAAAATTTGTAAGTAAATAAATGGAGCTACAAATAACTAGTCGGAGTGAAGTAATCCAGATATTGAAAGACTAAAACCTCATGTTCTCTCTCAAACATGGATGCTAGCTTTGAATCTTTAGATATGTGGGGTTACATTGGAGTACGTAAAGACGTCAGGAAATCAGTGAGGCCCATGAGATTAAATTTCATGGGAGTAGGGACAGCACATAGGTGGTATGAAGAAGAAAAGGGAATAAGAGAACAGGAAGGGATAAAGGGATGGGGGGTGGGAGGGCAGGTTAGAGCAAGGGAAAATTAAACTTAAAAACTTGGAAAAATCCATATGTATATCTGCTGTTTGGGAAAATTTCTAATATATATACATATGGTGCAGAGACAATACCAGCCACAGACGCCCTGGGCTATTAACAAAAAGCTCATGGCTTGAGACTCTCGTAGACACCCCAAACTTTGCAGCCTCTTGTCATTGCTCCTGGGTGCTCTCCAGAGCGTGATTGTAAGACCATGAAGCTAGCATTAATGCGGAAGCTTCATTCCCTCATACCTAGATTTCATAGTGCTGGATGTTCTATGCATATCAGCAGGACAGAAAAGTCATCAAGAGTCCTACCAAACAGCTTGGGTAGTGAGAGGTACAACAACTGGCTTGGCAAAATATGCTCTGGTTCAATACTGGCACAAATGTTACTATAGTTACCATAGTGTGATAGTTTGAATGAGAATGTCTCCCATAGGTCTATGCTTTTTAATGCTTTGTTCCCAATTAGTTAGTGGAGCTCTTTGGGAAGGATTAGCAGGTGTGGCTTTGTTGGAGTAGGTATATCCTTGGAGGAACTGCATTACTGAGGTCCATTTGAGGTTTTAAAAGCCCACGCCAGGGCCAGTCTCTCTCTCCTTGTTTCTCTGTCTTTGTGTTTCTCTCTTTCTCTGCCTGCCTGCCTGCCTATGGACCAGGATATAAGCTCTCAGCCCCATACCTGCTTCCATGCTGCCATGCTTCTTGCCATGTTGCTAATGATTAATCCTCTGAAACAGTAAACAAGTCCCCAGTTAAATATTTTCTTTTATAAGAGTTGCACTGGTTATGATGTATCTTCACAACAATAGAACAGTAACAAAGACAGTAACAAACCACTTTATTACTGGATTTAAAACCTGTTACATATGATAGAATTCATGTGGGTACCATTAACAGAGTCAAAAATCTGTGGGCAACAAAGTCCATAAGTCATAAAACCTAATGCTATTATTATTCTGCTATTGGCTACAGTAATAAACTGCCACCACAAGTTACTGCATCTCTCAACCCTCATCACAGTAGCTTCCTTTTGCCATAATTGGTGATTAGCACAGAGACACTGGTCATGTGTTGAGAATAAAAGACAGTAGAGTGCTCATCTCTAAGTGGGGACATCCATATCACATTTTTCTTCACAAGCTGTTGGTAGTACAGCATGAAGGACTCTGTCCACAGATCTCCAGAGAAACCAGGAATGCTAAGAGCACAGGATTTCCTTTCCAATGGGAAAGATGAAAAACCTTTTCTTCCACCAGAAAGCTGGTGATCTGCATTATTTGTTGAGCTAACCATATGAAGTTCCTACAACCAGGAGTAGAGGTGGCTCATAATCTTAGTGGCCTTTACTGGAGCTCCCAAATGTCTACAAACAGGACTGAAGATATCCAATGGTCTCAATGACCCTCATAAGAAGAGGCTCCTGCAAGCCATGAATGGAGATGCCTAATAATCTAAATCACTCCTAGAGCCAGAGGCTCCCCCACGCTTCTATAACTAGGACCAGAAGTGGTTAATATCCCAAATTGCTTCTAGGTTATCTGTAGGGCCCAAACCAGGCCAGACCCTTAGTCCTTAAACTAATGCAGGTAGCATATTTCTAGTACCCATCTTCTTGAAAGAAATGACATGTACTCTGAGTTGAGTTTAGATGTAATTACAGTTCCTTTCCCACTATAGATTGCATTGCACCAGGAAACTTTCCCCCCAAATCAGCCTGAATTAGATAGATATGTTGGGCATAAACCTGATATATCAGGCTCATTAGAAGTCTTGATCCAGGTTGATGAAGTGAATCTGACCAGAGTTTCCATTCTCATCTCTTTGTGATTTGCTTCTCTGCCTGACACCTGCAGAGATTTCCTCACCAAGTCAGAAAAATTGTAGTGGAAAAAGGCGTGGAAACATTATAAGATCCAGAGGTAGTAAATGTCATCAGTGAAACAATATCTGCCAGATATTACAGGGCTATTGCATACATCAGCTCACAGTGTCTATGAATGCAAGCGTAAGATCTATAAATGATCAAGACAGACAAAATCCCTGCATGGGTATGAGAGAAGGCTCATTTCTCTTCCCCTAGCTGAGAAACTATTAGCTATTGATGTCTCCTAGGAGGGGAAGAATTAGTTTTTCTTCAGGGAGACAGCCCCTGGGAGGCTACCCATCCTCACGTAGAGGGTCTTATGCTCATGCACATACAGTTGGCACCAGTGGACTCAGTGGAGTAAAAAACAAAACAAAATGATAAAAAGCCTTTTAGAGTTAAGAGGATTAAGCAGTGGGAGTAATGGAGGAGGAAACGGAAGGAATGAATGTGGATTTGGTGACAACATGAATGCGGGTGTGACATCCTCAAAACTAAAAAATTTCAAAATGTTCTCACCACTAAGACAGTGATACTGTGGACAAGATCTTAAAAGGTTCAGGGGCATAGTTTCAGTGTTGAGGAAGCTAGGTGAAGAAACTTACAAGAGAGATGTGGAAACTTTGTGATGATCATACTCACAAAGAACGGAGAACAAAGGCAGGAAGAAAACGTTATTTCTCAGGCCATACATTGTAAGATGTAGCAGCGTTGGGGGTGGGCAGGGCAGGGGCAGTCTTTGGAGGGGTTTGAAGCCCCTGCTGAAGGACTCATGTGATATTCTGCGGTATAGAGTGTCACTTTAATGCATCATGTCAGCAGGATGTGTTATGAGTTCCTCCTGTGAGCTTTGTGAGAAACAGTTAGAAAAGAGACACAAGGAAGCCACCTTGGACGCAATCATAATAGTTAAGGCAATGAACCTGAGTCTGGAAAGGATGACAGAAACATGATTAGGTTGAGATAGACCATTCAAGAGGAGATTCTGGAGGAGAGCATTGGGGAATGAGGGCCTGGGGGCAGGGAAAGCTCTCCTTTCAGATCCTAAATGTAATCAATTTGAAGTATACTAATGTCACCAGCACTTTGTCATAGTGGTCTTTCTGTCTGCTTCTTCACTTCTATATTTCTTGTTTTCATGTTATTAAAAGATTGAATATAACTTGAGGGTAGCATGCTACTTTAATTCCAAGTGCTGTGGTTTGTATCTTTTAATAACAGACTTTTGCTGTATAATAATAGCTTAAGTGTCTTTGATGCCAGAAGTATCAAAAGAATAATGGTGCTAATCACCCCTGGTACAATGACTGAAAAAGAATTCACAAGATCTGTGTACTCGTAGGGCTCCTTAGATGAGAGTGCTGAAGAAAACTGAGGTGTTGCTCAGAGCTTATTGACAGCTAAGAAAGATAAGGAAAACAGACTTAGAAGACTTTGACATTGCTTTTCATTTTAAAATGAGAAACGGAAATGCAACCAAGTAGTATAGTCACCAGATTATAACTTTCACATCATAAAAAGAAGGAAATATCATTCAAGTGAATAAAAAGTAATTCAGCTATCAGATACAAAGTATAACAAAAGAAATACAAGCCACTCAGTATATCAATTGTAAATTTGAAGTACTTTGTAATGAAACTATGACAAGTGATGCACTCATGTAATAAAACTTGACAGTATCCAGAAAGACATAAAGGTAACAGGGATAAAAAGAAGTCTTGGTTTTGTGTGGAAAAACTCAGTATTGTAAGCAAGCCTCTCTCTCTCTCTCTCTCTCTCTCTCTCTCTCTCTCTCTCTCTCTCTCTCTCTCTCTCTCTCTCTCTCTGTGTGTGTGTGTGTGTGTTAAGAAATGATCGCCTGTCTAAAACAAGGATGACTTGTTAATGCTGAGACACGTTACTAGGTTTTTGGATTGAAACTGGCCTACCCTTTATACTAGAGAAATCTCTAATAAAGATTTACTATAATAAAAGTCCACACTATAATTCTGGAGAAGCTCAGGTCAGATCAAGTCCTAGTATGGAGAGTGGATGTGGACATGAAATCTGATCCGTAGTTAAGGAGCTATTGTCAGTTGATAGCTGCTGCAGACAGTCAACTTTCTTTTCTTGGGTAGGCCCTGATCAGTTGATCACACTCCATATGGCCAGCACAAATTTGAACTTGTTGGGCAGAAAGATAAACATACAGAAAAAAAAAAGAGGATATGAAGTTGGAAGATTAGGGAAATGGTGGTGAATCTGGGAAGAATTGGGGCCTAAGGGGTGGATATGTTCAAAACACATTATACAAAGATTTTAAAAGAATTAATAAAAGTTCTTTTGTTTCGTTTTGCTTTAAGAAATAAGAAAGAAGCTGACTATAGAAGCAAACAACTGAGTGTAAATGTAAGAACTTTGAAGTGAGGACTACTGGTGCAAACCCAGAACCCATAAAGTAAAAGGCTAATGACATTTGCCAACAAGAGTTTGAAAGTCTATCTGGAAAGTAAGCATCAGCAGAGAAGAGCGCTGGCAACACAGGACAAGATCATTTACATGTGTGAAATGCAAAGGTCCAGTTTCCCCAGTGCTCAGTGAGTACTTGCAAATCAGTAAGAAAGTTGATGATTCAAACCCAGCAAGTGGTTGTAACTGGAGCTGCCATTCAATAGGATGTGTAATGACTAACAGGCAGAAGAAAAGATGTTTGACCTCAGTCAGAAATATAAAAATAACACTGAAAACAAACACAGTGTTTCACCAATTAGATGAGCAAACATTAAACATTTGATAGCACAACATTGGACAATACCTTTAATGGACCAGGATAGGAGAACAGGAAAGTGCCTCTCTGAAAGGGAGAGTTGTGTTGGTTTAATGTTGGCTGGCAACTTGACACACTCTAACAAAAAGTACAAAGCATAAACATTCTTGTTGCAACAAGCTTTAAAGTTATATATTTCATGATTGTTTAATGGCATGCACCTGTCCCTGTGTGGGAATGTGCACAGAGACCACAGTGTCAGTCAAATTCACTGAAACTCAAGTGACAGTCATTGTAAACTGCTTGATGTAGGTAGGGAGGACCAAGCTCAAGCCCTCTGCAAACGCAGTATGTATGCTTAACCACTGAGTCATTTCTCCAGCCCCTGATGTGGCAATTTTTATCCTTTGAATTTAGCCACAGGTATAGCAACTCAACAGATTATAAATCACATGAGAGGATATTTGCTGTATTGCTGGTAGAATAGTGAAAAAAAGTGCAAGAACTTAGGCCAATCACAACAGAGTTGGCAAAGTAAACTGTTGTACATATGCATATTGAAACAAAACTAGGAACATGACATATCTAGGTGTTGGTAGAGGAAGATGTCAAAGTCATAGTGTAGAAACAGACAATTTGGAAAGAAAATATATGTTATAGATACATATTTATATATGCCCCAAACTTTTCTGGAATTATTCACTTAAATCTTCATATAGGACAAGGAAATATTTAAGTTTGTACCCTTTCAAGCCATTTCAATAATTGAAAACACTCTTTATAATAAATGATAGAAATATTTTATGCTTCGTGGTTGTCCTTCTGGTGTGGTGTAAGCAGACAGTCATGTTGAGTGCTCATCTGAGACTGAGAGGTATTAGAACATTGTCAGTTGAAACATGCTAATGAGATTGAGTAGTGCAAGAAACCATCTAAGGAGGGCCTGAGAGAAAGGCAGAAGACCTTACCTGTGGGGAGACTCCTGTTTCATTTGCTTAGAAAAGAGTCAGCAAAGAAGACAGAAAAACTTTGACAAAGAAGTACTCAAACTGTACATGGTACAGTTCTGTCTAGTGCCATTCAAATTATAGTCAAAGCTTCAACACAAAAGGTTTCTAAAGAGTCCAGAAGATCAGGGAAACATGAGAACAGAGCCATTTTCCTGTGTGTATGTCTTAATAAAATAAAATCAAAGTGAGTAAGGCAACTTTTATTCAGAAATATAAGAAAGTGAAATTAAGTACTTAGAAACAGCAAACGAATTTCCGTGAATTTTAGAACCATCTTGAATACTAATTTTAGAGTGACCCCACTGCTGGACTGAGGGCTGTTCTGCAAGGTAAAGAAAGTGAAATTGTAGATGGTCTTGTGGTTAAGAAGCACAAGGTACAAGGGTATGTGTTCTTAATAGGTCAAAGAGACCCCAGAAGTAAATGTGACTTCATGATAGCATATTGCAACCCCCAAATGTTCATTTAGAAGTTACATGCCTGAACATCAGATCTCAAAAACATAGGTCCTGGTAACTAGTGTTTATGGAGGCATGAATTATGGTCTGGAGCTGTGTGTATACTCCCTGAACTGACCTGGTCCTTCAGCAGAGAAACTCCCTTCTTCTCTCAGCTTGTCTTGCATGTCAACTCGGTAGGTGTAGAAAATATATCAGTTAAGTTGAGCTTCAATTTTCATCTAGTATCTGCCTCATAGTAACCGCCATACAAACTCAACTCATTGCAGTTTCTTGAAGGAATAATATGATAATTATTAATATCTACCCTCTGCCTTTGCAGCCTTCACCTCCAAAATAAATTAAAACAAAACCAATAAAACAAAACAAAACAAAAACCAAATCATCTCATTATGAAAGCTGTAGTGTGTCACAGTGTGTCCCACAGTATACCCCTTTGTCCACACAACCTTACTTGTAAATACTCATGGCAAGGAGTCATTGTTGACCATTTATTGATTCATGGAGAAGCTAAACTCTTAATAAATAATTAGTATTTATTAAATCAACTGCTTTCTCATCACTTGCTCTCAAACAAGATGGGTATATATAATGTGTATGCATATGTTAATATTATATATAACTTTTCTAGTATTGTTTTCAAGAATTTGGTTGTAGTTGAAGCCAGTGATCAGAGAATAGTGTTTGGCAGTTATGACAGTATTTACAAGAAACCAGACAGAGATCAGATTTTTAAAACAGGTTTCTGGCTTGGGAGAAGGTTTTTTTTTCCTCAAGCAACTGCAAATATCATCAAAATTCCATGATATAATCAGTGTCATGCTTTGAAATGCTGATGACTAACCTTTGGAAGCCCACATCCAAGCTGTCAAACTCATCTATTCTGAGTCACAGAGCGGGGGCTTTAAACAGTGAGAAGACTTTCAGCCGGACCTGTGTGTGATCAGAGACACCAAGAAGATGCGCTGCAGTAACATGTGAGTCTATCAGGAATCGTGGATCTGTGTTTGTTCCAAGAGCTCTAACTCAAACCAGTCTGAGGAGAAGTTGGCCTAATCAAATTCAAACTAATAGAGAAAGAAGTGAAGACTCTATCAAGAAGAATCTTATCATCAAACGTGTACTTCTTACTGAAGATATTTAATAACTGACTTGAATAAAAAGCATATAGAAACTATTTCTGAAAAATATAGATATCTTTTGCTAGATTTTACATCTTTCAATCCATCTTTTGAGAGAACACAAGCAGGAAACTACTTAACTAAAGTTTCCATAATGAAGTAGATGTCTTCTCAAATGTGAAGATCTTTGATGTGGGAACATGATTGTTAGTAAGATGTTACCACAATGCCCTAGTAGGTGTATTGGAAATATCCTGTAATTGACCAGAGACTGGTCACCCAGGGAACATCTGTATGTTAACTGCTTCTGTTGGTTTATGGGATTTTTCAGCAGTCTGGATGCCACTGCTGATTTGAGGAGATTATCAGGTATAGAGGAAAAGCCAAAGTTTTGACTCACATAGAGCTGAGGTCCAGCCCAGGGCCTTCTAGTGTGAGGCTTTTGTCTACTCAGTAAATATGTCTTAGTTTTCTTATTTGCAAAGTGGAATTAGTATCATATTTAGTAGGCAAATGAGGGTTTAGATGAAGGAGTGAGAAACTATGATGAATTTGTGCAGCTTTCTGTAGTCTGTTGAGCTGAACTGAAGCATGAAAGGAAATAAGAAGAGAAGAAACTCAAAGATGTGGTTATGAATGGCTTTAGAGCCAGAGGAAGTCCTTGAACTTGATGATAGGTTCCACAACCTATAGGACTTTCATGGTATTCTTCTTATTAGAGATATCCAGAGTTGTGCTTTGTCCTTGAACAAACTTAGCCCCATTAAATCATAGCCTCACTGTCGAAGAATCTAGAAAAGAAGGTGGCAGTTGGGGAGGAGGGGTAGATGGAGGAGAAGAACCATTGCTTTAGGAACAAAGATGGGGAAAGATTCAGTACAGTAAACATTGCCAGTGACAACCTGAGTTCCATCAGTGGAGGCTATCTGGCATCAGAGAAAGTTCTGTATATTGGTACTTCATGGAGCAGCTGCATGATCTACTATTTATTGATTACACTATGCTAGTAGTAGATAGATCCTAGAGCTAGATCTTAGTAGGGAGGTGAGGCCAGTGGACTCATTAACACAATCTGTTAGGGAAATATATCGAGGTCAAGTTGAATTAAAATGTCATGTGGCAAATTTAGGGATTTGTTGTTGTTGTTGTTTTTTTTTTTTTTGAAACAGGGTCTCACTCATGATTTATCTCTGGATGTTCTGGAACTCACTCTGTAGACCAGGATAGCCTTAAAATAACAGAAATCAGCCTGCCTCTGTCTCTCAAGCACTGAGATTGAAGGTGTGCACAACTACAGTTGGTTAATGTAGTTAATTTTGTACTAGAACTTTGCATAAAACTCTATAGGAGAAGGCAAGGGAAAACCACTAAGGACTGAGAAGGGCCTTCCCAGAGGACTGAATGTTTGAGGAGTGTCTCAAGAGGAAGGAAGAGGAAGGGAAGGGAAGAAGAGGGTGGGAGGGGAAGGGAGGAGAGGAGGAGGTCTGTTGATGGAGATGGATGGGAGTGGGGAACTGTGTCATTCTAGAGGACATAGTTGTGCCAAGCCTCGTAAGTTGGAAGAGATGCAGTCTTGATGCCTGTTGTTTGGATTAACTCTTCGGTAAATGGCTCTGCCTTCTTTATTTCACTAGCACTCATCAGTGAACTTCCTTTTCCTGCCGGAGAGTGGGATGCTAATGCCTCCCAGGGTTGGCATGCCATATGGACTGTCATTTTCTTCTCTACCAGTTTCCTTACCAAGCTACCCCCTCACAGGTGGCTTTGCAATCATTGCTAGGCTGCTCACAGCAGCCCACATTAGAGTGACTGGTCTGAAGGCCAAACCCTCCTTTCCTGATGTTTGCCCAGCAGTTGCTGTGTTCTTTTCTTTGGAATTTTGGGATACTCTGTAACACGCATTTCCTCTTTAGCTCAGACTGGGAAGGACAGTTCTAATTGTGACATTTCATATCCATTTTATTTATACAACTAGAATCCAAAAATACACCAGGAATTAAAACCAGGAATTCCTTTCAAAATGTTTGCTTAAAGTATATTATTGTCAATTTCTGTTGTGAATGTTCTGCTGGGGGTGGGTGGGGTCTTCTTAACCTCTCTCTCTCTCTCTCTGTTAGTGAATATATGTCTCTTGATTTATTATTTAAAGCTCAGTGTGTTAAATACTCATTCTCCTTTCATGGCTATTTTTTATTTATTCTTAAGACTTTGGGACAGAACGAGGTGTGGGGTTGCACGCCTTTAATCTCAGCATTCAAGAGTCAGAGGCAGGTAGATCTCTGGGAGTTTGAGAATGGCATAAGTTCCAGGACAGTCAGAGTTAAATAATAGAAAGACTCTGTCTAAAGCAGAAAAACAAAACAAAATAACAACAGAAAAACAGATTTTGGACTAAAAAGGTTTCTTATGGAGCTACATACGATGAGAGATGTCCACATTTTTGGTTCTAATTCTAGAGATAAAGATCCTTTGGTCATGGATTTGGCATTGCCAAAATTGCTCTGCTCAGATCGGGTTCAGTTTAGATTGAGATTCTTGGTAAGAGTCAGTTTGACCTTGGGGGATGTGTTCCTTTTTTTAAAAGAAACCTTTTCTAGACCCACCCTTTTACCTGAAATTTTCTTTTTTCTTTACAACTGAGTAATATTCCATTGCGCATATGTACACTTTCATTATGCATTTATCTGTTGATGTGTATCTAGGTTGGGCCCATTGGCTATTGTACACAGAACAGCAATTACCATGAAGTCTAGGTGTCTCTGTGGAAGGCTGTGGAGACCTTAGGGTGTCACCCAGGAATATCTGGGTCAGATAGTCCTTCTATTTTTACCTTTTTGAGAAAGATCCACAGGTTCCCATGTCCAGATCATAAGCCTGTAAAACAGTGTTTCCCATCCTTCTTAATGCTCCTCATGTGGCGACCCCGAACCATAGAGTTATTTTTTGCTACTTCATTACTCTAATTTTGTTATTGTTATAAATCATCATGTAAGTAATTTTTGGAGACAGACTTGTCAGAGGGGTTGCAACCCACAGGTTGAGAACACTGCTATAAAGAATCCATGGTACATTTAAGTGGATGTGAGAGTGAATAGATCCTAAAAACTAAGAATGGAGCCCAAGAGAGAGTAAAAATAGGTGATGAGAAAGAATGTGTGTTGGGCAAAGGGACACATGGAAGGGAAGAAGGGACTTGGGGATCAGGGTTAGCAGAGAGTGGGAAAGGTGGGGAAAGGAGTCATTAAAACACTGAAATGCCTGAAATGCTGTGACACCTAATACCTTGTATGGTAATTTTAAAAAAATTTAAAAGAATTTTGCTAGTTAGTGAACTTTGACCATTTATCTTTATTTGTCTTATTTTTTATTGCTGCCAAACTATTTCTTCTCCTCTTCCTCCTCTTCCTCCTCCTTTTCTTCTTCCTCTTTTTCTTCTCCTTCTTCTCCCTCCTCCTCCTCCTGCTCCTGCTCCTCCTCCTCCTCCTCCTCCTCCTCCTCCTCCTTCTTCTTCTTCTTCTTCTTCGTCTTCTTCTTCTTCTTCTTCTTCTTCTTCTTCTTCTTCTTCTTCTTCTTCTTCTTCTTCTTCTTCTTCTTCTTCTTCTTCTTCTCCTTCTCCTTCTTCTCCCTCCTCCTCCTCCTTCTTCTCCTTCTTCTCCCTCCTCCTCCTCCTTCTTCTCCTTCTCCTTCTTCTCCCTCCTCCTCCTCCTTCTCCTTCTTCTCCCTCCTCCTCCTCCTCCTTCTTCTTCTCCCTCCTCCTCCTTCTCCTCCTTCTCCTTCCCCTTCTTCTTCTTCTCCTTCTTCTCCCTCCTCCTCCTCCTTCTTCTCCTTCTCCTTCTTCTCCCTCCTCCTCCTCCTTCTTCTCCTTCTTCTCCCTCCTCCTCCTCCTTCTTCTCCTTCTTCTCCCTCCTCCTCCTCCTCCTTCTTCTCCTTCTCCTTCTTCTCCCTCCTCCTCCTCCTTCTCCTTCTTCTCCCTCCTCCTCCTCCTCCTTCTTCTTCTCCCTCCTCCTCCTCCTTCTCCTTCTTCTCCCTCCTCCTCCTCCTCCTTCTTCTTCTCCCTCCTCCTCCTCCTTCTCCTCCTTCTCCTTCTCCTTCTCCTTCTTCTCCTTCTCCTTCTTCTCCCTCCTCCTCCTCCTTCTTCTCCTTCTTCTCCCTCCTCCTCCTCTTCCTCCTCCTCCTTCTCCTTCTTTTCCCTCCTCCTCCTCCTCCTCCTCCTCCTCCTTCTTCTCCCTCCTCCTCCTCCTCCTCCTCCTCCTCCTCCTCCTTCTTCTTCTTCTTCTTCTTCTTCTTCTTCTTCTTCTTCTTCTTCTTCTTCTCCTTCTCCTTCATCTCCCTCCTCCTCCTTCTTCTCCCTCCTCCTCCTCCTCCCTTTTCTTCTCCTCCTCCTCCTCCTCCTCCTCCTTCTTCTTCTTCTTCCTCTTCTTATTTTTTATTGATTCTTGTGAATTTCACATCATGTACCCCAAACCCACTCATCCCCCTCTATCTACCCTCTGCCTTTGCAGCCTTCACCTCCAAAATAAATAAAAACAAAAACAATAAAACAAAACAAAATAAAAAAACAAACCATCTCATTATGGAAGCTGTAGTGTGTCACAGTGAGTCCCACAGTATACCCCTTTGTCCACACATCCTTACTTGTAAATAATCATGGCAAGGAGTCATTGTTGACCATTTATTGATTCATGGAGAAGCTAAACTCTTACTCTCAGATGCAATGCTCTGTGTAGAATTGCGTGTACTTATGAGAACTCACAGTCTAGAGAGCACTGTTTTATATTTATATTAGTTTTATGTATTTAATAAGGTTTATAGGAGCCTAATCATTATGCTAGGAATTAGATGTGCTGAATTTCCTGTAAGGAGCCTCTGATATCTTACTCTACACTTACATCAGACCTGCACATCTTCTACTCATTATGCTTTTCTGTGATGATCTCCAATTGCTGTAAAGCTTCAGCAATTGGGGTTAATAGCCACCAGTATAATGAGATATGAACCAGAGATCAAAAGATCATGGGGATTTCTGCATTGTAACTACTGCATCTATGTCTCAGAACATCACAGAAGAGAGGATAGAAAGATTGTCAGAGGCAGAATACTAGGAAGACTACTATGGAACAATATGTCCTAGAAATGATACATAAATAAGACCAGGACCTCCACAGTATCAATGGACATGCTAATATGAGAGAGCAACATTTCAGGGGGTCCTACCCCTAGGGAAGAACTATAGGCAACTAATGACTGCTGGTCAAAGGAGAATTATTAGCCTTTTCCAGCGACGGACCCCTTATTGGTTGTCCAATACAGACTGGTCAGTATTGAAACCATATACACATAGACAAAAAATATGGACTTTGCAGGTTACATTCATATATATTTGCTCAGACACTTACAAATATGTGCATACAATAAATATAATCAAAGAAAAGGAAATTATCAACTTGAGAGAAAGGATATGAGAAGGGTATGAGGGAAGAAACTGGGGAATGAAGTAATTGTATTTCAATTAAACTTTCTTTAAGAAGTTTAAAAAAACATATTAAGCTTTCTAAAATAAAAGTCAACAAATATATTGAAGTAATTCTTAATTGTTTTATATCCAAAATAAATACACTATCTGAAAGAGTATAAAACCATGAATCTACCACATATATTTTACTAGACTAGTGTGATAAAAAGATTTTCAAGCTGAGTGGACACAGTTGAGAAGTCTCCTTGACCTTTAACTTACTGTATATTTTGCAGAAAAATGATTTCTTTCTTTGTAATTCTTTTGAAGTGAAATAGTCACTACCTTTTGAAACATTTTAAAAAGGATGCTTTACACAGTTTAGTAACAGCTCTTGAGTGGGACTTGAAGTAAGCTCTGCTGCTTTAGTGTTCCAGGCCCTGTCTAGAAGCAGCCAATATCAATGCTATGAAGAAATTACAAGACTGTGACCCCTACCTGAGAGCTTTGTGCTTGCTAGAGGGTCCAAACATATCATGGAAGTGTTTTCAGAATCTACCTGGACAATGAGTCCCCTGAATCTTGGGCAGTTGCTGAATTTTGATGTTGATACATTATGGAATTTTCGAGAACCCAACGTGCAAGCATTATTACCTTGTTGCCAAACTCTTTAAGCTGGGGTGACTGTTCAGTTAAAACTTTAAGCCTTGCGTCTCAGAATGATTTAAGTTTAGAGATTTTACTAGAAGCAGAATATTTTTCTTTTCCTGCCTAACTACATGTTCAATCCTTTGGAGGTAACTCCCAGGACCAGACACAGAGTAGACACCTCCCACTGGGCTTAATGGTTCGGGTTCACGTTGAAGTGGAGCAAACCTTGCACAACTCGGGAAGGGTTTCCCACTGTTTTATGCTCATTGCTGCCTTATTATCCTACTGGCTACTGCAGTTGTTTATACTACTACTATTATTATTTTTCTAAATTAATGGGTCTGGTTAAGGGTGTGTTCAGCAAGAGCGTGTTAAACTTGTTTCTTCTCTGCGTGGGCGCACCCTGCTCATGGAACTTTTCGCTCTACTTGTCCTCCTTCTTGACCAACTTTTAGTCACATAAAACAGTTTGGAGGATGAAGGGTTTCAAATAGTTTAGACACACAGAGCATTAAGAAACTAAGCGAAAATTTAAAACGCTTTACAGTTTTGTGATAACTAAAGGTGAGGTTTGCCTGGTGACATTTAAGGAAGTTGTGGGTAATTTTCACCAGGCTTTGCTGCCATTCGCTTTAAAATATGTTATACTTAAGCCATGTTGGCCCATCTTTGGATTGTAGATTTCTTTCCTCCAGAGTGAGCTGTTTTGTTAGATGAAGGGCTGCTCCTATCTACAGCAGTGTGAGAATCCATGGAATAAGCACCTGTGATAAATGCAGTTTCTTCTAAATTTCAGAGAAAAGAAACATTGGAGTTATATTGAGCTCGATGGCTCTAAGGCAATCATTAATTCTCTGGTGATTTTTGCATGCTATATATTTTTTTGCAAGTTGTTTCTTTTATAAGTACTAACGAGTTTGTACTTCCTGGTATGCATCTTGTCTATTTTAAGAGGAATCAAATCTGAGTTTGGGAACAGCTATTGTTTTAATGCAGTGCCACCACAGACAAGAAAGAGTAATTCACGTATCACTTAAGTCTACTGACTCTTTTTATACATGTTTCCATATCGGGTCTATTCACTATTTCATTAGATATGATAATTTGACTTGGAAAAATTAGCTATAGTGAAACTAATATCAGACCTTCTGTTAGTTTCACAGCTACACAAGGTGAACCACAATTAATATTTAAAATTGTGGACAAAATTGAAGTACAGGACCAGAATTTTGTTGTTTTTTTTCTAACATGAGAATAACATTTCTATTCAGTTTGCTAATCCTCTTGATTTTGAAAAAAATGTATTTTTTTTAATTTTTGAGAATTTCATAAGGTATATTTTAGTCATATTCTTTCTTCTTCCTCAGCTCCTTCTAGATGCTTCCCAATGTCTACCTACTTAAATTCATGTTCTATAAATAATAATAATATAATAAAACAAATACATAAAATTATAATAAAATTAAAATAAACTCCTAACAAAATAACAGCAAATAAACAAAGAAACCATAAAGTTTAATTTGTGTGAGCCAGCTATGCCTAAGCATGGGACCTACCCTAGGTTGATACACCCAGTGTTATTCCATTGAAATAAGTGGATTTTCACTCCCCCAGTTATCAATTTCAAATAGATTTTTAGAATGCGTGGGGATAAGACTCTGGATTTTAAGGTCATGGGAAAATGAGTATAGTTTCATTTTCAGGATTTTTTTTTGCCACCCAAGTTATGGTATTGTTACTAGTACCCACTTTCTCTCCTTTAGTTAAAGAATAAAAGATACACTGGAGGGTTAGCCTAAAGCCTTTTGTGTTCTATTTATGATCTCTTTGCGTCTGAAAAGTTAGATACATGATTGACTAAAAATGCATTTTTTATTTAACAGGAATACTATATTGTTAACAACAATTTATTGAATTAAGATGATTGCATCATTTCAAAATTTTACTATAAATCATCAAAATGAGTGTTCCCTCTGAAGAGGGCATGTAACTAGAATAACTTCAATCATAAAATCTGTGAAAATCCTTAAATTATCATAAAGAGCAATATACTTTAATGTATGAGTCAATCTTAGGCTGTGATACAAAGTCATACACATGTGACACCAGGGCCAGGGCCTCAGTTGCAAACTGTATCAGCGTGGGTTCAGATCCCACTCCTACCACTTCCTACCTGCCTGCCTCTGCTGTTCAACCTTTCTGCTTCTCAGGGTCGTACTAGAAAACAGAGCAAAGCCCTGTGATTGTTTAATGTAACACATTTTCCAGACTCCAGCAAATGCTGAACAAATATAATATATTATTATTACAATACAGAAACGAATATAATGCATAAAGTAATGAAAATCACATATACAATTTTAATTTCTGTTGTTTTTTTAAATGTGTAGTTGAATTGGTGGGAGCTAATTTTGTTCTATGTACTGTTCTGTATTTTCAGTTATTTCTTCTATTGTGTTAAGTTCATTTCTATTTCCTTTGTGTTTGTGTGTCTGTGTGTGTGTGTGTGTGTGTACGTACACCTGTGTGTGCTCTAGGTCAGAATGAAAAGCAAGTATTTTTTGACATGGGTTATAATGGAAAAGTTGGAAGGCTGCTGTCTTAGCCTACTCAAGCTCCTCCTGGAGCCTCCTGAGAGGGACTGAGTGCTGCCTTACTGTTTTCCACCCTCTAGTGAGGAATGAGCAGTAAAACTTGCTCTGGGGCTGGGGAGTGCAGTAACTAGCTTGGCAGGGCAGGTGATCGCCTCTGGGCGTAGACTGGCGTAGGTGGAGGCGGTGGGTGGAGAAAGATGGCAGGGCAGGCCTGGAGGAGATCCCAGAGCAAGCAGCAACCTGCTTTCAGACAGACTCTGGGCTGGGCTTGGGACTTACTGAGGGCTAGGGAGGCTTTGCTGAGATTAGGCATGTTTGGGCCTTGCATAGATGACATGGAGGCTGAGAGAAGGGAGGAAAACACGTGAAAGTTTGCCAAAACTTGCACTGTGTAGGGTGCAGTTCTAAGGAGGGTGCTGTTGAAAACTTGATAGGGAAAGAAAGGAGAGACGGGGCAAGACAATGGTGATTGAAGAGATGAACTAAGGAAAGGTTGGGATCAACTGAGTAAAACTGTGGATACTCTAGCGTCCCCGTGACTCAAGATAGAGCCTTAGACTGTGCTTCTAAAGTCAAGCAAGAGATGCACGGAAAAATGCCCACTAACGCCATGCTGCTGTATATGATTTACCCGGGATCCATGGAAGAAGGACAGAAAGCTGATGCTTCCCGCAATAACAAAGCCTAAATTTGTTGTCTGATTTCAGCTTATGATGGGTTGAGTGTAATCGAAAGGTTCTTAATGAACTGTAGCCGGAGTGTAATGTTTTTTATTTTCCTAATCTGTTAAGGACCTTCCTTGAGGAGTTATTGAGTTGCATGGTAACCTAGTTAAGGTAACTAAGGTAGCTAAGGATTTATGTATCTATCTATTTACTAAAAATGAGGCACCAGGCCCAGGAAGACATCATTTTGGGGAGGGTCTTTCCATCAAAGCAGACTACTTGACTTTCATCCCTTAGATCTACATGGAGGGTCAGAGAGATGATTCCTGCAAGTTTTCCTCTGAGAACCATTACTAACACACCTACACACACACACACACACACACACACACACACACACACACACACACACACACACAAACAGTAAAGAAGCAGTGAAAGGTGATCTGAAGCCATCTTGGTCTACATAAAGAAGCCAGCTAGGGCTATGGAATAAGACCTTGTCATGTAAGTAAGCAAGTATTTTTTAACTGAAGGGTTTTGAATGCTGTCCATCCAACTCTCAGGTGTATGTGGAACAGGAAGTGTTCTGCTGATGCACAACACTATGTGCTCCATGGGCTTCATCCTCTCAGATTCCAGATTCTGCTGCCTGGCTCTTCTCTGCCTGGCTTCACAGCCACATATTGGTTATTTGAACCCTTGACTGTATCTTCATAAATGAGCATGATATTTCAAATATAGATTATGTTTTGAGACTTAAAAATACATATTTGGGACAATTTAAGGAAGTAGAACCATAAAATATTGCAACTCTAAAGGAACTCTGGGGTCATTAAATTAAGAACCTCTCTCTGGTTCTATGCATGAAGCAGACCTAGAGAAGAGAAATGACTATCTTACCTTGGCATCGAAATTAAGAAAGTGTTAGCTTACTCTTTCAAGTTCATTCATTACCCATAGAACGTTTCAGAAGAGGATTACCCACAATAGAGGATTTGTGGTCAGACATTTGATTAGTCAAGCAATGTTCAAATACATCATCAGTTACCAACAAATAATCTGAACTCTAGACTGGAAATTCTGCTTGTAATCAGTGTTAGGAATTGCTGTGCTAGGCATGAGGCACCATTCACTGGAGAAAAAGAGGCACTGCCTGGGTATTTGCCTTAAATACTCTCCATACTTTATAAATGGTTTCTTAAATCCTCAACAATACTACCATGTTTAAGCAAAGAGGTTATATTGCTGTGATTAAGTTTCATAGGAACAATAGAAAACTTGGGCAACTACTTAACTACTTTATGTCAAGCGTGCACAGCAGAATTGGAATAAAATATTTAAGTATTTGTTGAATAATAAAGTATATGGAATTACAATTAAATTATAAGATCTTTATTCAAATGGCTATACATGCCATATGGACTTGGCTCTGTTTGAACAAAGCTCACTAATTGTAAGGTAGAGGAGCTGGGCACCGTGTGCTGTCTCTCAGAAGCTCTCTTGTAAGAGTAAGCCCTCCTGTAACCCCTCTCTTGACAGAGAAATGAGTGTCTGTTTTAATCAAACATAAATACATCAAATTCTGCTGTCATACTGTAAATGGAATCATTCAATAAAAAACAAGAAAGAATGTCATTTTCCTACCCCTATCTATTCAACTGACCTTCAAGTTAAAATTTGTTTTCAGAATGACTATGATTGCTAAAGGCATTGATGGGGCACTAACATAAAATCATGCTTGACTCAAGGATGAGCTTTTGTAGCTGTCATGCAGTTCCTTTGTCAGAAAGTTACCTTTCTGCTGCAGAATAAAACCCCTGTGACTCTCCAGGACCATCCAAGTGCTTGTTGCTAGTTATAGGAGAAAGCCAAAACAAATGTCTTCTCTTCTCTTGAACTGAAGACTCAAAGTCTAGAGTGGCAGCTGAGGGCTATATAATATGTACAAATTTATAAGGATAATGCATGCCTGTAATTCCAGCATGAAGAGGTGGGGACATAAGGATCGGGGGTTCAAGATCACCCTCAAGTACATAGAGAGTTCAAAGGTAGAGATTATGTTTCAAAACAGCAACAACAATAACAACAGCAGCAGTAACACCAACAGCAACAGACTATAAATCTTATAGAACATCTGCAAGGCAGGTCAAGAAGTCATACAATGGAGCAAATAATCTGCCAGTCACATCATGTAGTTATCAGAGGCCAGACCCATCCACCATTGATAGACTTAAGCTTCTTCGTTTTCCTTCTAAGACAATCAATTTTTAGATTTTTTTGGAATAGAATAATAAATAGAGTTGTAATTGTATGATAAATATGGAAAAGGAGCTGGGGACTGAAAAGCAGACTTAAAGCAACCACCTGTGCTTACCAGTTTTGAGAACAGAATTGTAAGGAAGGTACTTATCTTTGTGTCTATTCATTTAGTGTCTGCTCATCAATTTCCCCTATGTGCAAGGCACCATTGAAGGAATTTGGAATGTATATAAAATATCCCTGTATCACTGAGCTATTGGCATTTATAGTCTTGCAGGGGGAAGCAGGGAAGGATAACAAAATAAACCAATGGTTTGTCAGTTAAGAATGTGCAAGTCACTTTGGGAAAAAATAAATTAGGTAAGGGGAACATAAGAAGGGAACTTCATGTGGATAAATAAGGGGATTATTGTTGGGTCCAACTTTGAATAAAAATGAGACTGTCCATTCAGATATCTGGGGGATGGATATTTCATCTGGAGGAAAGAGCCAAGCAATTATCTTTGCTCTTTTTTCTTTGTTTAAAACAGTGTGTCCTACAGCCTAGACTAGCCTCAAGCTTATTTTGTAGCCTCTACCACTGAGTCCTAAGATTATAGGCATACACCATTACATCTGTTCTATGAAGTGTTGGAAGGTAAAGCCAGGGCTTCTGTAATGCTAGTCAAGTAATTCTCAATTGAACTATATACATGGCACCTAATGAAAGTACCTGAAAGAAGACAGTCTTCGGAGTTTAAGGGAAGGAGATGATGTCAGGAAGCTAAAGAGAACAGTGGGGGGATCTTATAAAACAACTAAAAAGAATATTGAATTTTTCAATGAACCTGATATATTATTGTTGAGTTCTAACAGAGAGGTATGATTTGACCTTCATGTATAAAAAAGGTCCTCTAACCACAGTGTGTAAAATAGATTCTAGAGCAGTGGTTCTCAACTTTCCTAATGCTGAGACCCTTTAATACAGTTCCTCATGTTGTGATGACCCCCCAACCATAAAATTATTTTCATTGTTACTTCATTACAGTAATTTTGCTAATGTTATGAATCATAATGTAGATATCCGATAAACAGGACACCTGATATATGACCCCCCCCAAAGGGGCGTGACCCACAGGTTGAGAACTGCTGCTGTAGAGTTACAGAAAGAGTGACAGATGTAGGAGCTATGCGGCTAGTGACGTGATTCAGGAGAATCCTCTCAGTTAGACCGTGTTGGAGCCATTTAGGAGGAGTCAGCTGTGCAGAATAGCCACTGGAAGTGGGGCTGGGAGGACATGGACATGGGAGGAAAGGAACATCTGTAACATGATCCCTAATCTTTGTCGGAGCACCGGGAGAGGTTGAGTTATAAATAAATATTATTTCAATGTAGACAACTACAGCTACTGCAGTTTGATGTCAAATGAATGTGTATGTAAAGAATTTAGTTGAAAATGTTAAGCTTGATATTCTAATGAAGTTTCAAAGAGACGATGTCTAGTTCGAGGTTGGATGAATCCATGAGTTCCTAAAAGAAGACTGGACTGGATATAAAATGCTGGTAGTTACTGTTGTCTGCATAATTTTTCAGAGCATGAGAGAAAAGGAGAAAGCCAATAGAGTGTAGGGAGAAAGATGAGAAACAGTGCTAGGTCTGGGGAGTGAAACAAGCAAGCAAGCAAGCAAGCAAGCAAGCAAGCAAGCAAGCAAGCAAGCAAGCAAACAAGCAAGCAAGCAAGCAAGCAAGCAAGCAAGCAAGCAAACAAGCAAGCAAGCAAGCAAGCAAGCAAGCAAGCAAGCAAGCAAGCAAGCAAACAAGCAAGCAAACAAGCAAGCAAACAAGCAAGCAAGCAAGCAAGCAAGCAAGCAAGCAAGCAAGCAATCAATCAATCAATCAAGCAAACAAGCAAACAAGCAAGCAAGCAAGCAAGCAAGCAAGCAAGCAAGCAAGCAAACAAGCAAGCAAGCAAGCAAGCAAGCAAGCAAGCAAGCAATCAAGCAAGCAAGCAAGCAAGCAAACAAGCAAGCAAGCAAGCAAGCAAACAAGCAAGCAAACAAGCAAGCAAGCAAGCAAGCAAACAAGCAAGCAAGCAAGCAAGCAAGCAAGCAAGCAAGCAAGCAAGCAAGCAAGCAAGCAATCAATCAATCAAGCAAACAAGCAAACAAGCAAGCAAGCAAGCAAGCAAGCAATCAATCAATCAAGCAAACAAGCAAGCAAGCAAGCAACCAAGCAAGCAAGCAAGCAAGCAAGCAAGCAAGCAAGCAAGCAAGCAAGCAAGCAAGCAAACAAGCAAGCAAGCAAGCAAGCAAGCAAGCAAGCAAGCAATCAATCAAGCAAGCAAGCAAGCAAGCAAGCAAGCAAACAAGCAAGCAAGCAAGCAAGCAAGCAAACAAGCAAGCAAGCAAGCAAACAAGCAAGCAAGCAAGCAAGCAAGCAAGCAAACAAGCAAGCAAACAAGCAAGCAAGCAAGCAAGCAAGCAATCAATCAATCAATCAATCAAGCAAACAAGCAAACAAGCAAGCAAGCAAGCAAGCAAGCAAGCAAGCAAGCAAGCAAGCAAGCAAACAAGCAAGCAAGCAAGCAAGCAAACAAGCAAGCAAACAAGCAAGCAAGCAAGCAAGCAAACAAGCAAGCAAGCAAGCAAGCAAGCAAGCAAGCAAGCAAGCAAGCAAGCAATCAATCAATCAAGCAAACAAGCAAACAAGCAAGCAAGCAAGCAACCAAGCAAGCAAGCAAGCAAGCAAGCAAGCAAGCAAGCAAGCAAACAAGCAAGCAAGCAAGCAAGCAAGCAAGCAAGCAAGCAAGCAAGCAAGCAATCAATCAATCAATCAAGCAAACAAGCAAGCAAGCAAGCAAGCAAGCAAGCAAGCAAGCAAGCAAACAAGCAAGCAAGCAAGCAAGCAAGCAAGCAAGCAAGCAAGCAAGCAATCAATCAAGCAAGCAAGCAAGCAAGCAAGCAAGCAAACAAGCAAGCAAGCAAGCAAGCAAGCAAACAAGCAAGCAAGCAAGCAAACAAGCAAGCAAGCAAGCAAGCAAGCAAGCAAACAAGCAAGCAAACAAGCAAGCAAGCAAGCAAGCAAACAAGCAATCAAGCAATCAATCAATCAAGCAAGCAAGCAAGCAAGCAAGCAAGCAAGCAAGCAAATAATCCTGAGTTTAGGAAGGGATGCAGAGCTGGCCAATGAGTGCAGAGATGAGTGAGCAGGGAGGCTGAACAGGAAATCTGCACACTGGGCCTAAACTGAGTGGGCATTACACTGAGCACAAGACATTGACTATGAATGGGTTCCAATTTCTGAGAAACTGAGGAATGGAAAGCTGGAGAGAGGGGTTAGGGAAAAGAGTGAATACAGAGAACTAATTCATCCAGCAGCTTTGCCTAAACTAAACATAGCAAAGAATGAGGCCAAGAATGTAGCTCAGCTGGTACAGTGCTTGAGCACAGCATGACCACAACCCTGTGTTCCATCTTTAGCAACAGCATAAACCATGGTACATACCGATGCTCTTTGAACTGGGGAGGTGAAGGCAGGAGGTTAGGAGTTCAAG
The DNA here is from genome assembly GCF_978045245.1 of Mus caroli. NCBI lineage: Eukaryota > Metazoa > Chordata > Mammalia > Rodentia > Muridae > Mus > Mus caroli. The sequence continues at coordinate 17,453,582 of NW_028227274.1, read as the reverse complement.
GTTATCCTCAGCTACATGGTTGAGCTTGAGGCCAAGGCCATCCTGGGCTACATATACATGCAATTTTGTCCCCATCACCACTAAAACAAAGCAAAGCAAAGGAAGACAAAAACCAATAAAAAAGAAATGGAGTGAAAATAAATATTTTCCCAAACATGAAAAAAGAACGACTTTGGATTTGAGAAAGGAACATTCATTTGTGTGTTCAGGAGAATTATTCAATTCAGATAATAGGTATAAGTATTCACCTTCATGTTTATGTGCGGCGTGTGCATGCAGTGCCCTTGGAGGTCAGAAGAGGGTTTAGATCCGCTGGATCTGGAGTTATAAATACTTATGAGCCATCATGTGGGTTCTGGGAATTGAACACTAGTCTTCCACTTTCTCCTGCCGTGTGCATGTGTGTCTTGTAAGACCAAGTCTGTGACAATGCCTTTCCATCACATAGAGGGAGATTCAAGATAAATATTAGAAACGGCCTCCTGGCCATCTGGCAGCGAGACCAGGATATAACATCACAGGAAATTACCTGAAGTTATCCACCAACATTCTAAAGATAAGATCATAACACAACAGATGGTTATGAATGCTTCCAGTGTTGAGTGAGCTACCAAACCCACAACAGTTGAACACACTCATTCTTTTGTTTGCAGAATTTCTTTATTGGAGATTAACTGAGAGTCTGGACCCCAGGTCCAGGATGGCTGATATGGCAGCTGGCTCTGCTATAGTAGTTAGTAGCTGTGTGGCCTACAGCTGTGTACCTAAACTTTCTCTGTCTCAACCAGGGAGCTGGAGTTGTCTGGACTATGAATAGATGTCTGGAGACAGTCCTGCTTTGGAATTTACATTTCCCCTTTTTACACAAAGCTATCGCTGAGTTAAAACTCAGACCTGGAAGCTGTAAATCCTAAGGCATCACAGCTACGCGTCACTGCAGGAAGCCGACTTCCATTCCTCATTTCAGTGAGACCCTCCATTCTAACTCTCTTTTCTCTAGTCTCTTGGTCACACCTGTCAGTCATCCTCAGCTTCTCACTTTTCATAGGTCTCCTTATTTTTGTCACTTCTGGCTTTATTTTAGGGACAGCTTGAACCAAGCTCTGGAACCATCCTTCATTTTGACAGCCAGGCAGCACAGCATTCTCAGGCCCTTAAGTGCTCTAGGTTCTCCCTAAAGAACACTTCAGCTTCCTTTCTTTTTTTAATATACAAAGCAAAGGCAAACCATCAGGCCGAGAATGCTTGCAAAATGTCTTATTTTGAAATTCTCCCACAATTGCTGGAACACAACATCCTGTCACAAAATGCTAAAAATGGATAGATGAAAGTATTAACAATTTTTAGTTTTTTAGAAAATAAGCCACCAAACCTGACTTGGTGCTATATAGAGGCAGGGAGATCAGAAGTTCAAGATTATTTTCAGCTCTAATTCCAGTCCCCTCCCTCAAGAGGAACATCAAAAAATTACACACAAGTTAAAGATTGCTCAGGCTGATTGATTAACATGTCAATGATCACAGAGGGGTGGAATATTTGGGGCCCAGAATTATTTATCTTGCCTTATCTCTAGCTTAGAAAATAGATATTTATTAACCACCTCTGTGTTTGCCCTAATGTCCTTGTGATTTTCAGCTGAAAATCTCCTTTTCTGGAATGTGTAAACAGACCCCATCATTTTCAGCAATACAAAGGCAAGGTTGCTATTATATAACATCTGAGGCTTTAACAGAAACCTTCCTGCTCTGCCTTCACCTAACTACCCATTCTTTCTAGCACTGTACTTTAACTCTACTAATGCCTTGATTTATAACTTTCTTTTTTCTCTTACTATGAAAACGTTTGAAATTGTTACTGTATTGGAATATGGCATTTGGAACATTCTGAACCTATGTTCCTGGGCTGTAGCAACTTGTATCTGTCTCCAGGATAAATGTCCCGTTGGAGATGGGAGCTGTGTTGTTGCATCAGCAAAGGCCTGCCAGACTGTTTGCGACCCTGTTTCATTAAACTCATTAAAGAAAGAAGAAGAAAAGTGGTCAGAAAATTAGGGGAATCATTCTGAAAAATCAGTAAATGGGTCCAAGACACCCTCTCAGAACTCACCAAATCAGTTCTTGTGAAGTGATCATATGCTCTCTAGATGCACTGTTAGCAAGTTCTTGTGAGATTATCATATGCTCTCTAGATGCATTGTTAGCAAGTTCTTGTGAGATTATCATATGCTCTCTAGATTCACTGTTAGCAAGTTTAGCTTTGATTCAGTTTTTAATTGTGTTTACTGATTAAATAAATGGATATTCAAAAGCATATGAAAATAAAATCTCACATTGAGACCCAAATGCCATCTTCCCAAGGTCTGAACTAAAATGAGTCATTTCAACAGGAGACTGGTCCATTGAGAGGCTGACTTCTTACCTAGAAACTCAATCTTTCTTAACTGGGACCATGTACATCTTAGAAAGAGCAAGCTTTCACTTGACCTTGGGATGTGAGCACTAGAGTCAACCCTAGGAGACATCTAATTCCTTCTATATAAAGACAGACAAGAGGCTGGTTGTTTCCCTCATAGACAATGGGCCCCATCCCCTACACAAGGCTCAGCTTCTTCAGAGAGTGAGTCCTCTGCTATGCCCATCACAGTGCCACCAGTACAAACACACTGGGGAGATGGTCCTTCCTTCCACATACCTCTTGGATATGTTCTTATAATCTTACAAACCACCTCCTCATTCTGACTTGAGTTGCAGTTGGTTGTTGATGTCCACAGCCTTGCCTATTGTGCTCTGTTGCACACTCTCACACAACCCTGCCTCCTCACTTCATACACACCCATCCTCATACTTGCACATACTCTCTACCTACCCACACACTCACTCCTACCCCACCCTACCCACACACATTCATTCCTACCCCACCCCACCCCACCCACACACTCACTCATCCCACACAACCCCTCCATACTCTGCATTTGCACTCCCACCCCACACTCTCACATGCCTACACCCCTTCACTCCACACTCACATCCACCCATTAACTCACCCACACACCACACACTCAATATAACCTCCTAGAGGGAAGAGGATGAGTCCTTCCCAGCTCTCACAGAACCTTCCCCATTGTACTTACTGATCTAAAGAGGAAGAAACCAATTTGGGAGAGTAAATAAATGGAAAGTGCTATGTAAATGCTTCTTGACCATTTCCACATATCAAAGAGCTATATTTAAAAAAGAAAGAAAGAAAATTTAAATGAAAGAAGGAAAGAAGCTCAGGAATTAGCACGCACTGTTTACCGATGTGTATTATAAGCTGCAATTAAGTGGCACCATTTCTAAAGCCTTTAATTGAGGTGTGAGTGAAGAATGCTTGTATGTCTCCTTTTAATAAAGCTTTTACCTCTAGAAGGGCATGGGACAAAGGAAGACAGGGAAATGCTGTTAGTGAGTCTGATCTGTGGTTTTAACACCACAGCTGAGATGCCTCCATAAACAGGGCGTGTGCGGGAGACCTAGCAGGATGCAAGCTTCAACTTGCTGAATTCTGTGAGAAATAAAATAGAAACAGACTGGTGTGGTTGAGATCTGGAAGACTTTAGAGACCTAGTTTCTTTTAAATATAATATTTGTATTGATTCATTGAGAATTTTATACATATTTTGATTACATTCACCTCTCACTTCCTCCCTGACTCCCCTCATATCCACCTCACCCCTCCCAATATTTCTTTTTCTTATAATCCAAAGTGTACATTTTGTGCTGTCTATATATTTGTGCATGCCCAGCCATCCAGTAGGGGTTGTTCAATCTACCAAGGGCTATACCACTAAGGAAAAGCAACTATCAGTCTTCTAGAAGCCATCGACTGTCCATAGCTCGTCAGTTAGGGGTAGAAGCTCACGAGCCCCTCCCCCTCCAATGCTGTGATGCTGACTATCTTGATCTTGTGCAGACAGCCACAGGTGCTGATAGCATGCAAATGGAGCCGTCCTGTCCTGTGCAGAAGACACTATTTCAACCCTGTTCTCTCCAGCTTCTGGCTCTTCCAGTCTTTTCTGACCCTTTTCCCATCATGGGGCTGGGGTCTTGGTGGGAAGACAGTGTGATAACTGATATGGACATCCTACTTGTAGCCAGCAGTCCATAGACACTTACTCATTCTCTGTATTTGGCCAATTAATAATTCTGTATTAACTGCCTTCCACTGAACATCAACACTTCTCTCATGAGGTTTGAGATCTGCAGACAGCTGGCTGTTTTTTAACTGACTTTTTTTTTTTCAAATGTGGGGTATTCTCTGAAAATGAGGTCCAGGAGCTTATTATTTTCTGATCTAAATGCTAGCTGGCAGGTGTGAGCAGGCACTTAGGCAGCAGCATTGTGCACATCCTTTGACGGAATATAAGCAGTATTGTTGCATGTCTTAGGTTATAGCTTATGTCACAATTGTCACCACATCACATGGAATACAGCTCTTCACTTTGAACTCCTAGAGCCTTGTGGAAGATGGGGATGTTCTCAGACTTCTGCCTCTGGTTAATATCCTAAAGTCATTTTCTTGGGATTGTTCTTTGGGGTTCTGCATCTAAGCATTGGGTTGCTCGTCAGTACTGAAGAAAGTAGACACAATCTTGTGGCTGAGGGGCTGGACAGATGGCTCAGTGCTTAAGAGCACTGGATGCCTTTCCAGAGGGCCTGGGTTTAATTCCCAGCACCCACATGGGGCTCATAAACATTTGTGACTCCAGTCCCAAGGAATCTGACTTCCTGTGGCCATCTTAGGTACTGCATGCCTATGACAGACATACATGTGTGCACCTGTATTTAGAAATAAACATCTTAGAGTTATAACCCTTCTTGCACAAGACACATGACAAAAGCTCTAATCTTAGCAAGTGAATATGAACCCTTGAAGTTCTGCTCTTCATTTAGCACTGTTGAGATCTCTCCTGAGATGAGTGGACACCCTGACTCATCACCAAAAGCAGCATGGGGCTTCCTGGATATAAGTGTAGAATATGGGGACTCTGAAAATCTCCTCATCTTACTCTAGAGTATCAGTTTGCTTGTGAAATCATTCTATACTCTCTTCATGAGGACCCAACCTATACCATTCTTCTAAATCAAACAGATCTCCCACAAAGAAGCTTCCTCTAGGCATTCAGGGAAGTTCAAGCAATCTTCCAGGCCAAAGACAATACCTAGGTCTGGACTTCTATGTCTAGAACAGAAATAAACTATGCAAGAAGTTTTGTGCTGTGACAACAGAATTCTTTTCTAAATTGTAGGATGAATATTTATCCACAAAAAGAAAGCTAACACAAAGTCCTGTAATGAAAAACAGCAAGAAATTATATCAGAAAAATATATATTCATTTTGCAAGGGTAGAGATAAAAGAGACAGAAATGGGCTGAAAAAAAAAAGAATTTCATGTAGGAAACAACACAAATTGAGATTTTAAAGCTTGCTAGTGAGGATCATAAATTCCAGGAAAGATGCTATCTGTGCAGACTAAAAATCACAGCAGCATCTGACATTCTACTGTGTGAAAACTGTTGACTTTAAACAAACAGCTCTTCATTTTAAAAACACACACTAAGCAAAAAGTCATATTTGGTGATGCTGATCACCAAAAGATTTATTCTTTGACTCTGTGCTTAGCAGGGTGTGGAAGGACAATTTTCTCTGATGGCGGGATATTTGGCCAAGAGCCACAGTGAACACCCATGAGCACTCAAAACAATTAGAAAGGACTCATTCTGAATCAGCAGGTGTCTATGAATAGGGGGATTTATTAATATGCCCTGACTGAAAATGCTTAAAGCACAGGCTTGGAACTGGAAGAGCCAGTGAGCAGGCGAGAACACAACTCTGTCAATTAAATGTCCAAGGACTCCGGAACACACAGGGAGTCACCGGAAGTGTAGTTGATTAATACCTCATGGGATTTTTTTAAAAGCCACTTTAATGGAAAAGTTTGATAAATTTTTATTTTATGTTTGATTATTATTTTTATAATTTTTCACATATAACTTTTAAATCTCAAGTAAAGTCTTGAAATTTTAAGTAAAATCTTTAAATTATAAGTAAAATCTAATTACATTTCTCCAATTCTCTTTCCTTCCTCCAGTCCCTCCCATGTTTCCTCTGACTCCCTCTCAAATTGATGGTCTCTTTTTTCGTTGATTATAATTGCTCTATGTATCTTTCTCTTTCTCTTTGTAAGCACTCACAAATTCAAGGGGTGAGTCCATCTGGAGTTGCTTGTTTGAATGTTAGAACTGATCACATTGTATTGGATAACCTGTTAGAATATTTAATCTTGGGAAGCCTAATTCTGTCTCTTTGCAGTCACTAGTTGTATGTAGTTCTTTGTCTGGAATTGAGACTCCCGAGGTTTCCCTTCTACTTGGTGTATCCATTGATGTTGTCTTTGTTCACTCAGCCATATTGTTGAGATACCTTTATCAAACAAACTTGACTTTGTAAATGTATAGAAATACACAATTCAAAATTATTGTATCTGTTTAGTATTTGGTATGATTTTATCTTGAGAGACTTTTTTTTTATTTGTTTCCAGTTTGGACTGAAAACATCACATAAATACCTAGAAGAGATGGTTTATTTTAAAATAAAAATCTCTTAAGGGATGGACTGATGGCTCAGTAGGTAAGAGCACTGGCTGGTCTTACAGTAGACCTAGGCTGATAGCTCAGGTGATAGACTGATGATAGCTCACAGTCATCTGTAAGTCCAATGTCAGAGTCAGTCACTCAACATGCACATGGTACATATACAGGGAAACACATACACATAAAATAAAAAACAATTGAACAACTTAAAAGATATAGCTTTCTTGCATAATTTTTATTAAGTTGAAAATTTCCATGCAAACACTAGCGTATATACTGACTTTTTTTTTTTTTTTACACAATAGTACTTCTGAGCTGGAGTACTATATGCAACCATGTGACATAGATACATGCCATTCATTTTCAGAATTATGATTAAGGAGTCATGCCCTCTTCATCTCTTTGTGGGTATAGTTACGCATAGCTTTGAGGGGAGAGGGAGGCATAATCCAGGCATTGTTATTGATTTCACAAGTGCAATTAACTACAAGTGTTTCCACCTGCATCCACAAAGCCTTGGCATATTGTTTCAACTAATAGTAGCCAGACAAACACTGAAAAGCTGATGAGATTACAGTATATTGCTGAAAGCTATTTTTCTTGTAGTAACTCTGAGTTCCTTTATTTTGAAAACATTTTAAGAGTAGATTTTGGAAACTAAAACCTCCTAGATTTTCTTTCTTTAAAGAAAGTTTTAGTGTCACTAATTTATTTCCAGAATTTGTCCTCTTTCCATGATGCAAAAATATCTCTCAAAGTCTCTGAATAACATTATCACTCTAGAAAGTAATCTCTGATAGAAAAGTAAGTCTCCTCTCCAAAGCTGGCAGATAAAGAGAGAGTGACTTGTCAAAGTTTGATTAGAGGCTGTTGAGCACCCTGGAGATCATTGTTGACTGTACCATCTGCTATGTTTCCTGCAAACAAACACACATCATTTAAATAATCACATATCCATTTTGCTCATCTAGAAAATGCAAGAAAGCCAGTAACCCACATCCACTCACTGGACAGGAGTACTGTGTTTATCATGATCAGGAGGGAATTCTCTGACTACTCACTAGTCATGCTAAGGGTGTCTCCAGAGTCTGTAAATTACTTCAGGATTTAGTCATAATGACTACAGTTTGGGCCTTTGGAAATTTTCCTTAAATGTGCTTTGCACATCTACCTTTATCTGTTTCTGACTTAATTTGTCTCTCACCCACCAGGCTCGCTGGGCAGCCACGTGGTCCTGAGACCATGCCCCGAGTTCCCGCATTCACTCAGCATCGGCTAAAATGGGCCCTTTTCCTAGTCTTTTCTACTTGTAGTGACATCAAAAGCACACTTCCTCACCCAGGATTGAGGGCTTGTTTCACTCTTTCTCCTGATATCCATTTCTTCTCCTCTTTTCTTCTTGAAAGCTCAACCTTACTGTAAAGTGTCTCTCTGTACCATTCCTTCCAGGCCCCAGCTCCACATTACAAGCCCATCTCCAACTTATTTCCTGCAGAAAACTGTCTTTCCTCCTGTTTTCTTTTCTTTTATATAGTTTTAATTGTGTGTTTGTGTATGAATACACATGTGTATGACGGTGACTGTGTTTGTGCAAGTGTGTGTGTGTGTGCACAAGAGTGTACATGTGAGTGTGCATGTGTGTATACCAGAGGTAAATCTCAAGTGTATTTATCAGTTACCATCAACCAACACTCTCTCTCTCTCTCTCTCTCTCTCTCTCTCTCTCTCTCTCTCTCTCTCTCTCTGTGTGTGTGTGTGTGTTTGTGTGTATCTCCCTCTCTCTCTTGTCCAGTGCTGAGAGTGAGACAAGTAGATTCCTGGGGCTGGTTAACTAGCCAGCTTTGACTACTTGCTAAATGAGGAGACATTGTCTCAAAAATAAATGAAATAAAAATTTTACAATCACGCTAGAAGTTGATCTACAGCCACATGCATGTGCAAATGTGCGTACACAGACAAAACCACCAAACACACATGCACACACATATGTATATGCACATATGCACGAACACACAGAGTTTGGACAGACCTTACGCAACTTGCTATTTTAAAGAATGTTTGGGGCCTCTTTAGAACTGCTCAGGGAGCAGACTAGCAAATATATTTCCGGGCTGCTAAGCTCCAGACTGTGCCTATGAGCACCTGCTGGACTCTTCTCTCCTGAAGAGTAATTCTGAGCATGTCTTCCTAGAATGTGAAGAACAGAGTCATCTTTTGTAGCCAGCCGTCACTGGAGAACCTGGTCATGAGCACGAGCGTCCTGTCTCTGGCTGGCTGGACTGAGTGTGGGAATGGACTTCCGTTGACAGAACAGGTTGATTCACCAAGGTCAAGCATGGTGGCATGCATAAGACAACAGACCATTACCTACAAATTGTGGGAACTAAGTTTACATTGTCCTCTTGCCCCACTTGTCCTGAAAGTCCACAGAGCTGAGTCATTCTACTGGAAAGCTTGAAAGTCCGTGATGCAGGTGTTTCAGCCTGATAAGCCTCTGGTCAAGTAGTAAGGAAAGCATGCTGGGTACTCTCCTATCCTTTCCTCTCTCTTTCTGCTTTGGAAAAGAACTGCATGTACTCCTTTTGTTTCAAAGGAGGGATCAGGACACACAGAAACTCAGCTTCAATGCAAACCTGAAATTTTCCAGGTGGCTGAACACAGAATTCTGTACTTAAATCCCTGGCTGCTCAGTTAAGCGTTTGAGCACCAGAAATTGGCTTGCTGCTGGGCATGGCTCACTGATTATCACACCCTGCAAGACTGTGATGAGCTAAAAGAAGTGATGTTTGGAGATGAACGCATCTCTGCTCTGCGTCAGTGATGATTGAGTTTTGTGTTCTTTTCAGGCTCACTGAGAAATGTGCTTGCTAGGGCTCATTGTTTACTTGACCTGGTTCATGTCAGTGCCTGACACGAACAATCCTCTCAACAATCCAGGATTTCCTGTCTATGGTCTCTAAGGCTTCTTGACTTGACAGATGATCTCAAGTCAGCCTTCCTGTCCAGCCAAACCTTCTGCTTCTTCCTCAAGGTTACTGCCTTGGTGAACTACCCTTTCCTCTACTTTTTAAGTCATTTTCTGTCTTACTTTAAACATTACTTTAAACATTGTAAATCCAACTGTCTCTCCCCTGTTTTTTCCCGATTGCCCACATCACTCAGTTTTCCTCTGGGGCGATCATTGGTTACATAGGCCCTTCCAGTGTTTCTAGAACCCGAGTTTCTAGTTCTGCCATCTTTTTCAACTTTCCCACACTGCACCAGTCATGCCTGCTTCTGTTTATGCTACAGGCTCCCATCTCTTTCACTTTGGAATCTTTTTCTTAAGCCTTCCATTCTTCACAGTCATTCTGCAGAGGGTAGAACATAGCAGGCGGCTTCCTTCCTACACACCCTTGTCTATAGATTTTTCTATAATATGCTTCCGTGATAATTTGTTTATATAAAAAGTGAGGAATTTTTTAAAAAGTTAATTTATAAGCCTCAAGTTTGAAAAATAAAAAATCAGATATTAGATGAGTAGTTTGGATAATTTCAGTTTTTAGTGGATAAATCAACCACACAGAACTCTGTGTTCTATCATCTGCATAGTTATTTGACTTCAGTGTCACTCAACCACACCTACAGTTATCCAGATATGGTCTGGGTTACTCATGCGTCTGTGACTTCATATCCAGTTATGGTGGTTTCTACCCAGACTTCGGAACTACACCAGGAAAATCTCCAGCATCTGCTAAGCTGACAGAGAAGATATGGCAAAGATAAAAACAGAGAAAGAAGGAAAGGAAGGAGGAAGGGAAGGAAGGAGAGAGGGAGGGAGGAAAAGAGGGAAGGAAGGAAGGAAATAATATTTAAAAGAGGGAAGCAAAGAAATGGGATGAACGAAATGCAATGAAGGAGAGAAAAATCCTTCCAGGGGAAAGCTTTAAAAAAAAATAATCCCAGGATGCCTCTTGCTGCTGGAATCCTGGGGACTTGCTCTGAGGTGAGGTGCATGGGTATCTGTGGGTTGGTGTTATGGCTTCCAAGCCATGTGTACAAAGTGTCCTGCCTCTGAAGTTGTGTCACAAGCAGCTACAATGTCCTCCCAGCAAATGGCAGTTTTTATATACATGATGACGACTGGGTATTAAAAGTTAACTAGAAGGTCATCAAAAAACTCCAGATTTCAGCTATGTGTACTTTGGTTGTAGGAGACACGGTAGGACCTATGAGCTGTGGGGCCACACATGTCAGCTCAAGGACAGCTGCTCAGCTGTGGGCGACCTGGACAAGGGGGCAGTAAGGACCTGGAGTCTGTGGTCTCAGAGGCTGGTGCTCTCTCAGAGAGCTGTGAGTGCAGGAAAGGTTACACAGTTTGGACAACATGAAATATCTGTTTCAATTGTCCCATACACACTAAATGCACTTCTTTAAGGAGAATTTGATTTCAGGTAAGGTCTTTAATCAGGGATGACAGTGATCACAGTCACTGGAGTGATTACACTGTGGTCACCATCACAGTAAAGTGACCACACTGTGGTCATCATCATAGTAGTGAGTACACTGTGGTCACCGTCACAGTAGTGAGTGCACCGTGATTAGGGCATTCCCTTTGAAAACAGTAATAGCAGCCATAACTTGGGCTAGTGCATTGTGGTTTTAAAGTACAGCAACAAGCAGTACTTAATTGGCAGATAAGAAGATACATGAGGCTTTATTGAAATCATAGTGCGAAGAACCGAATGAAGACGAAGTTGGTTAAGGATGAATGGAAGGATCTCTGTTTAAGTTTATTTAAATGTATTCAAGTTATGATTTGTTTCCTGATTCATGGGACTACTCTTAGTTGTTTTAGTGATCATGATCCTAGTATTCAGCACTAGGGTTTAATCAATAGTGTGAAAATTTTATAGGAAGAATTGACTTTTAAATTATTTTCTTCCAATTAAATGTTTCAGAGAAGAAGTGGGCATGTTGGGATGGACACCTGCTACCTTCTGACTTAACATTTGTGTTTAGGAAAATGAGGGAGCCCAAAGAAGCCTCAGAGGCCCCAACAAGGATATCTGAACTGAACTGCACATGTCCGTAAATAACTACTATAGCTATGGAATCCTAAAGATTCTGTCATTAAGTGCAGTTCTGGGACACTTGGCACTCTGGTGGTTGTCTTGTTGGAAGCCACTCGCATCTCTGTGAAATCAGACTTTATAAATGAGAGCAGCTTGCTGCTGAGACTGAGTCCACCGGCTTACAATGCTGCCACCTTTAGGAGGTTCTCCTGTGTGATTTTATGTGTCTGTGATGCTGGGGAACACATGTCTGCATAAAGGATGCTGAAGAAATATGGGTCTGTTCTGTGCCTGTGTCAGAGAGCCAAATGTGCTGTTAATAATTACAGTTCTGTACTAAAGAAGTCTGTGAAATGGGCTGTTATGCCATTAAGAAAAAAATAGTAATAAACTATGATATGAATATAATGTACTTTTAAATGTCATAGCTGATATTGCTGATTACGAGTTCAGAAAAGATTAACCAATTTATCTGCTTGGAAGGGGTTCGATGATAAAAACCACTTACAATTTCTTATTTATCACATAGCTTCTGTAATATTCTACTTTATTCTATCAAATATTTTATGAAAAGTTTGGTTTTATTTTGAAAAAAATATTTTTCTTTAACATTTGATGGAAATACTGCTGATTGAGTTGAAGATGATTTAAGGTCATGGCTGATTATAAAGGTAAATCTATCTAAAACTAAAAATCAATTAATTTTGGAATTGACAATAAAATTCTCAAATTTCCTCAATTCTTATATCTTGAATGCAACTTTAGTAGATATGTAATAATTAAAAATCAGTTTCTTTGCAAAGAAATGCACATTTCCACAGAAGCAATATTCTTTTAAAATGCACAATACTATATTTATATCTTTATGTGGGGACATTTTATAAAATTACACAGTAATTCTTTGCATGTACCTTTGATGTCTAGGCCCAGTCCACACTGCTAAGGCTCTTCCTGAGGAATGGAACAGAGGAATGTGCCTGTATCTACATATCCCTTATACTACTAAACAAGTCCAATCCATTTTATTTATTAAATTTGAAGGTCAAAAAATTCTTTTGTCTTACTTGTGTTTTAAATGAGAATTTCTCTGACTTCAATGAAATGGAGGCTTTGAAGGTTTTTATTGGTCATCTGGGCTTTTCTGTGAATTTGCACACCTGGCTCATAGGCACCTACTCTTCTGCTCATTGGCAGCTATAGGGCACCGTTTCTCCTCAGCCTGTGTGTACTACTTTAGGAAGCTGAGGGCTACTCTCCCATGGCTGCTGGGGTGCTTCTATGAAAATGAATATTACTGTATACCAATAGTTGGTAAGTAGAAAAATAAAGCAATTTATTGTTTGTGATACCAGATCTTTACTGGAGTCACTGTGTCCACTTTTGTTGGGACTGAGGCTCCCATCACACTACTCTGACATGGTCTGAATATGTGCTTCACAGCAGGAGAGACACTCACCTATGTATGACAGTTCACCTCTGCACTGGTATGATGGTCAGGGAGGAAATGGAGAGTCCCACCTTATATTTGTGAAAATAGCACCTATTTCAGTGTGTATCTGGGGGGGGGGGAAAGGGAAGCTTTTGGTCAAGACTCAATGAGATAGGGAATGTTCAGTCTTCAGCATACTGTGAAGTTGGAAGCCCATCCTTTTGCCACTGTAGCAAGACTGCCATCTGCCAGGTTCAGAACTGAGAACCATGCAGTAGAGCTACAAAAAGGACACCAATATCCTCATAATGTTTCAGTTTATTATTATGTGCTAGGCTTCTCCATACCTGTTCTTAGTCTCACGCAACCTGTGGGCCATGGTTGGACACACATAGGGTTCCATGGAAACACTCCAAAAAATATGCTTAGAGTTATCCGCATTCATTTGTTATTGAAAAAAAACAAATTGTCTGGAAATCCTACCCTTTAATTGATTACATTTGTTTAGGTCTTGGCTCTATTTTGTGTGTGTAGTTATATTGTGTTAATTCTTTCTAAAGACAGAGAACATGTGTGTGCTTCCACACATGCACACACAGCCTTCTCTTAAGATTCAGAGCTAGTTCATATCTATGACGTTAGCCTTCTATCTTATCTGTAATATTAGTCACTGCTGTTGTTAAGACAATCTAAGTGTTTTCACTTGATTCTTTACTCCTAAGACAAGCTCCTTTTGAACATAAGCATGTGAAATAAGTAAGTAAATGAAGCATGATTACTGTAGTTAAACATTAAATAGAGTGCAAGGTACTTTAGCCTGATAAGAGAGGAATGTGAGTCTGGCTTTCAGAGGAACAGACACTAAGGAGGTCCTGCTTGTTTTATACATAGCAGCCAGGATCAGCCCATGTACACAATGGCAGGCTCCACTGGCTTCTCATAAGCTTCTATTTTTATTTTATGTATATTCAAATTTACATAATAAAGAACTAGCTTTGATGGAATACATGGAAAAGTAATCTTTTAAAGTGTAGTAGATAAATAAGGCTTTAAATATTCTCCAGAAAATGCCTTGTAGCTAACTGCATGGACTTAAAATTGGTACACAACCCAGGTCACTTCTGCTGCTGCCTTCCAGCCTGCTGGTTTCTTAGCATGGATAATTATCCTCTTTCATTATCCATGAACTGGACAAAGCTCGTATGTTAAAACTTGACTCTTTGCTGTATCCAGAAGACTAGAATTCCACAGAAGCCTTAGAAATTCCCAGTTTTACCTGAGGTTTCCCAGGTTTATGCATCTATAGGACCCTTCCCACTCCTGGCTCTCCACAGCATTCATGTAAGCCAAGGGTGACAGGGACAGAAGTCAGATCACAGACCTGCCTCACCAACCCTGGTTACAGGAGACAATATGGCACCTTATACAGGAATCAGGAACTCAGCTTCTTAGTTCTGAAAACAATTCTGAATTCCAAACATCTGCTGGAGGGAATATTACAATTGATGCTATATAGAAACTATTCTGGAGTTTAAGGAGTATAGTGAAGGGGACTCAGTAGACCTACTCATTTGAATTGGTTTAAATATAGATCATTTGTGTTGGGAGTATGGCCCAGTGGTTAAAATTCCTGCTGCATAAGCATAAAGCCTGGGGTTTGTATCCTAGTGCCTATCTTAGAGTGAGATGACTACTGAGATCTGTGAACTCCAGACTTGCCACAATTTAATTTGCTTAATATCCAAAGTCCATTCATAGCGAGCTTCTTTTAAGGATCTCTCTCTCTCTCTCTTCCTCTCTCTCTCTCCCTCCCTCTCTCTTCCTCTCTCTCTCTCTCTCTCTCTCTCTCTCTCTCTCTCTCTCTGTCTCTCTCTCCCTCTGTCTCCCTCCCTCCCTTCCTCTCTCTCCCTCTCTCTCTCCCTCTCTCTTCCTCTCTCTCTCTCTCTCTCTCTCTCTCTCTCTCTCTGTCTCTCTCTCCCTCTGTCTCCCTCCCTCCCTTCCTCTCTCTCCCTCTCTCTCTCCCTCCCTCTCTCTTCCTCTCTCTCTCTCCTTCTGTCTCCCTCTCTCTCCCTCTCTCTCTCCCTCCCTCTATCTCTCTCTCCTTCTCTCACTCCTTCTTTCTCCCTCCCTCTCTGTCTCTCTGTCTCTCTGTCTCTGTCTCTCTCTCCATCTATCCATCTCTCTCCTACATCCATACCCAGGGACCTGTAGCCTCTACCATGATCTACACCTTATTAATTGTTTATTATTATTATTATTATTATTATTATATCCTTTTTTTATAGTCCAGTCATTATTCCCCCTCCCAGCCTGCCCTCTGAAAGTTCCTCATCCTATTTCTCCTCCCACATCTCCAAGAGGATGTCTTATTAGCTTATTCTTAAATACAAATCACATAAATTTCTCAGCAACTCTGAAAACTAGAACACAGAAGAAGAATAACTTTTTAATGCTCATGGTAAAATGACCATATACCTGGAATTCTGCTCTTAAATAGATGGTCAATTCAGTATAAGGATGTCATGGTTAGATACTCAATGCCTTAACCTTTTTTCCTGTTTATTTTTTATTTTTTTTAAGTAAGCAAAAGATGTTATTAAAATGAGGACTAACCTAAGAATGGGATGATATGGGTTTAGAAGTCAGGAGACTCATCATAAGAGAGAAGAAAATGTGCTGGTTGTTGGAGAAAGGAAGACCTTAAACGACAGCCAACCTAGAGAGCCATGAAGATATCAGTACAGAGAAATATGGGGACTACCTGTCCCGTCCAGCAGGACCCAGTTATTCGTGGGTGTGAGGGGGACCACAAACCTGGAAGAGAAATGGGAGGAAGGGAAAAAGAAGTGGAGACCAAGGAGGGAATTCCTGTCAAGGTCTCAGTTTATTAGGCTGAAACGCTAGGTTTTAAGCACACAGTGAGGGAAATAGGGAGGGGTTGAGGGGGAATTAACAAAGAACAAAGAAATGGGCATCTGGGGACCTGAAGGCCGAATTCAGGTTGCAGGCGGGAGGCACTCTGAGTCTTATCTCCAGAAAGTAGATTCTTCTTAACAGCCTTGGGTGTCAGGCTGGGCTCAGCACATAACTCGTGTCCTTAGATGTCTTGGGAGTCAGGAAGAGATAAGGAAGAGGGGACTATAATTCAGCTTTTTACAGCCTCAGGTACCAGGAAGGGAATAGGGAGGAGGGGGTGATGACTGGCTCCTTAGCACAAGGCCATTTGGCTTGTTAGGTTGGGAAGCTGCGAAAGGCCTATTTTCTCATGGTATGGTCTCAAACAACTACCCAAGAAAAGTCATAGGCTACCGATGTTTACATTGTTTTCCCCTGTCCTCAAAACTTCAGGATGGTTGATCCGCATGGATACTGGCAGAGAATAGTGTGAGTTATCAAACTCACTACTGTCCGTCATAGTGTACCAAGAGTGTATTGTTGGCTAAGTATTTTCTGTCTAATGGCATATAGCTTTAACTTAGAACACTGTAGCCTGGGGATGTACTTCACTGGTAGAGTGCTTGTATAGCATACATGAGGCCCTGGTACTAAATTAATATTTGTTTCATATATATATATATATTTCTTTATTTACATTTTGAATGTTATCCCCTTTCCTAGTTTCTCCTCTGAAAATCCCCTATCCACTTCCCCCTCCCCCTGCTCCCCAACCCACCCACTCCAACTTCCTGGCCCTGCCATTCCCCTATACCGGGGCATAGAACCTTCACAGGACCTAGGGCCCCTCTTCCCATTGATAACCGACTAGGCCATCCTGTGATACATATGCAGCTAGAGACACAAGTCCCACCATGTGTTTTCTTTGATTGTTGTTTTAGACCCAGGGAGCTTTGGGGGTAATGGTTATTTCATATTAATGTTCCTCCTTTGGAGCTGAAAACCCCTTCATATCCTTGGGTACTTTCTCTAGTGCCTTCATTGGGAAACCTGTACTCTGTCCAATGGATGACTGTGAGCATCCACTTCTGTATTTGCCAGGTACTGGCATAGCCTCTTAGGAAACAGCTATATCAGGCTCCTCTCAGGAAGCTCTTATTGGCATCTGCCATAATGTCTGAGTTTGGTGGTTGTTTATGGGATGGATCCCCAAGTGGGGCAGTCTCTGAATGGTCGTTCCTTCAGTCTCTGCTCCACACTTTGTCTCTGTAACTCCTTCCATGGGTATTTTGTTCCCCCTTCTAAGAAGGATTCTGAGCTTCTGGACTAATATCCACCTTTCAGTGAGTCCATATCATGTGTGTTCTTTTGTGATTGGGTTACCTTACTCAGGATGATATCCTCCAGATACATCCATTTGCCTAGGAATTTCACAAATTCATTGTTTTTAATAGCTTCATAGTACTCCATCGTATAAATGTACCACATTTTCTGTATCCATTCCTCTGTTGAGGGACATCTGGGTTCTTTCCAGCTTCTGACTATTATAAATAAGGCTGCTATGAACATAGTGGAGCATGTGTCCTTATTACAAGTTGGAGCATCTTCTGGGTATATGCCCAGGAGTGGTATTGAATATCACAGTTAAAAAAATGTTTTTGTGAGCTGGAAAGTATGGTCACATCTGAAGCATGGTCATGAGGGAAATAATGCAAGTCTATCTTCCGTCAAGACTTTATGGTTGTCTTCCTGCTTTTTCTCCAACATGCTTGACTCACTTTTAATCATTCAGAATTTTGCCTGAATATCATCAACACTGGCTTTAATCTGTAAATAAACAAAGCAAATCAAAAACCAAAACCAACTCCCCCCCCAAAAAACAAAGTACTATGTTCATAGCCATCCCTTTATATTAACTTCTGTTGCTTCATTTTCTGTATGACACATGAATTCCCAAGGCAACAATATTTGACTGTGTGTGTGTGTGTGTGTGTACATGTTCTGTGGCTTGATTTGTGCTTTGCCTTAGAACTTAGAATACTTTCTGGTAAGTGATAGTATTCTATACATATTATAGAATATGAGCCAGTAGATGGTGAGTTGGGTGGAGCAAAACCTATTTCATACATTATTTTATCTCCAGTCCTTCAACAAGTATCTTCAGGACTAGCTATTCTAAAATCACATGCTGGTTTGATGAATGAATAAATAGATAAATGAAATCTAGGGTGAGTTCTTATAGTACAAAATAAAAATTTAAAGTATTTGAGGACTTCACACAACTAAAGATAGGTGACTCACTCATTGGAGCTCAGGATGCATGATGAGATGTATTTTTCTTTTCTCCATTAGGGCGTTCCAGAGCCTTGGCTTCAGGCTCTGAAGACATGTGTTCCTTCACTTGTGAGACAGAACAGATCCAGGTGAGTGTGATTCCTGGCATGGTTAAAAAGATGAATGGGCACACTCCATGGTCAAGGTCAATGTCAATGTCAACTCTCTTCCTGTGCAGTTCTATCCACGCTGGATGCTCTGCTCCTTTCTTATAATTTATAAACATTCAGAAATTAGGCAGATACATTTTCGTCTTCTCTATGAGGAACACCTTCAGAATTCTATCAGTTCTTCTTGTAGTAGTACAAAAAGTGATGAGTATTCAGAGGAATGGGTCTATCTCTGACAGATCCATTGGTGGGAAGGGACAGGTCCTGGGAAGACAGTCCCGGGAAGTTCAGCAGTAGTGTGAAATGGGGCAGTAGTTTTGAAATTTACTTCTGTCTGTAGAAGTGTAGCACATTAATTTTATATGTACATATTCACTCCTATACATTTATATTTCTCCAGACAGGGCGAGTTTCTTGATCAGATCTTGTATATAAGATATCCATTAGAGAGATAGAAAGAAGCCAAATCAAGGTTTAAGAAAACCCTGACCAAAATTAGACTTCAATGCTTTGAAGAGCCAAGGGTGTGTTCTGGGAGGAGTACTTTCAGTCAGCAGTCTTGGAAAAGCTAAGGATGTAGTTGCCCTTAAGCTGAAGGCAAGAGCCAGCTTGCTTCTATATGAGCCTTAATGTGGAGTATCACTTGAAGATTCAAAAACATGGATGTGTGAAAATTTAGTTCAGAATAGAAGGGAAATCCAAGTCTAGGACACAGAGACACACAGACACACAGACACACACACAGACACACACACACACACACACACACGATAGGGGATGCCAAGATAATGACAAGATAAAATGAGTATTTTATTTATATGAATACATTAGCTACTTTGGATCATTAATAAACATTCACAAGTGTTTTTGAAAACTTGACTGTGTTTCTATGCAAATTCTGGAGTCTGGTTTTGTAAAGAACAAAGAATTACTCCTGATCAACAGTAACAGCATATTTTTAAATAATGGGCAGAAGATCTGAACAGATATTTCTTAAAAGAAGACATTTGAACGGACAATGATTATGTAAAAAGGCCAACACTGTTATCTTCAAGACAATGAGCATCACTGAGATGTCACCTCATATTCTTAGGATGGTTATCATCAAAACACTAAAGAAGTGTTGGAGAGAATGTGGAGAAAAGGAATCACCAACATACTGTGAGTGGAAATATGGGTAGTTGTAGTGGAAGACAATGGGAGCCCTTACAAAATATCAAACAGGGCCGGTGATCTAGCTAAATAAGTACAGGCAGTTAGTACAAATTCTGATAATTTAGGAAATATACCTGGGCCGGGCGTGGTGGTGCACGCATTTAATCCCAGCACTCAGGAGGCAGAGGCAGGTGGATTTCTGAGTTCGAGGCCAGCCTGGTCTACAAAGTGACTTCCAGGACAGCCAGGGCTATCAGAGAAACCCCGTCTCGCAAAACCAAAAAATAAAAAGAAGGAAAAAAGGGAAATATACCTGGAACCCACATAGTAGAAAGAGAGAACCAACTCTCAAAAGTTGTCCTCTGCCCTCTCTATGTACATTGCCCCACCCAAAAGATTTGAGCTGATGTGGTGGCACTTGGCTGGAATCACAGCCCTTGAGAGGCCAAGGTGGGAGGATTTCCCAAGTTTAAAGCTAGACTGGGTTACCTACTAAGACTTTGTCTTTTGTCTAAAATAAACAAATTAATGAATGAAGAAATAAGTAGTAAAACTACCAACTGATCCAGCAGCAGTCTTGCATGTATATATAAAATTTGGATGAAACAAAATTTCATAGAAATATCTACACTTTCATGTTTGTTACTTTATTTCCAACACCAAGATATAGAAATGATATCTGCTAACAGATACACGAAGTGTGAAGTGTGTGTGTGTATGTGTGTGTGTGTGTGTGTGAATATTTTTTAGCCAATAAAAGAAAGGATTTTTTTTTCTACTTTTACAGTGTACATGAACCTAGAGGACACTATGGTAAGTGAAATAAACCAGTCATAGGATGGTAAACACTGCACAGTGTCATTCATGTGTGAAACCTGAACTTTCAAAGCAGAATAGTACATATCATTTATTTGATCTGTTTTTCTTAATGGTTTTATCTCCTAGGGTTTTTTTTGTTTATTTTTTTACTTTAAATGAGCATTATTTTAATTGTAAATGTTTGTGGGGGTGAAATGTGGTGATTTTGTTTTTATATCCAATGCATACTGATCAGCCACAGTGATAAATGTGTCTATCTGCTCATTACCCTGTGTTCAAAATCTTTGCGCCTCTTCCAGTAATTTTTATGATTTAGAGTAGGTTTTTATGAGCTGTAGCCGCCACACTGTGCTGTAGAAATGGGACTATTTGCTGTAGAAAATGGTGACTCACACTTGACATGTCAGTATGTTGGAACTCATTCTGTGATTTGTGTGATTATCTTCGAATCCAAGAGCAAGCACATCCTCTTACTACCATTTAGAGGCAGGACTTGATTATGACCATTGGATACATCTTAAGATGATTGTGGATACTAAAACTTTCAAGTACATTTGATGTAGCCTCAAAATAATCACTCTTGACTTGATTTTCATGTAAATGATCACTTTAAGGGAGCAGAGGAAAATGCTAATTTAATTGAAAGTAACCACATTAAGGAAAGTCATTTATTTTCTCACCCCAAATAGTTGTAGCACACATGTTAATTTAACATTTACTAAATCTATAAACATAGTCTGTAAGAATGTATCTCTGGATAAAAATAAAGGGTGACATGTGATCTTGTCAGACATTATTCAACACAGAAAGGATGCATATGGCCTTATAGAATCTGGAATTTCAGCACTATAAAGCAATGTTTGGAGAATTTGATGTCCCTTGATCAGATTAATCCAGAGAGAAATTATTTGGACATAAATTAATGCATCCTTTAATAAAAGCAGGATCACACAAATAACCTTTTACAAACTAGTAAGAGCAGAGTAAGAACAAAGGTGAAGGTGTTTTTTTGCATTTCTCTATTCCTTGCTTGTTGTCTAATAGATCAGCAAATCTTACTGCTATTATTCTCATTTCCGTCCTCAAACACTGTTATGCCAATCCAAGGTCTTATCTCTTAAGCCTCAGACTATTCTATAGAAACCTTCTAGAGTCTTCTTACTCCTACCACAAGTCTCTGAGTAATTTTCACTATAGCACTTGGAGGGATCCTTCAAAATATTTAACCAGATTACATGTTCATTGTATTTAATTTACTGTTTTTTAATTTTAAAATTAACTTTATTCATTTATTTTGTATGGGAGGGAAAATAAACCAATGCAGTTAGAGATCAGAGGTTAACTTCTGATCTCTTCTTCTCCTGTGTGTGTTTCGAGATACTGAACTCAAGTCACCCGGCTTAATGGCCAGTACGTTTTATTCATCTCCTGAGCAATTCTACCAGCTCTCACAGTATCTAAAATCCTTCCAGTAGTACTACATAGCAGAAATATGGACCTGGACAAATAAATCCTTCTGTGAACCAGCTTCTGCTACCAGTCTGACTTCATATCACTTTCCTTGACTTCAAGAGTGGGTATTATTTTTGTTCCACTTTATGGAGACAGAGACTATGCTACTCTGTATTTATTTATTTTTACCTTCTGATAGTCATGCTTTGTGCAATGTCCTCCCCTAGGATATAGAAGGCATCTTTTACTTCTTCCTAAGCTCAAATGGCAATGGTGGTTGCTTATCACTGTCACAGATTACAGGTAGCAAAGGCAATAGGATGTCACTGCCACAGATTAGGACACATTATAAAAATAATTAACTAGGACTTTCTTTTTGCTGGCTTTGAAATAGCAATCTGTTAATCTGTAGCTGTGATAATAAAGTTTTATTGTTTTGACTTGCAAAGGCAATGGTAGTTTATTAGAGAATAGACTAGAACTTTGCAGTTTTATTGTATCTCACTTGCTAAATTATAAATTCCAATGCTTAGAAGGCTACTGGCTACATAGTTTTTGAGAGTTATTTGTGAAAAGAGTAAACTAGATTGTGAAACAGTTGAAATGACTACTGAAATGCAATAGTGAGTCAGTAGAATGGACAGACAATATGTAATGTCCAAATGATAAGGCTGAAGATTAAGTAAACCATGATTTCAACACCAGGTCATGTTGAGTTGCCACAACAAGGAAATTGTTTTACCTCTTTTTTTTTATTGTTGTTTTCTCTTTTTTTCCTGCCCTTTAGATTTATTTTTGTTTTTAATTTATTTGTGTGGGGGTGTGTGTATGTATGTGTATATGTCTGTCTGTCTGTCTGTCTGTCTGTCTGTCTACCTGCCTTTTTGTCTGTATTGTGAATGTACTCATGCATACCTGTAAGGGCCAGGGAAGGGTGTTGGGTTTCCTTGTACCTGGAGTTACGGGACATTGTGAGCTGCTCAATTTCAATACCAGGAAACTGGTTCCTCTTCAAAGCAGTAAGTGCTCTTAATTGATGAGCCATCTCTTCATATACACTTCTTATTTCTTAAATGATGATGATGTTTATTTCATGTATAAAGTAGGTTATAGGGAGGGATTAAAAACAGTGTTTAATGTCTAAAGCATCATGAGCAAGTGAAAAGTGAACTATAGGACAGGACTTGATTTTTCTCTTTGTTTTCACCTTCTTCCCCAAAAGGAAGTAGAGTTTGTAAATATCATATATTAATGAAATTCTCAGTACTAGTTTGATGAAGGTTTTTTAATTTAAGAGAAAAGAAATTTTGATATAAGGATAAAAGACAGAGGCTATTTAGTAACACCAAGCCATAATTTTAAAAAGCTTCAACAAAAACAGAAACACAGTAAAAATCAAACCTTTAAGAAAAAGTTTGGGAATTTAAAAGCTATTCTTTTTTTGGGGAGCTCATAATATTTTGATTTATGAACATAAGATATATTTAAGAAACCTCATACTTTATCCATATCAACTTATATAAATTTATTCACAAATTATACCTTCATGAACATATCGTTCTATCCTATAATTTTTTTTTGCTTATTACATTTTATTTTATTTTTAATTAGGTATTTTCCTCGTTTACATTTTCAATGCTATCCCAAAAGTGCCCCATACCCACCCCCCCCAATCCCCTACCCACCCACTCCCCCTTCTTGGCCCTGGGGTTCCCCTGTACTGGGGGCATATAAAGTTTGCAAGTCCAATGGGCCTCTCTTTCCAGTGATGGCCGACTAGGCCATCTTTTGATACATATGCAGCTAGCTGAAAGGACCCAGATATAGCTGTCTCTTGTGAGACTATGCTGGGGTCTAGCAAACACAGAAGTGGATGCTCACAGTCAGCTATTGGATGGATCACATGGCCCCCAATGGAGGAGCTAGAGAAATTACCCAAGGAGCTAAAGGGAACTACAACCCTATAGGTAAAAGCTATTCTTAAAATATATAACTGAGTGCCAGGTATCCATCTCTTCTTGTGTGTGAATATACATTTTAACATACATTCGTTTAACGTTCACTATAAGAGCACTGCATAATGGTGCTCATTTTACAACCAAGATAGATTCAAAGATGTTAAGTCACTTGCTTTCTGTTAGATCTGTATTACTTACTCTTTTCTCTTTTTTTTGATTTTTAATATTTTTATTACATATTTTCCTCAATTACATTTCCAGTGCTATCCCAAAAGTCCCCCATAGTGCCCCCCACTTCCCTACCCACCCATTCCCATTCTTTTGGCCCTGGCATTCCCCTATATTGGGGCATATAAAGTTTGCAAGTCCAATGGGCCTCTTTTTCCATTGATGGCCGACTAGGCCATCTTTCGATACATATGCAGCTAGAGACAAGAGCTCCGGGATTCTGGTTAGTACATCATGTTGTTCCAACAATAGGGTTGCAGATCCCTTTAGCTCCTTGGGTACTTTCTCTAGCTTCTCCATTGGGAGCCCTGTGATACATCCAATAGCTGACTGTGAACATTCACTCCTGTGTTTGCTAGGCCCCGGCATCATCTCACAAGAGACAGCTATATTTGGGTCCTTTCAGCAAAATCTTGCTAGTGTATGCAATGGTGTCAGCGTTTAGAAGCTGATTATGGGATGGATCCCTGGATACGGCAGTCTCTAAATGGTCCATCCTTTCATCACAGCTACTAACTTTGTCTCTGTAACTCCTTCCCTGGGTGTTTTGTTCCCAATTCTAAGAAGGTGCACAGTGTCCACACTTTGGTCTTCATTCTTCTTGAGTTTCATGCGTTTAGCAAATTGTATCTTATATCTTGGGTATCCTAAGTTTTGGGCTAATATCCACTTATCAGTGAATACATATTGTGTGAGTTCTTTTGTGATTGTGTTATTTCACTCAAGATGATGCCCTCCAGGTCCATCCATTTGGCTAGGAATTTCATAAATTCATTCTTTTTAATAGCTGAGTAGTACTCCATTGTGTAAATGTACCATAATTTCTGTATCCATTCCTCTGTTGAGGGACATCTGGGTTCTTTCCAGCTTCTGGCTATTATAAATAGGGCTGCTATGAACATAGTGGAGCATGTGTCCTTTTTACCGGTTGGGACATCTTCTGGATATATGCCCAGGAGAGGTATTGCTGGGTCCTCCGGTAGTACTATGTCCAATTTTCTGAGGAACCGCCAGACTGATTTCCAGAGTGGTTGTACAAACTTGCAATCCCACCAACAATGGAGGAGTGTTCCTCTTTCTCCACATCCTCGCCAGCATCTGCTGTCACCTGAATTTTTGATCTTAGCCATTCTGACTGGTGTGAGGTGGAATCTCAGGGTTGTTTTGATTTGCATTTCCCTGATGATTAAGGATGTTGAACATTTTTTCAGGTGTTTCTCTGCCATTCGGTATTCCTCAGGTGAGAATTCTTTGTTCAGTTCTGAGCCCCATTTTTTAATGGGGTTATTTGACTTTCTGGAGTCCACCTTCTTGAGTTCTTTATATATATTGGATATTAGTCCCTTATCTGATTTAGGATAGGTGAAGATCCTTTCCCAATCTGTTGGTGGTTTTTTTGTCTTATTGATGGTGTCTTTAGCCTTGCAGAAGCTTTGTAGTTTCATGAGGTCCCACTTGTCAATTCTCGATCTTACAGCACAAGCCATTACTGTTCTATTCAGGAATTTTTCCCCTGTGCCCATATCTTCAAGGCTTTTCTCCACTTTCTCCTCTATAAGTTTCAGTGTCTCTGGTTTTATGTGAAGTTCCTTGATCCACTTAGACTTGACCTTAGTACAAGGAGATAGGAATGGATCGATTCGCATTCTTCTACATGTTAACAACCAGTTGTGCCAGCACCATTTGTTGAAAATGCTGTCTTTCTTCCACTGGATGTTTTTAGCTCCCTTGTCGAAGATCAAGTGACCGTAGGTGTGTGGGTTCATTTCTGGGTCTTCAATTCTATTCCATTGGTCTATTTGTCTGTCACTATACCAGTACCATGCAGTTTTTATCACAATTGCTCTGTAGTAGAGCTTTAGGTCCGGCATGGTGATTCCACCAGAGGTTCTTTTATCCTTGAGAAGAGTTTTTGCTATCCTAGGTTTTTTGTTATTCCAGATGAATTTGCAGATTGCGCTTTCTAATTCGTTGAAGAATTGATTTGGAATTTTGATGGGGATTGCATTGAATCTGTAGATTGCTTTTGGCAAGATAGCCATTTTTACAATGTTGATCCTGCCAATCCATGAGCATGGGAGATCTTTCCATCTTCTGAGATCTTCTATAATTTCTTTCTTCAGAGACTTGAAGTTTTTATTATACAGATCTTTCACTTCCTTAGTTAGAGTCACGCCAAGATATTTTATATTATTTGTGACTATTGAGAAGGGTGTTGTTTCCCTAATTTCTTTCTCAGCCTGTTTATTCTTTGTGTAGAGAAAGGCCATTGATTTGTTTGAGTTAATTTTATATCCAGCTACTTCACCGAAGCTGTTTATCAGGCTTAGGAGTTCTCTGGTGGAATTTTTAGGGTCACTAATATATACTATCATATCATCTGCAAAAAGTGATATTTTGACTTCATCTTTTCCAATTTGTATCCCTTTGATCTCCTTTTGTTGTCGAATTGCTCTGGCTAGGACTTCCAGTACAATGTTGAATAGGTATGGAGAAAGTGGACAGCCTTGTCTAGTCCCTGATTTTAGAGGGATTGCTTCAAGCTTCTGACCATTTACTTTGATGTTGGCTACTGGTTTGCTGTAGATTGCTTTTATCATGTTTAGGTATGGGCCTTGAATTCCTGATCTTTCCAAGACTTTTATCATGAATGGGTGTTGGATCTTGTCAAATGCTTTTTCCCCATCTAACGAGATGACCATGTGGTTTTTGTCTTTGAGTTTGTTTATATAGTGGATTACGTTGATGGATTTCCGTATATTGAACCATCCCTGCATCCCTGGGATGAAACCTACTTGGTCAGGATGGATGATTGTTTTGATGTGTTCTTGGATTCGGTTAGAAAGAACTTTATTGAGGATTTTTGCATCAATATTCATAAGGGATATTGGTCTGAAGTTTTCTATCTTTGTTGGGTCTTTTTGTGGTTTAGGTATCAGAGTAATTGTGGCTTCATAGAATGAGTTGGGTAGAGTACCTTCTGTTTCTATTTTGTGGAATAGTTTGTGAAGAACTGGGATTAGATCTTCTTTGAAGGTCTGATAGAACTCTGCACTAAACCCATCTGGTCCTGGGCTTTTTTTAGTTGGGAGACTATTAATGACTGCTTCTATTTCTTTGGGGGATATAGGGCTGTTTAGATCATTGACCTGATCTTGATTCAACTTTGGTACCTGGTATCTGTCTAGGAACTTCTCCATTTCATCCAGGTTCTCCAGTTTTGTTGAGTATAGCCTTTGGTAGAAGGATCTGATGGTGTTTTGGATGTCTTCAGGATCTGTTGTTATGTCTCCTTTTTCATTTCTGATTTTGTTAATTAGGATGCGTTCCCTGTGCCCTCTAGTGAGTCTGGCTAAGGGTTTATCTATCTTGTTGATTTTCTCAAAGAACCAGCTCCTTGATTGGTTGATTCTTTGAATAGTTTTTCTTGTTTCCACTTGGTTGATTTCACCCCTGAGTTTGATTATTTCCTGCCGTCTACTCCTCTTGAGTGAATTTGCTTCCTTTTGTTCTAGTGCTTTTAGGTGTGTTGTCAAGCTGCTAATGTGTGCTCTCTCTAGTTTCCTTTTGGAGGCACTCAGAGCTATGAGTTTTCCTCTTAGAAATGCTTTCATTGCGTCCCATAAGTTTGGGTATGTTGTGGCTTCATTTTCATTGAACTCTAAAAAGTCCTTAATTTCTTTCTTTATTCCTTCCTTGACCAAGGTATCATTGAGAAGAGTGTTGTTCAGTTTCCACGTGAAGGTTGGCTTTCTATTATTTATTTTGTTATTGAAGATCAGCCTTAGTCCATGGTGATCTGATAGGATGCATGGGACAATTTCAATATTTTTGTATCTGTTGAGGCCTGTTTTGTGACCAATTATGTGGTCAATTTTGGAGAAGGTACCATGAGGTGCTGAGAAGAAGGTATATCCTTTTGTTTTAGGATAGAATTTTCTGTAGATATCTGCCAGATCCATTTGATTCATAATTTCTCTTAGTTTCTCTGTGTCCCTGTTTAGTTTCTGTTTCCATGATCTGTCCATTGGTGAAAGTGGTGTGTTGAAGTCTCCCACTATTATTGTATGAGGTGCAATGTGTGCTTTGAGCTTTACTAAAGTTTCTTTAATGAATGTGGCTGCCTTTGTATTTGGAGCATAGATATTCAGGATTGATAGTTCCTCTTGGAGGATTTTACCTTTGATGAGTATGAAGTGTCCCTCCCTGTCTTTTTTAATGACTTTGGGTTGGAAGTCAATCTTATCAGATATTAGAATGGCTACTCCAGCTTGTTTCTTCATGCCATTTGCTTGGAAAATTGTTTTCCAGCCTTTCATTCTGAGGTAGTGTCTATCCTTTTCTCTGAGATGAGTTTCCTGTAAGCAGCAAAATGTTGGGTCTTGTTTGTGTAGCCAGTTTGTTAGTCTATGTCTTTTTATCGGGGAGTTGAGTCCATTGATATTAAGAGATATTAAGGAAAAGTAATTGTTGTTTCCTGTTATTTTTGTTGTTAAAGTTGGCATTTTGTTCTTGTGGCTGTCTTCTTTTAGGTTTGTTGAGGGATTACCTTCTTGTTGTTTCTAGGGCGTGGTTCCTGTCCTTGTATTGGTTTTTTTCTGTTATTATCCTTTGAAGGGCTGGATTCGTGGAGAGATAATGTGTGAATTTGGTTTTGTCGTGGAATACTTTGGTTTCTCCATCTATGTTAATTGAGAGTTTGGCTGGGTATAGTAGCCTGGGCTGTAATTTGTGTTCTTTTAGTGTCTGTATAACATCCGTCCAGGATCTTCTGGCTTTCATAGTCTCTGGTGAAAAATCTGGTGTAATTCTGATAGGCTTGCCTTTATATGTTACTTGGCCTTTTTCTCTTACTGCTTTTAGTATTCTATCTTTATTTAGTGCATTTGTTGTTCTGATTATTATGTGTCGGGAGGTATTTCTTTTCTGGTCCAGTCTATTTGGAGTTCTGTAGGCTTCTTGTATGTTCATGGGCATCTCTTTCTTTAGATTTGGGAAGTTTTCTTCTATAATTTTGTTGAAGATGTTGTTGGTCCTTTGAGTTGAAAATCTTCATTCTCATCCACTCCTATTATCCGTAGGTTTGGTCTTCTCATTGTGTCCTGTATTTCTTGGATGTTTTGAGTTAGGATCTTTTTGCATTTTACATTTTCCTTGATTGTTGTGCCGATGTTCTCTATGGAATCTTCTGCACCTGAGATTCTCTCTTCCATCTCTTGTATTCTGTTGCTGATGCTGGTATCTATGGTTCCAGATTTCTTTCCTAGGGTTTCTATCTCCAGTGTTGCCTCATTTTGGGTTTTCTTTATTGTGTCTACTTCCCTTTTTAGGTCTAGTATGGTTTTGTTCATTTCCATCATCTGTTTGGATGTGTTTTCCTGTTTTTCTGTAAGGACTTCTCCCTGTTTGATTATGTTATCCTGTTTTTCTTTAAGGATTTGTAACTCTTTAGCAGTGTTCTCCTGCAATTCTTTAAGGGATTTTTGTGCTTCCTCTTTAATGTCTTCTACCTGTTTAGCAGTGTTCTCCTGTATTTCTTTAAGTGTGTTATTAAAGTCCTTCTTGAAGTCCTCTACCATCATCAGGAGATATGCTTTTAGATCCGTGTCTAGCTTTTCCGGTGTGTTGGGGTGCCCTGGACTGGGCGAAGTGGGGGTGCTGGGTTCTGATGATGGTGAGTGGTCTTGGTTTCTGTTAGTAAGATTATTACGTTTACCTTTCGCCATCTGGTAATCTCTGGGGTTAGTTGTTATCGTTGTCACTGTTTAAAGATTGGAGCAGAAGCTGTGTTCCACTCACCAGCAGTCCCAAAGTCCTGAGGCGGGGGTCGTGGGTAGCTGGCGGGTGTCAGGCAACCCTGCGCTCTAGCAACCCCGGCGCTGATCCAGCTGGAAGTGGCCTGTGGCCCTACTCAGGCCGGTTTCTGCTTCCCTAACTAATGCAGTCTCAGGTCCCGCTCAATTGGATTGGAGCAGAAGCTGTGCTCCACTCACCAGAAGTCTTAAGATCCTGTGGCGGGTGTTGTGGGTAGCTGGTGGGTGTCAGGCAACCCTGTGCTCCAGCAACCTGTGCGCTGATCCGGCTGGAAGTGGCCTGTGGCCCTACTCCACTTACTCTTTTCTTGACCTCTCATCATAACAACTACATTTATACTTCCCTGCTCTCTGGATTCTGGAGTAATATAATCAATGAGAGGAATTGAGGAATATGGGAGAGAAGTAGGGAGGAAAGAAGGGAGAGAGGGAAGTGAGGAAGAGAGGGAAGGAGGGGGAGTTAGGTTATGTCTCCTGTTTTCTTAGCTCCCAGAATTTTGTAGGAATAATCCTTTCTTGGCTGTACAACCCACCAGGCAGATAATAAGTCATCTTTGTTTTATCTTTCAATGGGTATTGGAAACATCTTTGTTTCCTAGTGGTGCCCCTGGCCTTGAATAATAAACCTACTTCCTATTGTTAGGAATCTCTTTAGTCTTATGGTCCTCTGATTGACATCTGAGCAACTCTATTTTTTGAATAACCAACTTCCTAGTTAAGCTTACTTTGAGGACTAATTCATTTTTACTTCCAGCTTTATTCTAACTTAAGTTTTAAATATAAAATTCAAGTAAAAAATTCAAGTAATGCGTTTTTGTTATTATGATGAAAATTACTTTTTTCAAAGGGCAGGACAAAATAAGTATGTTTCATATAACCATCTGTCACAGGGTAATTAAATATAGTTAAATATAAAAACATGAGACTGTCAGTATTCATTACCATATCATCTAAAAATATGATTTTTATTCTTGCAAATATTGCCTAATCTTCAATAATGACTAAACATTTGTGTTATTTTCACAGTATAATTTTTGCTAAGCAGTACATCACACTAATTGTATTTTGTTGACAAAATTTTAAGCTTAAATAAAAAAGCCCCAATGCCCATATTTATATAAATTCTAGTATTCTTTCTCTTGCTATAATATAGGATTGTAAAATTACAAGTATTCTATAATCAATTAACATAATTAGTGGTTCTTTTTGTTAAAGGAAGTTGAGTTTGATGAAGAAAGACAAAGAAAATGGTCTTAGTATTGATGGTTCACTGAGAGCACTAGGGTCAAAGTAATATTTTTTTTTCAAAAATACTACTTATTACTATATCTTTTATTTGGAGTTTCAGATTTATACTTATACTGGCTAGTTTTGTGTCAACTTGACACAGCTGGCGTTATCACAGAGAAAGGAGCTTCAGTTGAGGAAATGCCTCCATGATCCAACTGTAAGGCATTTTCTCAATTAGTGATCAAGGGGGAAAGGTCCCTTGTGGGTGGGACCATCTCTGGGCTGGTAGTCTTGGTTTTATAAGAGAGCAGGCTGAGCAAGCCAGGGGAAGCAAGCTAGTAATGAACATCCCTCCATGGCCTCTACATCAGGTCCTGCTTCCTGATCTGCTTGAGTTCCAGTCCTGACTTC
The DNA here is from genome assembly GCF_978045245.1 of Mus caroli. NCBI lineage: Eukaryota > Metazoa > Chordata > Mammalia > Rodentia > Muridae > Mus > Mus caroli. The sequence continues at coordinate 17,422,062 of NW_028227274.1, read as the reverse complement.
CTTGGTGATGAACACCAGTATGGAAGTGTAAGCTGAATAAACCCTTTCCTCCCCAACTGCTTCTTGGTCATGATGTTTGTGCAGGAATAGAAACCCTGACTAAGACAATACTCAACTTTAGAGAAATATCCTTAAAACACAGCAAATTAATTACCTGCAATAATTATCTGAAATAATACAAGGCAATCCAAATTTTAAATGTGCTTGGAGTTGAGTTCACAGCAAAGGAATCCTTTGTCCATACTATTATAATGAGATGGATCGATTATATAGAAAAGATTAAAAACTGAAATACTGAGACTTTTTCTTGCTACTACATTGGACTAAGTAATAGTTTAGAATTTTTTACCCCAAAGTCATCAATTTTCGGCACTGCTTTGAATACAATATTACATTTAATTACTATGAAATTCCCAATACAGTCTCCATATAGCTTCAAATATAACTTTAACATTTCATATAGTCCTTTCTTGTGCCTTGAAACAATCTGTTAAAACAAGTTAGAAAACAGAAATAAATATGCATATTTATATTTTATAATTCAGTTCAGCAATAGTAGTCTGAGAATTCACAGATTCCTTCAATTATGAAAAATTCTTAGATAATTCCTACTCCAGCAATTTACAGAATTATAGATTTTGTAGTGGTATTCTTGGTTCTTAGCTGTTCTGTCATGTACAGAACATTACACCCTACTGTATTTCAATCAAGTAGAAGTGTGATTGAAGTGTGATTTGATATTTTAATTTGATGGTCTCTTTCTTCGTACTCAATATAGAAACTAAATCCTCTACTGAGTTTTCAATTTTTATCATCTGTAAACCAATTTTGAATTGAGTATATATACCTCTGTTTTTGCCTTGGCTGATTTTGTGATTTCTTTCTTTACTAAGAGTTTTTTCTTTTACCTCTGTATTTAAGTATATTCTTAAAATAATTTTCAGATTTCTCTTTCATAGTCATTTGACCTACATTAATTTGTTTTTGATTGTTCATATCATTTATTAACTTTATCACTGTCACATAAGCTTGTTTGTTCTGACATTTTAACTTTTGAGCTCGAAAAAAACCAAACAAACAAAAAACCTTTTGAGTTCAAATGTTGGTCTATTTCTTCTTCCTCCCTTGTCCTTTCTCTTTTCACCTTCTCTCTTGAGTTTTGAGGTGGCTGACAAACCTTCAGACAATCATGCATGCATTCATGGCTTCATGGATTTAGGATCCTGTGCTGTTGCTGCTGACATACTGATATAGTAAAGAGTCTGGGAAATGCAGAGTCAGTTCCTGAATGGAAAAGCCTGTTTGCTTTCTCCAGCTTCCCCAGTGACTTTGGCTTCACCTTTGACAAGAGTTAGTTTGAGCTTAGGTGGAGACTCCACTCTACTGTCCTCACCTAAGCAACCAGTCAGGTTCCCTCCTACACTCATGCATTTAGAGGCACAATTCATATGACTACATTTTAATGTGTGTGTGTGTGTTTTAGTATTTTTATCCTTCTCCAAAATAGAGTGAAGGCTTTACTCCACAGTAACTACTTATTCAGAATCTATTTCTGAACACAAGCATGTTTATCTTTTCCAAGTACATTGGTGCATTTTTCATTAAAATGTGCTCTATGTGTGTGAGTGGTGTGGCAGTCACAGAGGTCATGCTACAGAGTATCCTTGTATCACATCTTACTAGTTCTTTCCTTTATGATTATAATTGAAACTATTATAAAAACATTGTCACATTTGCTCTGGTTTGCTTTAATGATAATTAAAGAATTTAACCTCAACTACACAGAAATTCATTTGTCCCTGACTGCCACAGAATTCTAAGATTTTAAATAGGCAGCACGAATGGGCTCTAAGAGAAAAATACACTTTTAGAATAAATAGTATATGCAAGGTCCTGCGTTTGATTTCTAGTGCTACAACAAATAAAAATAAATGCATTTAAAAGTAAGATAATTTAAATAAATAATACCATGACACTATTAAAAGAAATGTTTAAAAGATATTCAATACTTATTCATCTTACAGGAACTGGTTGGATTCACACACAAACATACCCAGACAACGTAGCCTATCAAAAGTCTCCAGGCATTCTTTGAAATAAGTCTCAAATCTTAGACTAAGATCTGATGACCTTTCTGTGTCTGTTAATGATCTATTTGTTGTTTAACAATAGCCAGAAAACACTGGGAAACAAACCTCAAAATTAGACATGGGTAAATCTCTTTCTGGGACTTTTTTTTTTTTTTCTTTCCGAGACAGGGTTTCTCTGTGTAGCCCTGGCTGTCCTGGAACTCACTTTGTAGACCAGGCTGGCCTCGAACTCAGAAATCCACCTGCCTCTGCCTCCCAAGTGCCTGGGACTTTTAAAATAGATCTACAAATAAAATTTAAAACTAATATTTAGAAAATGTTCTATGGCCAGTAGAATGGCTCAGCCAGGAAAGGCACCTGCTTCCAAGCCTGATGACTGGAGTTTGACCCCTGGGATTGGCCCAGAAGAAGACAACAACTTTTTTTCTTTATCTACATTTCAAATGTTATCCCTTTCCCTGGTTTCACCCCTGGAAGTCCCCTATCCCTTTCCCTTCCCCCTGCTTCTCTTAGGGTGTTCCTCCACCCACCCACTCTCACCTGCCCGCCCTAGCATTCCCCTACACTGGGCCATCAAGCTTTCACAGTAAAGGCCTGTCCTCCAACTGATGCCCAACAAGACCATCCTCTGCTACATATGCAGCTGGAGCCATAGGTCCTTCCATGTGTACCTTGGTTGGTGGTTTAGTCCCTGGGAACTCGGTGGGGTGTGGGGGGGGGTCGTTTGATATTGTTGTTCTTCCTATAGGGTTGCAAACTCCTTCAGCTCCTTCAGCCTTTTCTCTAACTCCTCCATTGGGGACACTGTGCTCAGTCCAATGGTTGGCTACGAGCATCTGCCTCTGTATTTGTCAGACTCTGGCAGAGCCTCTCAGGAGACAGTTATATCAGGCTCCTGTGAGCATGAACTTCTTGGCATCCACAATAGTGTCTACATTTGGTGACTGTATATGGGATGAGTGAGGCAGTCTCTAGATGGCCTTTCCTTCAGTCTCTGCTCTACACTTTGTTTTCATATTTCTTTCTGTATTTTGTTCCACCTCCTAAGAAGGACCCATACTTTGGTCTTGCTTTTTCTTGAGCTTCATGTGGTCTGTGAATTGTATCTTGGGAATTAGTCAGAGCTTGTAGGCTAATATCCACTTATCAGTGAGTGCATAGCATGTGTGTTCTTTTGTGATTGGGTTACCTCACTCAGGACAATATTTTCTAGTTCCATCCATTTGCCTAAGAATTTCATAAATTCCTTGTTTTTAATAGCTAAGAAGTTCTCCATTGTATAAATGTACCATTTTCTGTGTCCATTTTTCTGTTGAAGGACATCTGGGTTCTTTCCAGCTTCTGGCTATTATAAATAAGGCTGCTATAAACATAGTGGAGCATGTGTCCTTATTACATGTTGGGGCATCTTTTGGTATATTCCCAGGAGTGGTATAGCTGGGTCCTCAGGTACTATGTCCAATTTTCTTCAGAGAAGAAGGTATTTTATATTTTTATATTTTATATTTTTTGTGACTATTAAGAAGGGTGTCTCAGCCTGTTTATACTTTGAGTAGACGAAGGCTACTGATTTGTTTGACTTAATTTTATATCCAGCCACCTTCCTGAAGTTGTGTATCAGGTTTAGGAGTTCTCTAGTGGAATTTTTGGGGTCACTTAAGTATACTTACAACTTTTTAAAATGTCGTCTGAACCTCACACGTGTGCAAGTATGTAGGCACACTCACCAACACACAAATATGTAAATAAAAGACAATCTTTTATGCTGGTGTGCCAGCTTTCTAGAGTGTGGATTCTTTGTTCCAAATGCTTGTTTAAATAGTTTTTCTTGGGAATTATACAAAATTATTCAATTGTGTCTTTGGAAGAGAAAAGGAATCCACAATCAGGATGTTTGGATTCAAATCTCTGGATTTACAGGAGTGTAAATAACTTTGGCACTTGAACAAATAGTTTCAAATAACCTAACTAGATGTCTCATTCAGCCAAATGGCTGAGATGGACAACCAGTATGTGAACTAGGAAAAGATCTTAAATTTGCCTTTTGTACTGTACTTAGCTTTCACATCCTTCCGTGTAACTTAAAGTCACTCCCAACATTTTTTAACTTTGCTTTTTTATGTTAAATGTTTATGTTCCTTACTCTGTTACAGAATTTTATGGCTTTATAATGGACATCTTTTTTTTTGAGACGTTTCACTGTGTAACCCTAGCTGTCCTAGAACTCACTCCATAGGTCAGGAGGTCAGGCTGGCCTTGAACTCACAGAGATCCACCTACTTCGACAGTGGATAAAAGCACTTGCTGTGCAGTCTGACACTCCGAGTTCAATCCCACAACCCATGGTAAGAGGAAAGAAGAGTCTCCTAAAAGCATCCTCTTACCTGTACCCATGTGCTTTGGTACATATTTGACTTCATACACATGTACATGCACATGCCTTCACACATATACATGTTTTCATGCATACACACATGCACATACATATCTTCACATACACACATGCACATATATGCCTTTACACACATATACATACATGCCTTTACATACACATATGCCTCCTCCACATGCCTTCAGACACATGTGCACACACATGCCTTTATACACATATGTATGTGCATATACATGCACGTACACATGCACATACCCATACATGTGAAACAGACTACAGGTCTGACTATAAATGATACTTTTTCTATTTATATATTTGTTTACTCTTTGTATGCTTGTATGTGTATATTTATTATGGTGTACACATGACATGTACATGTTTGCAGGTCAAAGGACAACTTGCAAGAGTTGTTTCTCTCCTTCCATCATATGGCTTCTGGGGATAAAGATCAGGTTGCCAATCTTGTCAAGAAACATCTCCATCCACTAAGCCATCTTGATACCCCAATATTCTTTATTCAAGGAATTTAACTTAACTATAAGCTTCTTAAATTTCCTATCATGTACCAACAACAAATGAGTCATATTTCAGCAGAGATTCCCCAACTATAGAATCATCTATTTACACACAATTTTAGTTTTTATTAATTACCCTTAGGCTCATGGAAAGAATTTGCACCATTCCTGGGTTCTATTATTCTCAAACATATTTGTGTTAGATCCAGACTCTTTTTGTAAATATTCTCGTTTATATTATAATAACAAACTCTGACTTCAACTGGAAGAGATTGAAGAAATTGTTTTTAAGTAATTTTTTCTCATTGAACTGTTTTTATTTCAAGCTCAAGTAGAAAATTGAACTTCAACTTTATCCCTAAAATAAACAACACGATCTTCTCTTGTTTACTTTGTGTTTTCCTAGAACCACCATGCCAGTACAAATACACTCATTTTACTACAAAGCATAGGAACATCAGCAGAAAACACACATACTCCACCACCACCACCACCACCACCACCGCCACCACCCCAAAAACAAAACTTAACAAATTTAACTCTGCAAACACTACCAATAATATGATCAGAGGGAATGGAAACAAATTTCACCCCACCAGAAATGTTGAAAGGCAACCTTTAAAGTGTTGCTGTTATCTTAGCACATGCCTGGAATCATCACGAAGTGATGTCATGTAATGGTTCAAAGTTAGTAAGGAATCAGCTTAAAGTTGGTGATACCAGAGAGTTTGTCGACTGGCTATGGAGTGCCCAAATATTTGGTAAATGCTGTTTTGTGTGAATGAGAAAGGGCTTTTTTTTCTGGATGAGGTTATCCTTGAATTGAAAGATTGACTCCCCATATATGGGGAAACCTTATTTAGTTACAGGTGGGGATAGAACGAGAGTCTGATACTCCGCACATAACAAGATCTCCCCTCCTGTCCGACTTTCAATTAGAATATTGGGGTTAGTTTTTGTTTTTGCTCTTGGATTCTTTCCAAACACAAACAATTCTTTTTAGGTCTCCAGTCTCTAAATATTCTTACTGATGTTACACTATCAGCTTATTCCAGAATTCTGAGTCTAATTATACCCCAGTTCCTTGGATCTCCAGTTTGGTAATTCATCCTGTAAATCCTAGGATGTGACCACCTGCAGAAGGACCTGATTGGATTCTTTTTAATACATTTCTTCTCATTTTCTTCTCTCGAGATCCTATGGCTAATGCAGCTGGTTCAGTCTCAGCTATTCACTTTTGGGAAACAGAATCTCATTTTTAACATCATAACATCCCTCTATACACAGAGAGAGGGGGGGAGGGAGAGAGAGATAGAGAGGAACCCCTAGATACATGTACAAATGCTAGCTTCAGAGTTAAAAACTGTGTGGTGTGATAGCTTTGTTTAAAACAACAAACAAACAAAATTTCCAAGTGGTCTCTTAACATCAGAGGAAAAAAAGCTAAAGCTGAAACATGATATTATATGCACTGGTGTTTATTAGCGTAATGATTATTATTTTCATTGTTAGCGTAGTTCTCGTCTTTTAGGTGCTATATCTTGAAAAAGGAAATAATACAAACACAAAGCAGTTTTAAGAAACTGCATATCTGGGGCTCAGTGGGAATGGTGGCTGTCATCCTGAGCAGGATTCCCAGAAATTTCACTGTAGAAGGCAAGGACAGTCTTGCACAATGACCTCTGACCTCCACACATATTCTGTGACACATGCTCACATTTGCATAAACACACACATTTGTATGTACAATAAGCAAGTATGTAAAAAAAATTTACATACTTTCAGATGTTTGACCCTCTTTCTTTGAAAATAAAAAGGATAATTTTGTTTAATACACTGCAGGAACCCGGACACACGTGGTTATGGAAGGGCCACCTCCTCGGACAGTATTTTAAGGGAAGTTGTTTATTTGCCATGTATCTGCCAACTTGCTGAGGAATAGAGAGCCTGATCACCTACCATTGAAGTATGCGTGCTGTCCTCAGCAGGTGTCTGTCAAATGTCTCTGTTTAAGAACTGAGTAGATCATGGCAATAGTTGTCAGATGCCTCCTTTGCTCCTCATGCCGTTATGAAAAAATGTATTTAACAAGATTAAGCAGAAGCAGGACCTAGTGATATCTATCACCTTTATAACACAATCTCTAGAAAGGGTCATAGAATGTGCTGCACCTTTTAGTACAGTGGATCTGCAGCGATGTTTACTATGTCTGCTATTCATGATGAAGGAAATGGTAAGAAGGCAGTTGACAATGCTGGGCTTCTTAGAGCACATCTGCAAGAGGCTGTCTCTGACAGATGAGGTCATTTCTTACCTACACAGTGGAACTGCCTCCACACCCATGAAATCCCATTTTCTCTGCTGACACAGCAACCTAAATTTATGTTGTGTGTTGCAGATGTCTTTGAAAAGGTGGGGCCAAGCCATTAAAAGTTGATGAGTGAGGCACTTCTAATACTCACATGCTGGTAGCAGCTCTGACTTGGGGTCCTATTTTCCTAAGAGGAATGTTTGCTTTAAGGACTAATTTCTTAGAGCAAACAAACAAAAAGAGCTGTGAGGTGTGTTCTCCAGTTGACTTTTCTTAATGGTGGATAAATGATTTACAATTGGGTTAGTTATCCTAATGGAGGAATGACTAAGTACGTTTTCAAGGCTACCATGGCATCTCTCTCTGGGAGTTCAAGATTTTACTGGGGTAATTAGTTTCATGGACTATTTCTTTTTTTAAAAAAAAATGCTTATTTATTCTTTGAGAATTTCTTAGAATATATTTTGATCATATTCTTTTCCCTCCTTCAGCTCCTCTCACCTCTGTAACCACCCAACTTCATGTTCTTTCTCTCCTTTAAATATCAGCAACCCATAAAAAATAGGAACTCTGATTTGTATTGGCTAACTACTCTGAGCATCCTGCCTAGAGTGTGGTTATATAGGAAGTGTCACTCCATTGAAAGAGTCTGATTTCTCTCTCACAGCAACTATCAGTTAATTACAAACAGCTTCATGAGAATCTCTGCTCACTTCTCTGACTACTTTTCTACATCTCAAATCTCTTTCTCCTTTTAACTCTCTCCCCTCCCCCTTCCACTCTGTCCTCCCTCTCCTCCCTCCTCCTTCCTTTCCCCTCCTTCTTTCCCCCTTTCTTTTTGTATGTTTGCATACTTGTTACAAGTGTGTGCATCCATCTGGAAGGAGGCCAGAGGTCAACCTGTGGTTTGTAACAACTGACCACCTTGGTTTTGATGGAGGATTGCCTGTAAACTAGGATGACTGGCCAATGAGCCTCATTTATATCTAGGCCTCCCATGTGATGGGATTATATGTGTTAGCCACATTAATATCAGGCTGTTTTATGTAATTTCTGGGGATCAAATTCAGGTTCTTAGACACAGCAAGCATGTTGCTGAGTGAGCTATCTCTCTAGCCCCTTATTCTGCTTTTTTTTTTTCTCCTACTTTAGTTGTAAAGGATCAAACAGGTGTTTTGTTTGTTTGTTTGGTTGGTTTTGGTTTTTTTCCACTAAGAAATGTTAAGATCTCAGTGGATAGCAAATTCTAATTATTGTTGACAAATGAAAAGACTTGTAGTTTCTGTGGAATTTAACCTATTTTTTTGTTCACATAACTGTTCAGGTTTTCTGTTTGTTTTCCATTTCTTTCTAGGGTTGCCAGGCAAGTCCTCCAGCTTTCTTGTAATGTGTGGACCTCTGAAGAGAAATGTTCTCAGCTAAATTGCTAGGCTAATAAGCACCTCTCCCCTAATTCCTCTGGCATTGCCTGTGGCTTTTATGGCCAGGATCTCTTACTTCCTGTTTTGGGAAGGACAGTAGACACCAACAAAGGAATGCTGCTGTGAGAGGAACCATCAGCTACATTTGCCTCATCTGAATAATCTTCTCAATGAGGGTTGCGATCTTCCCTTCCCTTTCTGTTTTCTTTCTTCTGAGTAGACTCACTTTTAGCAAAACTCTGCCTTCTCTTTTGTTCACTCAATTTTCTAAGCTTCCTATGTCTGGACAGTGCTCCATGGTTCAAGTCTAATATCGGGTATTTGTGGCTAACGCACCAAAGCACTGCTTCCTGTCAGTGTTCTCTCACAGGGAACTGGGCCACAAGGCACTCTATAAGGAAGAGTGAAGATACAAAGTGTCAGGCAGGTCCAAAGCATATCCCAGTCTCTAAAAAAAAGTTAGGCCCACTGACTCATACAAAATTGAGTCTAGGCCCAGCTCAAATTTGACTATAGTAATATCTTTGGCAGTTAAATAAAAGCCAGCACTTCTAAGGAATTTATGAAGCCTGGTCCCATCTGCCAAAAGGAACTTTTGCATTGCCTCTGGTGAAAGGGTCATAATGCTGTCCAATTAACCTGTGGCACCTACCAGCATATCAAGGACCATGCTAGGCTTCAGGCTCCCTCAGGCCTGTACACAAGTACTCGCAAGTTTCCCTTTTCCCAGATCCTTATAACCCACTGTCCTTATAACCTGGAGATTTCCCCACAGCTTGCTTCTCTCCGCTTTTCTTAGAGAGAACCTTGGCAGTTTGAAACTTTCCTTTTCCATCCATGGTGCAGCCATTTTGTTTCTCTACTGCAGCCCCTCAAATGCACAGAGCAAGGTGGGCCATGTTCTTTGCATCATCAGCAGCAGTGAAATCCTCATTTTGAGACAAAAGTTTTGAATTCCAAGTATGTTTGGAAGTGGAATGTTTAAGGTAGAATATTTAAGTAGAATATTTAAGTCATTCCACCTAACAGCTGAACTATAAGTTAAAACAGAGTAAGGAATCGAGGGGATTGTCAAAATAAATTAAAAAATGGAAATAAAAATAATTTTCAACATAAGATAGATTTTAACAAACTGGGACAAAAATTAGGTAGCAATGGAAGTTGAATATTCTCAAGGAACAAATAAGCTACACCCATGGAAAGCAGTAGCCTTGTGGGATTTTTAGGTGCGACCACCCTGAGAATGCTGCTTAGTTTCTAACGTGTGAATAGGACCCTAACCCTCACAATTCTTTGATTCTCATGTCCTCTCCAGCCATTTCTCTCTCTCTCTCTCTCTCTCTCTCTCTCTCTCTCTCTCTTTCTCTCTCCTTCTCCTCCTCCAATTCCTCTTCCAATTCCTCCTCCTCCTCTTCCTCCTCCTCCTCCTCTTTTTCTTCTTCCTTCTTCTTCTTCCTGAGGGACTCTTTATTATGTAGCTCTGACTGTCTTAGAATTACTATGTAGACCAGGCTGGCCTCAAACTCACAGAGATCCACATACTTTCTGCTTCCAGAGTTTGGGAACTAAAGGCGTGTACTACCACACCCAGCCCATCTTAATGTTTTCAAATACGTAAGACATTATGATTTCATCAATCTGTCATACATAAAGCCTGAAGTTTACTAAGGAGAGAAAATTCAAATAAGTGAACTTAAGATTTTAAAATTATGATTCTTCTGTGCTAGGTTGACTCACATTTTCATCTAGTAACTCTAATAACAGTCCTTGCACCCTGTGCATGTATGCATGCACCAGACTGCTAAGTCAAAGCCAGTTCATGTTAGACTCAGAAAATGTCTCTTCCTAGAGAATGTACTGTGGGCCATGGTTCACGTTTGAGTGTGGCAATTAAATGTCACCTGATTCCCTTATCTGGCTCCCTGTGTTTTAAAATTTTCTCTTGCAACAAATACATTTTGTATTAAGGTCAAAATAAAATCTTGCTTCTTGTTCAAACACTTTCTGATCGCCTTTTAAGAACATACATTGAACATCCACTTCTGTGTTTGTTAGGCCCTGGCAAAGCCTCACAAGAGACAGCTATATCATGGTCCTTACAGCAAAATCTTGCTAGTGTATGCAATGGTGTCAGTGTTTGGAGGCTGATTATGGGATGGATCCCCAGGTATGGCAGCCTCTAGATGGTCCAGCCTTTCGTCTCAGCTCCAAACTTTGTCTCTGTAACTCCTTCCATGGGTGTTTTGTTCCCAATTCTAAGAAGGAGCAAGGTGTCCACACTTTGGTCTTTGTTCTTCTTCAGTTTCATGTGTTTTGCAAATTGTATCTTGTATCTTGGGTATTCTAATTTTCTGGGCTAATATCCACTTATCAGTGAGTACATATCATGTGAGTTCTTTTGTGATTGGGTTACCTCACTCAGGATGATACCCTCCAGGTCCATCCATTTGCCTAGGAATTTCATAAATTCATTGTTTTTAATAGCTGAGTAGTACTCCATTATGTAAATGTACCACATTTTCTGTATCCATTCCTTGGATGAGGGGCATCTGTGTTCTTTCCAGCTTCTGTCTATTATAAATAAGGCTGCTATGAACATAGTGGAGTATGTGTCCTTCTTACCAGTTGGAACATCTTCTGGATATATGCCCAGGAGAGGTATTGCAGGATCCTCTGGTAGTACTAAGTCCAATTTTCTGAGGAACCGCCAGACTGATTTTCAGAGTGGTTGTACAAGTTTGCAATCCCACCAACAATGGAGGAGTGTTCCTCTTTCTCCACATCCTCACCAACATCTGCTGTCTCCTGAATTTTTGATCTTAGCAATTCTGACTGGTGTGAAGTGGATTCTCAGGGTTGTTTTGATTTGCATTTCACTTATGATTAAGGATGCTGAACATTTTTTCAGGTGCTTCTCAGCCATTTGGTATTCCTCAGGTGAGAATTCTTTGTTTAGCTCTGAGCCCCATTTTTTAATGGGGTTATTTGATTTTCTGGAGTCCACCTTCTTGAGTTCTTTATATATATTGGATATTAGTTCCCTTATCGGATCACAGGGCCCCCAATGGAGGAGCTAGAGAAAATACCCAAGAAGCTAAAGGGGTCTGCAACCCTATAGGTGGAACAACAATATGAACTAACTAGTACCACTCAGAGCTTGTGCCTCTAGCTGCATTTGTATCAGAAGATGGCCTAGTTGGCCATCAGTGGAAAGAGAGGCTCATTGGTCTTGAAAACTTTATATGCCTCAGTACAGGGGAAACACCAGGGCCAAGAAGTGGAAGTGGGTGGGCAGGGGAGTGTGGGGGGTATGGGGGATTTTTGGGATAGCATTGGAAATGTAAATGAAGAAAATACCTTATTTTAAAAAAAGAAAAGAAAAATAGCCTTAATTATTGGGAAAAAAAGAACATACATTGATCAAGATAAGAAGTCGATTTATGGTTCTGGATTTACATTGACACATCTCTCTCTCTTTGTTTGTTTGTTTGTTTGTTTGTTTTTGTTTTTTGAGACAGGGTTTCTCTGTATAGCCCTGGCTGTCCTGGAACTCACTCTGTAGACCAGCCTGGCCTCGAACTCAGAAATCAGCCTGCCTCTGCCTCCTGAATGCTGAGATTAAAGGCATGCGCCACCATGCCCAGCTTGACACATCTCTTTTAAAACACTTACTACAGGTGAGTTCTTGTCCATGTCCTTCCATTTGGCCTATGGTTCATCTCACTCTAAGAATTTCTTTTCTGTTAGCAGCTGAAACATTCTTGGACACATTCTAAAACCTGTAGAAAGTGCTGGGCTTTCTTTGATCAGGCAAGACGGAGTTTTGAAAGGAAGTGTGTGTGTTCATGTTGGCAGCAAAGACTGATATTACCTGTCCAGCCACTGGGCAATCTGAGGCACAGAAATTTCCTTTCCAGTGAAAAGGTTCTTAAAGAAGAAATTTAAGAAATCACTCTAGACAGGAGAGTTGTCTAAGAAATCAAAAGCATACCAGACACAGGTGGACTCCCTTTCCTTCACTCTTAAGACTCTCTTTCCAGATGGCTGATACTTAAATGTCTACTTCCTGCCTCCACCCTCCTTGAGCTGCTGCAGCAGCCTGGTTCCTGCCCACAGAGTTGCTGTGCTAGGCAAACTCTCTAGGGTGTTGTTCTGAGGAACAGCGTTCCAAGCCGGTCTATCAGTACCTGTGACTCAGCCAGATTCAACCAGAACCAGCAAGACCCCAAGTCACAGACCATTCTTGTCTCTCTCTCCCAGGATCACATTTCCAGGAAGCTTGGTCGACTCACCCCCTTGACACTTTTCTGTTGCAGTGGCTATCTGAGAAAGCAAGGCACTGCACTCACATGAAGCTATTATTAGGTTAGCTCTGTGCCAAGTACAACATGCAGAGAAAGGCCAGGAGCAGCTGAGGTGCTTGACTGCACAGGCCCTAGTATCCTAGGGATTATTTTCATTTCCTAACCATTTCTTCTTCGATCTTTAAAAAAATTCTGTATGTTAGTCAGAGCATCTGTACCCTGACTCCATTCCTATTCTATCCCACTCCCATTACAGGGACAAATTGAATTAATAAAGATTCAGGAGTGACAAATCTCAAACCTGCACCTTCAGACCACATTCTTTTTCACACATGGAGACCAGTTTTACTTGGCTTTCTTTATTATCCCTTAAATCTCTTAGAGTACAGCTTCTTTCTCAAAAGTTAAGAAAAATAGAGATGAATAGATACATGGCAAGGGAGGATATTAAAAGTGAATTTGAATTAGCTGTTCCTTTTAGAATCATCTTGTGAGTGCTTTCTTCCATGAGAAAATCACTTGCCTGATATGACCAATCCTCTGGAGCAAACCACCTAAGCCTTAATGCCAAGGATGCTACAGCTATGCCTGACCACTGAGCTGGCCATCTTACCTCAGCTGTTTCTGCCCACGGCTGGATGACACAGCCTTGTCCCTCCTGTGAAAGCCAGCTCTGTTCTCTCTGTTCCCCTGCCCTGCCCTTCCCAGGCTGTGTACAAGGAAAACAAATGACCCCATCTCCAGTTCATGACCACACTCTTTGTGTCAGCTTTAAATAGGAAGTCAGCTTGTGTCTTGTCTGGGTACCCTTAAGAATCTGTCTGCGGTATCTACACCCCTTTGAAACCACAGACCAAACTTAGTTCCAACTTCAAATGGAAAGCTTGTCACTGGACTCAGAGCCTTGAGCTTGTGGATGAATTCAAGTTAGTATCAGCAAGTTTTCCAGAAGTCATCTGTGTCTGTGGCCATATTGTCTGAATAATAAGAAATTGTGGAAACTTTTGAGCAGTGTTTGAAAGAGATTGCTTATAGAGTCTCACACTTAGAAATAAAATTTAAATTATGTGTATGTGTCATTCTCCATATGGCTCTGAGCAGGTGCCAGCATTTCCCCAGGAACTTTTCTGAAAACAGAGCTTGCAGGGCTGTTTATGTACAGCTGTTTGAGCTGCACTTCTGTAGAATGCTTAAGATTTGAAATGTGCCATGGTTGATTCTGATCATCATACTTTTGTTTCAATGAGGATGGTTGAATTCTATTTGAGACAAAGGAGAAATCAGAAACACATAAAGACATTCTAAAAGAGGAGTTAGCTTTGGCTTTTACCCCTGCTGCCTTCTCTGTGTAAAGATTACCACAGCCTGAAATCAACATTATTTTTTACTTACCTAAATCCCTATATTTTCACTTGTCCCATCTCCCACCCATAAGTTCATTTCCTGAGAGTAGAAATACCATTATACACTAAGATATGAGGGATGGCTGCAATTACCTTCTGCCAGCGCCTTTAGTCACTTCACTACATATAAAGGCCCACTATGCTAGTAAACTAATCAGAATCGAAACATGGGTGTCCCTGATACTCCAATTCCAGTGTTGCTTATTCCCAAGTCATCATCTATTTAAATCCACTCATTCAGAGCTTATCAATTGACTGGCAATACGCCAGGCACCTCATTAAGTGTTATAATCAATAAAAAATGCAGTATTGCTCTTCTTGCCTCAAGGAATTTATTATCTAAGAAAAATACAACAGCATATCACACAGAAACTACTCCCCTAAATGGGTTACTCCTCTGTCATGAAGACAGTCAGCAGTGACACAGAAGTCTGGCATACATACTTTGGTAGAGTCAAGTGTATTGCACAGCATATCAGCGCCCTCTCTCAAATTCATCCACCTTTGACTGTTCCCAAAGACGTCATTGTAGCTCCTCTGACCAGCCAGTTAGAATGCCAGCAGCTCTTTAGATGGTATCACTGGGTGTGTCTCCCAAGTCGACACCCTAAAACATCTTTTGTCACAGAATTTACTGACTTCCTAAGGGCCACCATAAAGAAGGGGTGAGAGGGGGATTGGAACACATAAAGAGTTTTTATTTCTAGGTCCTTAAACAAGGCCCAGAATCTTTTGGGAACCTGGAGTATACTCGTTAATACCAGGTAGGTAAAAATCCCATGTTGTCAGCAAAACTTTAATGGTATTAAAATACATATGAGTCACCTAATTTCAGCTTGGTGGAGGTGGGGCTTGGGAAACTGGAAAAGGAACTGCTCACCAACCAGAGTGAGACACCACCGGGCTGTGGGACAGAGGGCTCATTAGTGGCTCTCTAAATTCGCCCCTGCAGAGCCCAGTTTGAGTGAGTCTGCGCAGTCCTGTGGAGGATTTCCTTTTGCTTCTCTGTCTTCTGCAGCTGTGGGAACCAGGCTTCTTCTGTGACTCCTGCAGTCTCAGGCAGATCAAAGATCTGCAGAGGTGGAGGTGCTGGACAGTTTCATTGCTCCAGGCTGATTATTTAGTCCCAGGAGATTCCACCCAGGGAAGTTGCTGAGCCTGTTTGCTGGCTGCTTGGTAGAGACTTTTAAAGAGACATCGCCCGTTCCTGTACAGAATTTTACGAAAATGATGCTTGGAAATGAAGTGCATGGGACGACTTCTAATTGCCATCATCCTTAAAGACTGTTTAAAGGCGAAGAATGAACAAGGCTTTGTTTTTCATCCAACAGTCCGTTCCAAGGGCACATTCCAATGTGCCTTATAGGTGGCGTTTTAAAACCGTGAGTGGATGGAGATAAGTTGGAAATATGCCATGTATTATTGTGGGAAAATCACGATAAAACATTACTCAATGAATCTCAGTTTAGAGACTACACACGTATGAACACACACACCATGAACAACTGTGCTTCCAAAGCCCAAAGGGCAATGTGTGCTTGATTCCTAGCTTATTTTTATTTTTTATTAAGTGAAATTTAGCTGGAAAAAATAAAAGCAAAAAAAAAAAAAAAAAAAAAAGGAACTCTTTTACAACCAACTTTTTTTTTTTTTTTTTTAAACTTTGATTTTCTAGGATCCTTGACTGGGCTGGGCAGAGATTCTGTGTCTTCCTGGATTTTAACAAGAGAGTTGAAAATGTTCTTTTAAAGATTATAAAATTATGGCCTGGTTCAGTGGTGTGCTTACCTGTAACCCCAACTACATAGGAGGAAGCAGGAGGATCAGTTGAGACCAGGAATTAAAAACCAGACTTCCCAAACAGCAAGACCTCTGTCTTAACAAATAACAAACAACTTGTTAATTATTAATTGTTTGATCTGATTTAAAGACACCTGGTTTACGAAATGATAGGCAGAATAGTGTGGGAAGCTTCTTCTATGAGTCTTCATACATTGTGTTCTCTCTTTTTCCTTTCTCTTTTCTTCTCTCTCTCTCTCTACATGCATGTATGGGTATGAGGGTTCATGGTTCATGTATGTGTTCATGCATGTGGAGGCCAGAGTTCACTGTTTTACATTTTTTTGAGACAGTATCTCTCACTAAACCTGCAGCTCAGCAATTCACCTGGACTGATAGGCTAGCACAGCTTTTTATACATATCCTGTAGATGAAACTCACGTTCTCATACCTGTGCATTAGACACTTTATTGGCAGCTATTCTTCAAGTTCTAACAGCTCATGTATTTTATTTTATTTTATTTTTTCATCTGTAGCAAGAAATCATCCTTATCATCCTTGAGAAAGAATGTTTCCAGCCACACAGTTGTTTACTAAATTACTGACTACATAAAAGAAACAAAACCAAAACCAAACAAAAGCCCAGTTTTCCTTTTGCAATGAAATGGGTCTGAGGTTGGATTTGGTGTGTGAATATTCTACTTTTCTGTTGATGGCACAGGCTTTATAAATGTCTATTCTTTCTGAGACATAAAGTCTATAATAGAATGATTTGTGTGGTCCAATGAAGATTTCAACATTTCCTATTAAAATACTACTAATTTGGGGTTAGTGAGTAGAAAAAATATCTTTACTGTTTTTGTATATGGTCAGATTCAGGTAGAATGATGAATAACATCTGATATCTTATCTATTATGTCCAGGCACTGCACCTCATAAAAATATTATTCCATGTAGTTGTCTCAAGAAACTGGAGTTGTAGTTCTGCCCATATCATATAGATGAAGAAACTACAAAACAGAGAAACTTCTAGTTAACAATAGATGAAACAACAATGAACACATTCAAAATTTGGATCTGGCCAAGAATTAGAACAATGCCCCTTGTGTATGTCTTTTTACATTTTTATTATAGTTATCTCCATCCTTATTATTAAGAGTTATTTTTTGCTAAGTCTAACAGACTAGTCCCCCCAAGAGAAGCTATTTTGAGGAAAAGGAAGAGGGGTAGACAATTGTAAGTCAGAAGGGGGAGAGAAGCAATCTGAGACACCATGGCTTGTGTAGTTAGTTTGGTATCACCATGACCAAATGACCTGGCTTGGACAATTGTGGTGCAATTTCAGAGTTGGAGTAGAATGGCTTGGTCATGGGAGCACAAGGTAGAGGCTGTTCACATAGAGTACCAGGAACCAGAGGCCTAGAAGTTGTATAGAATCTAAAAAAGCCTGCATCCAGGTATTTGTTCCTATAATCGAGTTCCTCGCTCTTAAGGGCTTCACAGTCTCCCAAGTAGTGTTATCTCTTGCAGAGGGAGCATTGAAAACACAAGCCTGTGGGGAACATTTCACACATGATCTTAGCCAAAAGGCTGAGAAGCGATGTGGGGAATATTTCAGATTCGAACCTTAACCCTCTACCATTGGCCTCAAAGTTTAATGCCAAGAGTGCCCCACCAACACAGTTTGAAAGTTCAATCTGAGATCTAATACAAACTGTCAACTATGAGCTCTGGGATATTACAAAGAAAGTTACATACTTCAAATATATCACAGAGTAAGCATTCCAGCTCCAAAAGGGAGGGATCATAGAATCACAAGGGATGAATAAACCCTAACAACAAAGAAGGACTAAAGCCATTAGGATAAACACTAAGTACTGTGCCCATATATCTAACATCCAGGGCATGTAATGTGATTAGACAGACTCCAGTGGGCTTGATCAATCACACTCCTGTGGCTGTGCTGCCACACATGCCCTCTCATTGAGATTAACAACGAGCATTTTCTGAAGATTTCGTCAGCTTATGCTTTGTGTTGCTGACATCTCCAGTTCAGTGTCTCCATAGTAACTTAGGCTTCATTTCTGCAGATGCAGACTTCAGATTGTTAGGCACTCCCTGCAGAAAATGTGTGGTGAGATACACACCTGTCCCCATAAGCACTCCTTAGCCATTTGGGTGGAAACATCCATCACTCTGTAATGCTTGAATTCTGCAAGCTTGAAAAACTAGTACCTTCTAGATGATGTCAGGTTCTGCTACTAGCTTGAGAAGTAAGTAGCTTGGAAGATTTGGAACACAGATGGAGTAGTCTGCTAAGTACCTTGTCAGCTGACTCCAGGGCCAACAAAGGGTCAGGAGAGGATCCTTTGATGGGTGGTTCTTGTTCAAGAGAGTATTTCTGTCACACTGTGTTTACAAATGGAAGTCTTTCAAATGTGTTTTTAATTCGTACTCTGGCATGTATGATGGGTGGGGAATCCTTGCTACAATGCCAGTTCAAAGTGTATTTAATGATGCTTCTATTTAACAGTACTAACTTTTTAGCAGTTATGGATTCTTCATCTGTTGTTGTCTTGTCCACAATTTTCAATGTGTTGGCATTCTTTTCTTCATTAAACTCAATGTCCCCCACAAATTTCTGCTCTACTTTTTGAAATAGATTCTTACTGTAAATCTGGCTAAACACAGGCATCAATAGCCATGCCACAGCCTACATGTTATCTTATTTAAAATTTACTTTATCTAACAGATTAACTTATTTTTTAATTCAGCTGCATATGTGTTTTCAGTACATGAGTGAAACACAGCCAGGTTCTTTGCCAGAATATAACATGATTGGTTCCACCTGAGACTTTATGAGCACTGTCTTCCCTTCCTTAACTATCACCATACATGGCTGTTTACACTGCAATTCCAACCTCATCTACATTTTTCTCACAAAGCAAGTCCAATGACCTAAGAATCTCATGATCAGGTACAGTTACAGCAATGACCCCATCACATGTGGTACTAAGTTTCTGTGATCACATGACTCCTAGGATTAATTTTCTGTATATGTAATTTTCATATTGCTGTGAGAAAGCTACTTGATACAGACAATATGGGAGAAAAAAGATTCAGTTTGGCTCAGAGTTTTCGACAGTTTTTGTTTACTGTTGCAAAGAAGGGATTGTAGCTGTTCCATTCATGGAGGTGGACCAGGAGGTGGAAAACTGTGAGGTAAAAGATTAGGAGAAGGCTATATCCATATTGTGACTGAAGAGGAAGAAGAGAGTGCGTAGCAGGCACTAGGTACAACATTCAAAATCTTTGCCTTTAGTGAACTTCTTGTTTTAGCTTTGAAATAGTACTACCAGTGTGAGAATGAACACTCAGATCATGAGCCTGTGTGTGGCAGCTCATATTTAATCTGTAACTGTACTTGTGCTTGTGTTTATGTCCAGTTAAAGAAGGCCCCAGGTGGAATAAAGGAAAGAGAGGAAGAAAGGATGGTAAATCTAGATTCCAAAAATTTGAGCTTAATTGATTTTAATAATGTGAAGAGGGGGGACACATCTTTAAACAGTAAAGTTTTGCTCAGAGCAATTTGAATGAGAAGCTTCCTGTCTAAACATGTGTGTTTGAATACTTGGTCACCAGTAGGTGATGCTTTTAGGAAGATTGTGAACCTTTATTGGGAGACCCTTGATGGAGGAAGTATGTCTCTAAGAGCAGGCTTTGACTGTTCATGCCACACTCCACTTCCTATTTACCCTCTCTACTTCTTGCTTGAGTCACCTGCTGCCATTTCACAGCCCCCATTATGGATGCTCACTTTGGAAAAGTGAGCAAAATAAACTCTTTCTTCCTTTACTTGCTTTTGGCCATGGTGTTTATTACAGAAACAATAAGTAGCCAACACAACACAGCATACACAATGCAATACCATACCATACCATACCATACCATACCATACCATACCATACCATACCATACCATATAATACCATACAGCACAATACAATACAATACAATACAATACAATACAATACAATACAATACAATACAGAAGTCATTTCTAACTTACATTGATTAAAAAAAAAAACCTCTGTATCTTCAAATTCAACTTCATTGCTTACAAGATGAATGTAATTGCAATGTGAATGACAATTAAAAAGAATATGATTGAAAATACTCTTAAGTTTTGGGGAAAAGATAGGATTTTCACTATATGAAACAAAGGACTTGTGCAGACCTACCTCCTTCAAAGTAGTTTGAGTTTAAAAGTGGGAAAGCAGACACACAGCTTTGTTCAGCCAGTGCAGCATAGGGTCTGAGCATCCTCAGCCTATGTCTGTTTGTAGAAAATGAGACATAAATATCTCTTATTTCTCCGAACAAATAATAATGTATGCAACTGAAGATGTATACCAAATGCTAATTGATTAGATTCCTTTCCTTAGAGTACCTGGCTTATCTTTACTCCAAATTAAACCATGACTCAAGAATAGATACAGTTAAAGGAAGCTGTAGGAAGAACTTTCCTGAGCTCAAATGAGATTTTGTCATCTACTCACCAAATGACTTCAAGTGTATTACTAATGTAGCCAGGTATCTGATACTACACTTGTTTCATCAAATTCATGTGGTCACTGTGAGGACTGAAGAGGTGAATCCTGTAATGTGATCAGTTTAGTGCTTTGCATCTAAGATCTTAGTCCATTCTCTACCCCCACAGTGGACCTCAGCAGTCTAGTCTTCAGTCCACACCCTATGTAAGAGTACTTCAGGATCCCTACTTCCACTAAATTCCTGCATTCATTAAACTGCTTTTTTCATCACTAACCAAATGTCTGTCAAAGAAACTTCGGGGTAAAGGATTTCTTTTGACTGCCTATTTGAGTTGGAGCTATAGCTGTGGTGGTGTGTGGCAGCTGTTTTTAAGATGTCACTGAAATGCTGTATCACTGAAAGAAGTGATGGGATAGTAAGTAGGAAGGATGATGGAGGTCAGTGCCTACCCTCTAGGATCCACCTCCTCCAGGAAGGCCCCACGATGGAGCCCAGGGCCTACCCTCTAGGATCTACCTCTTCCACAGAGGCCCCAGGATGGAGCCCAGTGCATGCCCTCCAGGATCCACCCCTTCCTGTAAGGTTCCACAATTTCTACAGTAGCTCCAGCTGGGGCTCAGTGCTTCTGACCCATGAGAACATGGGGCACATTTTACATACAAATTATAACATTCAGGGATTAATTTGAAACTTATGCACACTCCTAACTCCTAGACTTGATGACAAAACATAAAGATGTAAGTTTGGGGATCTTCAGTAAGTGTTCTAAATTAGAATCACTTTTCCATTTGTATTTGCTTCTTCTATGCACAGCTACTGTTTAGTCTCCTGATCTATAAGTCTTTAAGAGATGAGCAATTTATATGGGGTCTGGAAAGATGGCTCAACAGTTAGGAGCATTTGCTGCTCTTGCAGAAGACCTGGGTTCTGTTTCCCAAAACACACATAGTGGCTCACAACCATTTGTAATTTTAGTTCCAGGGGATCTGATGTTCTCTTATGATTTCCATAGGCTTCTGCATACAGTATACGTGAACTCACATAGGCACATATACACATACACACTATAGACAGACAGATAGGTAGATAAATAGATGATAGATAGATAGTTAGATAGATAGATAAATAGATAAAATAGGCACTATAAGTGTTTCTAGGGAATTAAACTTAAATATAATCCATCCCAAATGATTAGAGAGTAGAAAATTCTAATATGGGAAATGTTTGCTTTTAGAAAATTAATATAGACATTAACTTGGGCTTCTGTTATCAAAATAGATTTTTTTGAACATATAGAAAAGAGAAAACAAAATTTTTGTATATATTTTTCTAAAATATGATATAAAGACCCCTGGGTGGGAGGCATCTAAAGATGGAGTCCCCATGCAAGAAACTTTAAGAAGGAGGTGTGGGAACACTACACAGCTGAGGATTTCCCAATCTCCATTGCAGCTGTAGGCATCAGCACCAGGAACACTAATGAACCTAACCACTGACTGCTTATCCCTTCAATGACACTTAGAACAGTTGCTAGAATGTAATGCTATAGAATAATTTTATTGCACAGTGACAAATATATTGTTTTAAGTGTCCTTGCCAGTTTGGAATGTGATGTGTTTTTTCTTTTGTGGTCTCTCTGTAGCTATCATTCATATTATGCACAGATGCTTCATTGCTTAGGCACTCAGGCACTGGTCACATTCCTACTATTTATGCTAACACACTACTGAACTAACAGAGGTAATAAAAGGATTATAAACCCAAGAGTCATTATTAGATGACACCGAGTCACAGCATGATTGTAGAGTTCACTCCTAAATATTATTGGTGAAATAATAAAATAATAAATAAAATATGCAATAAAATATTAAAATAAAAATTCAATTAAAAATTACAGTGTTAAAATACCTTATGTTCTATGCTAAAATAATGAAGAAAGCGATCTGTGCCTTGAGCAGACCCTGTGTCACAACTCTCCATATTCAGATCCCGCCAGAATATGACAGGTCTCCCAGGAGTGCTAACATACCGGAAAGCACAGGTTAGACCATCACTTTTGCTCAAATTCCTGGTCCAAGAGGGACCTGCCCAGAACCTTCAGGACACAGGAACTGAGGAGCAGCCTGGGACAGGATCCTTCTGGTTTCCATCTGTTCATGGAACTGACCCTGTGCCACAGCTCTCCATACCCAAATACTGCTGGGAGAGAGCTGGTCTCCCAGGAGTGTGGACAAGATTGTGAACACAGGTAGGACCACCACTTCTGCTCCTAGGGATTCTCCTGGAGCCCTCAGAACAAAGGAACTGAGGAGCAGCCTGGTACAGGATCCTTCCAGTTTCCATCTGGGCCTAGAGTTGACCCTGTGCCATATCTCTCCAAACCCAAATTCCTCCCAGAGAGAACTGGTCTCCCAGGAGTGCTGACACACAGGCTTGCAGGATGGACAAGTCACAGTCAGAGACAGAAACTGAGGAGCAGCCTGGTACAGGATCCTTCCAGTTTCCATCTGGGCCTAGAGCTGACCCTGTGCCACATCTCTCCAAACCCAAATTCCTCCCAGAGAGAGCTGGTCTCCCAGGAGTGCTGACACACAGGCTTGCAGGATGGAAAAGTCACAGTCAGAGATAGCAAGACCAGCTAACACTAGAGATAACCAGATGGTGAGAGGCAAAGGCAAGAACACAAGCAACAGAAACCAAGGCTACTTGGCATCATCAGAACCTAGTTCTCCCACCACAGTGAGCCCTGGATACCCCAACCCACCAAAAAAGCAAGAGTCTGATTTAAAATCACATCTCATGATGATGATTGAGGACTTTAAGAATGACATAAATAACTCCCTTAAAGAAATACATGAGTACACAGGTAAACAGAAGCCCTTCAAAAGGAAACACAAAAATCCCTTAAAAAATTACAGGCAAACAAAACAAAACAGGTTAAGGAATTGAACAAAACCATCCAGGATCTAAAAATGGAAATAGAAACAATAAAGAAATCACAAAGGGAGACAACCGTGGAGATAGAAAACCTAGGAAAGAGATCAGGAGTCATAGAAGTAAGCATCACCAACAGAATACAAGAGATAGAAGACAAAATCTCAGGTGCAGACAATATCATAGAAAACACTGATACAACAATGAAAGAAAATGCAAAATGCAAAAAGCTCTTAACCCCAAACATCCAGGAAATCCAGGACACAATGAGAAGACAAACCTAAGGATAATAGGTATAGAAGAGGATGAAGATTCCCAATTTAAAGGGCCAGTATAAAATTATAGAAGAAAACTTACCTAACCTAAAGAAAGAGATGCCCATGAACAAACAAGAAGCCTACAGAATTCCAAATAGTTTGGACCAGAAAAGAAATTCCCCCGTCACATAATAATGAAAACACCAAATACCCAAAATAAAGAAAGAATATTAAAAGCAGTAAGGGAAAAAGGTCAAGTAAAATATGAAGACAGACCTATCAGAATTATACCAAACTTCTCAAAAGAGACTTTGAAAGCTAGAAGATTCTGGACAGATGTTATACAGATCCTAAATGAACACAAATGACAGCCCACGCTACTATACCCAACAAAACTCTGAATTATTATCATAGATGGAGAAACCAAGATATTATGTAAGAAAAAAAATTTATACAATATGCTTCCACAAATCCAGCCCTACAAAGGATAATGGATGGAAAACTCCATCACAAGGAGGAAGAATACACCCTAGAAAAAAAACAAGAAAGCAATCTTCTTTCAGCAAACCCAAAAGAAGATAGGCACACAAATGTAATTCCACCTGTAACAACAAAAATAACAGGAAGCAGCAATCACCATTTCTTAATATCTTTTAACATCAATGAACACAATTCCCCAATAAAAAGGCAAAGAATAACAGATTGGGTATGTAAACAGAACCCAGCATTTTGTTGCATACAGGAAGCATATGTCAGTGACAGAGAAAGACACTACCTCAGAGTAAAAGGCTAGAAAACAATTTTCCAAGCAAATGGTCCCAAGAAACAAGCTGGAGTAGTCATTGTAATATTGAATAACATCAACTTTCAACTAAAAGTTATCAAAAAAGAAAAGGAAGGACACTTCATACTCATCAAAGGAAAAATCTACCAAGAAGAATTCTCAATTCTGAACATCTATGCTCCAAATACAAGGGCACCCATGTTGATAAAAGAAACATTACTAAAGCTCAAAGCACACATCGCACCTCACACAATAATAGTGGGAAAATTCAACACTCCACTTTCAGCAATGGACAGATCATGGAAACAGAGATACTAAACAGAGACACAATGAAACTAACAGAAGTTATGAACCAAATAGAGTTAACAGATATCTATAGGACATTTCATCTTAAAACAAAAGAATATATCTTTTTCTCAGCACCTCATAGTACTTTCTCCAAAATTGACCATGTAATCAGTCTCAAAACAGACCTCAACAGATACAAGTAGATTGTAATAAGCCCATGCACCCTATCAGATCACCACAGACAGAGACTGGGCTTCAATAGCAACAAAAACAACAGAAATCTCACATACACATGGAAGCTAAACAATGCTCTAATTAATGGTAACCTGGTCAGGGAATAAAGAAAGAAAGAAATTAAAGACTTTTTAGAATTTAATGAAAATGAAGGCACAATGTATTCAAACTTATGGGACACAATGAAAGCAGTCGTGAGAGGAAAACTCATAGCTCTGAACTTCTCCAATTAGAAACTGGAAAGAGCATATACTAGTAGCATAACAGCACACCTGAAAGCTCTAGAACAAAGAGAAGCAAATACACCCAAGAGGAGTAGATGGCAGGAAATAATCCAACTCAGGGCTAAAATCTACCAAGTAGAAACAAAAAGAACTATACAAAAATCAACAAAACCAGGAGTTGGTTACTTGAGTAAATCAACAAGTTAGATAAACACTTAGCCAGACTAACCAGAGGGCACAGAGACAGTATCCAAGTTAACAAAATCAAAAATAAAAAGGGGGATATAACAACAGAAACTGAGGAAATAGAAAAAATCATCAGATGCTACTACAAAAGCTTATACTCAAAAAAACTGGAATATCTAGATGAAATAGACAGTTTTCTAGATACCAAGTACCAAAGTCAAATCAAGATCAGATAAACCATCTAAAGTGTTCCATAATCCCTAAAGAAATAGTAACAGTCATTAAAACTCTCCAACACTCCCCTTCCCCCCCCAAAAAAAATCCTAGGACTAGATGGGTTTAGTGGAGAATTCTATCAAACCTTCAAAGAAGACCTAACACCAATACTCCTCAAAGTATTCCACAAATAGAAACAGAAGTAACACTACCCAATTTGTTCTATGAAGCCACCGTTATGCTGATACCAAAACCCCACAAAGATACAACAAAGAAAGACCAATTTTTCATAATTATGAATATCAATGCAAGAATACTCAGTGAAAGTATTGGAAACTGAATCCACGAACACATCAAAACAACCATTGACCACAATTAAGTAGACTTCTTCCCAGGAATGTAGGGATGGTTCAATCTATGGAAATCCATCAACATAATCCACTACATAAAGAAATGCAAAGAAAAAGACCACATGATCATTTCATTAGATGCTGAAAAAGCATTAGACAAAAGTCAACATCCCTTCATGTTAAAAGTTTTGCAAAGATCAGTAATGCAAGGCCCATACCTAAATATTGTAAAAGCAATATACAGCAAACCAGAAGTCAACATCAAACTAAATGGAGAGAAACTTGAAGCATTGCCATTAAAATCAGGGACTAGAGAAAGCTACCCTCTCTTTCCCTATCTATTCAATATAGTAAGTACTTGAAGTTCTAGCCAGAGCAATTAGACAACAAGAGGATATCAAGGGGATACAAATTGGAAAGGAAGAAGTCAAAACATCACTATTTGCAGATGATATGATAGTATACTTAAGTGACCCCAAAGATTCCACCAGAGAACTCCTAAACCTGGTAAACATTTTCAACAAAATGGCTGGATATAATATTAACTCAAACAGATCAGTAGCCTTCCTATACTCAAAGGTTAACTGGCTGAAAATTAAATCAGGGAAATTCACACCCTTCACAATAAACAAATAATATAAAGTATCTTGGTGTGATTCTAACAAAACAAGTGAAAGATCTTTATGACAAGAATTTCAAGTCTCTGAAGAAAGAAATCAAAGACCTCAAAAGATAGAAAGCTCTCCCATGCTCATGGATTGGCAGGATTGATGTAGTAAAAATGGCCATCTTGTAGAAAGCAATATACAGATTCAATACAA